>NC_090439.1:741395086-741703770 GCF_031143425.1 Pleurodeles waltl | reverse complement strand
TATCGCTACACACCCCTCACTGGCAGTCACCACCCCCACATCCATGCACACATCCCCTGTGTCCTCTCCCATTGTGCCTGTGCCCCTTCCTCCCAAAGTACACAAACGCAAGCACTCAGACACCCAACAGCCATCCACCTCACAACAGCATCCAGCCCATGCACCTGCACCCAAACACAGCAGACAGACACCTCCAACCACCACTCCCTCTTACTCCACTCCCAAACCTTCACCCTCTTCCCACCCAAGTGTCCCTAAAAAGCTTTTCCTCTCCACCCTTGACCTCTTCTATGCCCCTCCCCCCGTCCTTCACTTCGGGCCAGGGTAGGACAAACCCAGGCCAGCACCTCAGCCACCCAAGTCCACTGTAGTTTCGGCAGCTACTGCAGGTGTGAGAGGCTCCAAGGAAACACCCGTCAGCCTCGGAAGTTTGCCTGCACCAGCTGGCAAGAGCAAGAAGGGACCACCGGCTACCAGGGGTAAGGAGGCACCACCAGCTACCAAGGGCAAGGAGGCATTCACCAGCTGGCAAGGACAAGAAGGGACCACAAGCTACCAAGGGCAAGCAGGCACCACCAGCTGGCAAGGGCAAGAAGTGACCACCAGCTACCAAGGGCAAGGAGGCACCACCAGCTGGCAAGGGCAAGAAGGGACCACCAGCTACCAAGGGCAAAGACAAAGGGCCGGCCACTACAGGCAGGATGGATAGGGGGCCTGGTGCTGGAGCTGGATCTGAGCACACGACACCAACCATGGCACTTCAGCCGTCCGAGGCTGCAGGGAAAGGGCTGGAGCCTCCCCCCACCACTGCCAGCACCGCCACCAGCACCGCCAGCTGCACCGCCACCTGCACCACTGTCAGCACCGCCACCAGCAGCAGCAGTCCCAGTGGGCAGCCATCCGAGGCTGCAGGGGCAGGGCTGGAGCCTCCCCCCACCACTGCCAGCACTGCCACCAGCACCCCCAGCTGCAGTGCCACCTGCAGCGCCACCTGCACCACTGTCAGCACCAGCAGCAGCAGCCCCAGTGGGCAGCCATCCGAGGCTGTAGCCTCCCCCCACCACTGTCAGCACCGCCACCAGCACCAGCACTACCACTACCGTGCAGCCGTAGCTGCCGGTAGATGGACTGTAGTTATGCCTCCATGGAGTGTCATGCATCCTTCCCACTGTACATCTCGTGGGTTTGACACCCAGATGATGGACTGTGACCTGGCACTCCCCAAGTGCTGCATCACTGGGCACAAAGCCCCCTCCAGAACCAGTGGAAGAAGGCATCCACTCACCCCCTCCTTGCCAGGATGAAGCACACTGGGCACAAAGCCCCCTCCAGAACCAGTGGAGAAGCCATCCACTCCAGAGACTGTGGCCTTGCACTCCCCAGGACCAGGTAGTGGGCAAACCACCCACTAGAGGGACTGTGGCCTTGCACTCCCCAGGAGAAAGCAGTGGGCAAACACCCACTAGAGAGACTGTGGCCTTGCACTCCCAAGACCAGGCAGTGGGCAAACCATCCACTTGAGAGACTGTGGCCTTGCAGTCCCCAGGACCAAGCAGTGGGCATGTAGTCCCCTCCAGGAGCAGTGTCGTTGTACTATCTTCTGGCTGAGGTGCCCCCTCTCCCCGTCCCCCTGAGGTGCCTGTGTATTTTCGACCTGATGCCCCAGCAGTGTTCTCTCCGTATTAAAGCAGGAGTCAAATGGGGCCTTAGCCTATGTGATATGGCCCTGTGGCCCACGTACATTATGGACTGGGCAGTGTCCCTCCATTTGTATATATGTATATACTGTTCTGATTTTGAACCACATATTTATACTATTTTATCTTATTGCACTCACTTTATTCAATTCCTTTTGTCCTTGCATTATTCCTGAGGGGTACGGGGTGGATATGTAATGGTATTGCATCTGTTTGTGTGTATGGTGTTGGGGGTGTTGCGTGTTGCATGTGTGTGTCACTCTCTTTTTCCTCCCCCTGCCCCTGTGTGCTAGGTGCGGTACTCACTGTGGTCGTCTTCGCCGGTGTTGGTATTCCTGGTGTAGGAGGAAGTAGACCAGCATGGGTAACACCTACAGTTTGAGCTCCATGGCGTTGTGGTTGTTTCCTGATTGTACAGAGTTGAGTCGTTTCCCTTCTGTGTACTGTTTCTGCCGTGCTTTTGAAGGCGTTGGTACCGCCCCGGAGAAGCTGGCGGATTGGCTTGTTGTAATAGGGTGGGCAGTACATTGTCTTCCGCCTGGCTGTTGCCAGGTACCGACGCAGTGCTTGTTGCTACCACCATGGCGGTCGGTGTGTTAAAGTGGCTGGCTGTGTTGATGGTTTCCGCCGTAGTCATAATTCAGTTTTTTACCGCCGGCCTGTTTGCGGTAATACTGCCGCTTTATCACCAACCGCCAGGGTTGTGATAAGGGCCTATGTCTTTTGCAACAGACTAATTATGACTCCTTCACTTTTCTTTCTGTTTCTTTCTGAATGATCTTTTCTCCCAATAACATTCACTTCATCTGAACGAGGACTTCTTATTGTTAGATATGGGGTCTTTGGTTGGCAGTCAGGTTACTCTCTGTCCAAGCAAGGACCCTCACTCTAGTCAGGGTAAAGGAGAATCACCCTCAGTTAACCCCCGCTCACCCACTTGGTAGCTTGGCACAAGCAGGCAGGCTTAACTTTAGAGTCTAGCTATAAAGTATTTGTACCAATACACACAGTAACTCAGTGAAAACACTACAAAATGACATTACACATGTTTAGAACAAAACATAATATTTATCCAAACAAAACACTACCAAAATGACAAAAATCCATTATACACAAGTCAAGTTATGAATTGAAAAGCAAAAAGAGTCTTAAATCCTTAGAAAAAAACAGTGCTAACGCTGTTAGTGTGAAAAAGTACCTGGGTTGCGTCAAAATAACACTGCACAGGCGAGTGTGCATCGGAAAAGGCCAGCGATGCATCGGTTTCTCACACGCAAGCGAGAGCATGCGTTGTTCCTCCTCAGGTCAGGTCGGCATGTGTTGTTTTTGCTCTCCGCAGGAGAGCGATGCGTCGATCCGGGCAGTCACCCTGTAAACCTTTTGTTTAATGGGTGTACTGTCCCCAGTGTCCACATCATGTGTGCACAAGTGTGTGACCCCGGGAATCAAGGAGAACAGTGAGGCGAACTGTCTCAGTACCTGGCGATAGTACCTCTCCTGCTCTGCAGTCAGGGAGGGGGAGGGGGAGAGGTTCACTCCCTCCACAGACCCATCTTTCTCTCCTGTACACAGGAGGTCTGGAAGAGGCTCACTCGCCTCCTCCACCCCATCATCTGTCACTAGGAGCATTGTCAATTCAGTCCGCTCAAAGTGTGGCTTGAGCCGGTTCACGTGCAGGACCCTCAAAGGGTTCCTGGGAGTCTGCAAGTCCACCAGGCAGGTGACTTCACTCTTGTGCTCCACCACCTCAAATGGCCCAGTCCACTTGTTCTGGAGCACTCTATGCTCCACTGGTGCCATTACCACACTTTCTGACCAGGTTGAAACTTGCCCAGAGTTGCATTCTGGTCACACCAGCGTTTCATATCCTCCTGGCTTGCTTCTAGATTTTCCTGTGCGAGACCCCTGAAGTAGGCAATCTGGTTTCTCAGAGCCAGCATGTAACTGAATACATCCTGGGGGGGTTTACTAGGAGCTTTTTCCAAAGCCTCCTTCACCAGACTTTGAGGTCCCCTTACAGGGTGGCCATAGATTAGCTCAAAAGGACTAAAGCCAGTCTCTTTTGAGGCACCTCCCTGTAAAGCAAACAGAAGGCATGGCAATAGGATATACCACTTCCGCCTCAAGGGATCTTACAGGCCCATTATTATGCCCTTTAAAGTGCGGTTAAATCTCTCAACCAGACCATTGCTTTGGGGGTGGTAAGGTGTGGTGAACTTATACGTTACCCCACACACCTTCCACAGAGACTTCATATAAGTAGATATGAAGTTGGTAACCCAATCAGATACCACTTCCTTGGGGAACCCCATGCGGGTAAAAACCCCATCAATGCATGACCCATCACAGGGAAAGTGATTGACCTCAGAGGAATGGCTTCTGGGTACCGGGTGGCATGGTCTTCCAAGACCAGGATGAACCTGTTGCCCATGGCTGTCTTGGGATCCAGAGGCCCCACAATGTCAAAACCAACCCTTTCAAAGTGGGTACTAACTACAGGAAAAGGTTGGAGGCCCCCCACTCTTGCCGCTTGCCTGACAAGTTTGGAAAGACTTACAATGAGTATCTGGGTTGCCTGTGCATTAGGGGCCAGGAGAAGTGGGTGACAAGCCATTCAAAGGTCTTATCCTGCCCCACATGTCCTGCTAAAGGCACATCATGAGCCAACCCCAGTAGGATGGCCCTGAAGCACTGGGGTAACACCAGCACACGGGCTGACCCACGCTCCGGAACCCTATACAGGAGGCTGTCCTCCCAGTAGATCAGGTGAGAACCTGGATCCTTGCCAGACGCCTGGTCTGCAGCCCGCTGCCGCAAACGCTCTAGAGTAGGTGTTCTGTGCCTAACAGAATGCCTCCCTGGTGGGTGCCTCTTCCTGCTGCCACTGTGACAGCTAAGGGACCACCCCCAGTTCAGCCACCTGTTCCCCTGTAGGCTCTGGGACGTCACCCTCGGACTGCCATTGACCTGGTGGATACGCATACCCACCCAGGCGGACCCAACATCTCCAAATGTGACCTGTGTTCAACCTCCTTCCAAGAGGAATCCTCCAGGTCATTGCCAAGCAAACAATTTACAGGCATGGTTGGACTCACAGCTACCTTGAAGGAACCTGAGACCCCCCGCCCCATTCAAAGGGAACCTGCGCCACTCTGCACAGGTGCTTTGAGTTGTCCACTGCAAATACTTTGTGAAGTACCCGTGGATCTATCTACTCTTCGGACACCAGGTGACTCCTCATTGTAGTCACACTGGCTCCTGTGTCTTCCAGAGCCTCCACCCTCTGTCCATTGATGGTCACCCACTGCCTGTACTTTTTAGTGTTCTCAGGCACTAGGGTTCTTTGGACCATCTCACTGTCCCCTAGTGAGACAAGGGTCATCTCAGCTGGCTCCCATCCACCTGGACCCAACTCCTTCCCAAGTGCTACATTAGCCAAATCCTGGGACTGCACACCAGTGGGTGTTGGTGTACTCTTGGGGCCTCCCCTCATGTGACCCACCTGGTCACCTGGCCCCTGTGTGGGGGCCCCCTTACACAGGTCTCCCTTTGGAGAACCATGGCTTCTTTTCACTGGGGGGTTGGGAATCCTTACCCTCGGAAATAGGTTGGGGCCCTTTAGAGAACTCCCCCTGTTTATCCTTACCCCACTTTCTTCTGAGAGGGACCCTGCCCACCCTTGGCGTGATCTCCCCCACACCTCTTCTGGACCCTGGTGCTCTCCCAGTAGTCCGCTTACTGCGCAAGCTTCCTCAGGTCAGTCAGCTTGTTGTCAATTAGGTGCTGGCGCAGCTCTGGGAAACATAAACTGTACAAGTGCTCCCAAGCAATAAAATTGTAAAGCCCCTCATAAGTTGTCACCTTACTGGCCTTCACCCAACCATCCAGTGACCTGCAGAATGAATCAACACATTCCAATCATGTTTGGGATTCCTTCCTCTTATAGGACCACAGCTTCTCCTTATACTGCACAGGGGTGAGACCATATCTGGTGAGTAGGGCACCCTTCATGATAGAGTAGGTGAGTCCCTGAGGATCCCCTAAGGATGTCAGAGTATCCCTCCCCTCTACCTCAAAGTGCTTCCATAGACCCGCTCCCAAATGTGCTTCAGGGACCAGATTCATATGGATAGCAGACTTATACCCCTTGAACCACAAGAATATGCCATTCTCCCTTTTGTAATCCTTTACAAGATCTTTAGGAATGTGCACCCTCCTCTCAGGCTGCACTGTGATATTGCTGCCACCATCTCTACTGGACTGGCTCCTTTGATCTAGCTCCCTCAAGCTAAGCTCATAAGCCAGCAGTATCTTCTTTTCCTCAATTGCCATCTTTTTCTCTTCCCTCTCCCTCTCCATCTTGAGCTTGAGCTTCTCCAGCTCCAATTGGTATTCCCTCTCTGCCTGTCTGTCCTGTAACTCTTCAGTTGTCAGACCCTTGGAGGACACACTGCCACCTGCCCTGGAGACTCTCTCCCTGGACATAACAGGCCTCCCCATTATACCATTGTGAATGGATTGCACCTCCTCCTCTTCATCCTCCTCCTCCTCCTCTGTGTGCCCCTCAGCTTCCTTGGCTGTTACCCAGGCCCTCTGTGACTTCTGCAGCTCCTCCTTTCTGGTAGAGCATTTAATGGGACAAGCAAGGTTTTTGCAGAACTGCTTTAACTGGGCAACTGTATATCTCTCAGTTTCTCTAAATTAAAAGCAGCTCCAGCTGATGCATCTCCAGACTGAGACATGATGAAGAGTTAAGAATGCAAAGTGCCAAAGGCAGAAAAACAAGTTCCCAAATGAAGCTAAAAAAAAGTCAATCAAGAGATCAGAAAAATATGGAAGTAGAACAAAAAGAGTCCCAAAAGAGAAAAAGCAAAAATCACAAGACAAGTAATATGTGGTCATGTAGTGGTCTGCACTGAAAGCAGTTTTGTAACTTAATCAGTGTATGTCAGGTACAAATACAAGTCCAATCCCAACCGCTGATCACCAATGTTAGAAATGGGGTCTTTGGTTGGCAGTCAAGTTCCCCCCTGTCCAAGCAAGGACCCTCACTCTAGTCAGGGTAAAGGAGAATCACCCTCAGTTAACCCCTACTCACCCACTTGGTAGCTTGGCACAAGCATGCAGGCTTAACTTCAGAGTCTAGGGGCCAGATGTACCAAAGGTTTTTACCCATACTGTGTCTATGTTCGTACATATGGCCCCAGGTGTGAAGTATTTTTACCAACACACACAGTAACTCATTGAAAACACTACAAAATGACATGACACAGGTTTAGAAAAATAGGTAAATCAATCAAGCAATCAAAAAATGTATTAAGCTCGTTACTCACCTGGGAGGGTCTCAAGGCGCTGTAGGGGGACGAGTCGGGGGGGGGTGCCGTATTACTGCTCAAAAAGCCATGTTTTAGGAGCTTTCTGAAGGTCAGGGGGTCCTGGGTCTTGCGTAGGTTGGTGGGGAGGGAGTTCCAGGTCGTGGAGGCGAGGTAGGAGAAGGCTCTGCCTCCGGAGGTGGTATGTTGGATGCGTGGGACTGTGGTGAGGGCGAGGTCAGCAGAGTGGAGGAGACGAGTGGGTGTGTGGAAGTTCACTTGTTCGTTGAGGTAGGCTGGTCCAGTGTTGTGGAGGGATTTGTGAGCGTGGATGAGGACTTTGAAGACGATCCTTTTTCTGATGGGCAGCCAGTGAAGGGATTTGAGGTGAGCGGAGATGTGTTTGTGGCTTGGGAGGGTGAGGATGAGACGTGCGGCTGCGTTCTGGATACGCTGGAGTTTCTGCTGAAGCTTGGCTGTGGTACCAGCATAGAGGGCATTTCCGTAGTCTAATCTGCTGCTGATGAGTGCCTGCGTGACAGTTTTTCTGGTTTGTATGGGAATCCATTTGACGGTCTTCTGTAGCATGCGAAGGGTGTTGAAACAGGCAGATGATATTGTGTTGAATTGCTGGGCCATGGAGAGAGATGAGTCTAGGATGATGCCGAGGTTGCGTGTGTGGGTGGAGGATGTTGGGGATGATCCGAGGGCGGTGGGCCACCAGGAGTCTTCCCATACCGTCATGTTGTGGCCGAAGATGATGATCTCTGTTTTGTTGGAGTTGAGTTTGAGGTGGCTTGCTGTCATCCATTTGGCGGTGTCGAGGAGTCCGGCGTGGAGGTTTGTCTTGGTGGTGGAAGGGTTCCCAGAGAGGGAGATGACGAGCTGGGTGTCGACTGCGTATGAGATGATGGTGATTCCGTGGGGGCGGAGGATGTTGGCAAGTGGGGCCATGTGAATGTTTAAGAGGGTAGGGCTGAGGGAGGACCCTTGGGGGACCCCACAGATTACCTTGGTTGCTGGGGATTGGAAGGGTGGGAGGTGGACTTTCTGGGTTCTTTCTGCGAGGAAGGAGGTGAGCCAGTCTAGGGCCTTGTGCCAGATTCCTGCGTCGGAAAGGCGTGCGCGGAGGATTTGGCGGCAAACAGTGTCGAAGGCTGCGGAGAGGTCCAGGGGGATGAGAGCGACAGTCTCGCCTTGGTTCTGATGTCGTCGGTGCAGGCGATGAGGGTGGTCGTAGTGCTGTGGTTCTTGCGAAATCCAGACTGGGAGCCGTTGAGTGTGTTGTTTTCCTCTAGGAAGTGGGCGTTCACTATCTTCCCAGCGATCTTGGTGGGGAAGGGGAGAAGAGAGATGAGGCGGTCGTTGGTGATGTCTTCCGGGTCTGCTTTGGGTTTTTTGAGGAGTGCAGTGACTTTGGCGTGCTTCCAGGTGTCTGGGAAGGCTGTGGCGTCGATGGAGCTGTTGATTACGGTGCGGAGCTGGGGAGCGATGATTGGTTTGGGTTTGTTGAAGATGTGGTGGGGGCAGGAGTCTGTGGGGGAGCCTGAGTGGATGGAGTTCATGTTTTTTTCGGTTTCTTGGTCGTTGGTAGGGGTCCAGGTGAGGAGTAGGGTGGGGTGGGGGGTGTTGTGTTGTCGTCATGTCTGTGGTGGTGATGGTGGGAGCGGATGGTGTGAAACTGTTGTGCATGTCTAAGATTTTGTGGTGGAAGTAGTTGGAGAGGGAGTTGCAGAGGTTTTGTGTGTGTGGGGGGTCGATGGTGCAGGATTTGGGTTTGGTGAGCTCTTTGATGATGGTAAAGAGTTCCTTGCTGTTATGCGAATTACTATCTATGCGTTCTTTGTAGTAAGCCCTTTTGGTGGTCCGGATGAGTTGGTGGTGTTGCGTATAGCAGTTTTGAGGGTGAAGAAGTTGTTCGTGGAGGGCTCTTGGCACCATGCTTTCTCAGTTTTGCGATGTTGGGGTTGTTTGTGAAGGGGGTGGGTTTTGTGTGAGCTTGGCGTTCAGGTGTTCTATGGGGATCTTGTCCCACATTCGGTAGGGGGTGGTGTGTTGCCAGTAGTGGGTGGGGGGTTTTGTGAAGGAAAAGTGGACGCAGTGGTGGTCGGTCCAGTGGAGTTCGGTGGTGTGTGTGACTGTGATGTGGTTGCTGGAGGTGAAGATTGCGTCCAGCGTGTGTCCTGCTGAGTGAGTGGGTGAGGTGACCAGTTGTTTGAGTCCTAGGTTCGTGAGGTTGTCTAGCAGGGCTGTGGAGTTGTGGTTGTGGGTGTTTTCCAGGTGAAAGTTGAAGTCACCAAGGAGAATATAGACTGCGGAGGTGAGGGCGTGCGAGCTGATGGTATCAGTGATGGCATCACAGAAAGGGGGGCGGGGGCCTGGTGATCTGTAAATGAGGGTTCCACTGAGGGTGGTGTTGGCGTTTATGTGAATTAAGAAGTGTAGGTGTTCTTTGTAGTCTAGGGTGTTGAGGGTGTTGGTGGTGATCTTGATGGTGCTCTTGTGTATGATGGCGATGCCTCCTCCTGGTTTGTTTATGCTGTCTCTGAGGGAGATTTTGTAGCCTTCTGGGATGGCTATGGCTATGTCGGGTTCTGATGAGCGGCTCAGCCAAGTTTCCATGAGGAAGGCGATGTCAGGGGAGTGTGTTGTGATCAACTCCCAGAGCTCAATGGCATGTTTGTGGGCGGAGCGGGTGTTAAGGAGAATTCAGTTAAGGTGGTTGCGGGGACTGTTGTAGTTGTGGTGACCGTAGGTGTTGTTGGTGTTTGTGGGAGTGCAGGAGAAGTGGCATGTGTGACATGTGAAAGGTCCCTGTGTGTGCTTGGGGTTGGCCTGAGTGCAGGAGGGGTGTTGTCCTGGATTGAGGGTGTGGAGTTTGGTGGAGGAGTAACACTGCCTCGGGGGTCAGGGCAGCAAAGGCCAGGGGGACTGGCGCTGGGTGCGGTCCATGCACGGACGGGTGCAGATGGACTTGCCTCAAATACAAATGAAATCACAGGTCAGAACGAAAGTTGAAATACAGGAAATGAAAAACAGAGCAAGTGCAAAGAATGCTAGATACTCCTACCACACCGGCAGCGAGGGCAGCAAGGACGGGGTCAGGGACATGAGGGCAGAATGGAGGATCTTCTCAACATTGAGGAGGCGTTGCCTGGCCTTAAGGCAGGTCAGAGGTCACTCTTCAAGCTGCAAGAGAGGAGCAGCTGGGAGGTGGGAGGGGGTGGCCAATGGAAGTGGGGGGGGGCGGGCCACAGGGGATGTAGCGGCAGGGACGGGGAACCAGCAAGAGCCGGAGGGAGAAGAAAGGCAGCAAAAACAGCAGCAGAAACGAAGTGGGGCACAAGAAGGGCACAAATACAAATTAAATCACAGGTCAGAACGAATTTCGAAATACAGGAAACTAAATACAGAGCAAGTGCAAAGAATGCTAGATACTCCTACCACAACAGCAGTGAGGGCAGCAAGGAAGGGGCCAGGGACACAAGGGCAGAATGGAGGATCTGCTCGACGTTGAGGAGTCGTTGCCTGGCCTTAAGTGTAATATTTATCTAAGCAAAACAAGACCAAAATTACAAAAATCCACCATGCACAGGTCAAGTTATGAATTAAAAAGCATAAAGAGTCTAAAATCCTTAGAAAACAGTGCTAACACTGTTAGCGTGAAAAAGTACCTGGGTTGCATCAAAATAACACCGCACGGGCGAGTGTGCGTCGGAAAAGACCAGCGATACATCGATTTCTCACTCGCAAACGAGACCGTGCCTCCGTCCCCCTCAGGGCGGGTTGGAATGCATCGTTTTTCCTCTTCGCAGGAGAGCGATGCGTTGATCCAGACAGGCACCCTCGGGTCGAAACAGGCTTTGCATTGTTTTTCTGCACTCAGTGATGTTGCGTCGAAAATCCGGTTGCACGGTATCACAAAACCGTGCTGCGTAGGGTTTGATTCAATATCAGCCTCCTTTAGGGGGTGTTGCCCGTCATTTCTCCAGCCGTGTTGAGTCGATCTTCCAGCTGTGATGGAGGTGGAGCATAGATTTCAGCCGCGAAGCTGGTGGCGCGTCGTTTCTCAGCCACGTCTCAGAAGGTGTGTCGAAAATTTCCCTGCACAGCGGTCTGTGTGTGGAGTTTCAGTCATTGGCTGCCAGCTTCACCTTTCAAGGGCACAGGAACTGGATAGAGCACCACTTGGCAGGGCAGGAGTCTCAGTAGAGAGTCCAGGTGCTGGCAGGAGAAGTATTTGATAGCCCTGAGACTTCAACAACAGGAGGCAAGCTCAGGTCAAGCCCTTGGAGATTACTTCACAAGCAGGAATGCATAACAAAGTCCAGTCTTTGTCCCCTTTCACAGGCAGAAGCAGCAACTGCAGGATAGCTCCACAAAGTACAATCATAGGCAGGGCAGCACTTCTCCTCAGCTCTTCAGCTCTTCTCCTTGGCAGAGGATCTTCTTGATTTCCAGAAGTTATCTAATTTTCAGGGGTTTGGGTGCTCTTCTTATACCCATTTTGGCCTTTGAAGTAGGCCTAGGCCAGGCCCCAGACACACACCAGGGAGTTGGAGATTGCATTGTGTGAGGGCAGGCATAGCCCTTTCAGGTGTAAGTGACCACTGCTCCCCTCCCTCCTAGCACAGATTGCTTATCAGCTCCATTTGTTTCACTGTCTAGAGAGAGGTGCAAACAGCCCAACTGTCAAACTGACCCAGACAGGGAATCCACAAACAGGCAGAGTCACAGAATGGTTTAAGCAAGAAAATGCCTACTTTCTAAAACTGTCATTTTCAAACACACAATCTCAAAACTAACTTTACTAAAATACGTACTTTTAAATTGTGAGTTCAGAGACCCCAAAATACACATGTCCATCTGCTTCTAAAGGGAATCTACACTTTAATCATATTTCAAGGTAGCCTCCATGTTAACCTATGAGAGAGATAGGCCTTGCAACAGTGAAAAACAAATTTGGCAGTATTTCACTGTCAGGACATATAAAACACATAAGTATATGTCCTACCTTAAACATACACTGCACCCTGCCCATGGGGCTACCTAGGGCCTACCTTAGGGGTGTCTTACATGTAAGAAAAGGGAAGATTTAGGCCTGGCTAGTGGATACATTTGCCAAGTCGAATTGGTGGTTTAAAACTGCACACACAGACACTGCAGTGGCAGGTTTGAGCCATGTTTACAGGGCTTCTAATGTGGGTGGCACAACCAGTGCTGCAGGCTCACTAGTAGCATTTGATTTACAGGCCCTGGACACCTCTGGTGCACTGTACTAGGGACTTACCAGTAAATCAAATATGCCATTCCTGGAAATCCAATTACACATACATTTACATAGGAGCACTTGCACTTTAGCACTGGATAACAGTGGTAAAGTGCCCAGAGTAACAAAAACAGCAGAAACAGAGTCCAGCACACATCAACAACCTGGGAAACAGAGGCAAAAAGTTACGGGAGACCACACCAAGGATGGCAAGTATAACAATTATTTAACTAATTAGATTTTTCAGAATGTTCTATGCTTTTTTCTAGGTCAACAGTTGCCCCAAGCATTAAATTTGGAGCAGCCCTAATCTTTCTCGGATTGTTTTATTGTTATTCCCATTAAAACCTAATCCCTACCTTGGTTCTCAAATGGTGAACCTTATTAATCCTTTGAGTAGCAGCATGGTAGGGCAAAAAGCGAGACGGAATCCACTTAACTTCTGCAGTCCGAAAACACATGTTAGTGAAATTTGACAATTAGGTTTAGCATTTGAATGGGGCCATCCACTTTTCATAGGCAAAGATTGGCTTTTGCCATCCTTTTATGTAAATTTGGAAATGTTTTGATAATTTCTTTCAAGAATTCATAACTTCTGATTTCCTTAACCAATGCATAATTTTGGAGTTGGTACACTCATTAACCTTCTGTTCTTTTTACTAAATTTGTAATTTTGTGTTTTATGTCATCAATTTGATAATGTTGTGTTGTTGCTCAAGTATTTTGCTTTTAACATTTTTTTCAATGGCTTTGTTAGGTGTCATAATGCTAAACTTTGGGCTTAACCCAAATAAAGATCCATATGTGCACTACTGAAAGTCCAATTTTGCACCTGTTCCCATGCTTACAAAACTTTCTCCACAAGCACTGAAAACCATGCAAAGCAAGACCACATTCTATGCCCCTGAACCCACTCCATAAGGTTGTACACAACAGTTTCTAGACCAGGGTGTAGTCTCTAGCCATGCCTGGAGCCTACCAAGCAAGCAGTATTCAGCATCATCATTCATTTAGTACTGCAGATTCTGTTTTCTATTTCTCCTGATGTTCATTAACAAAGACAATCTTTCTTTTAAATGAGTCTTTTTGTCTCATAAAAAGAACATCCTACACAATGTCCCGTTTTAATGTTATAAGCAAATATGTGTGAGGAATAAAAAATATTTTTTCTTCTTTTCCTCCTTTGATCTGGGAACATCTTTTAGCTTTTTGGGTGTATCCTACCACCTCCTCGAATGCAGCAGGGAATATTTTACTCTGAAAAGTAAAATCTGCATTGCTTTTGTCAGTGCTCTTTACACCTTCACCCCTTTTAGCTTTGCCAGTGCTTGTTTTACTTTCAATTCATCCTTCTTTGAATCCCACCACTTTACCTCCATGAGTGAAGTTCTCCATGCTAGTGCCAGCAAATCACTTTGGCGGTCATTCTGACCCTGGCGGTCGGTGATAAAGCGGCGGCCAACCCGCAAACAGGCCGGCGGTCAAAAAAATGGTATTCTAACTCTGGCGGGAACCGCCAACACAGGCCGCCACATTAACACTCCGACCGCCACGGCGGGACCGACAAACAGCACGGCGGTCACCGCCAACAGGCAGGCGGCAGACAATGTACCGCCCACCCTATCACAACTCACCAATCCGCCACCTTTTCCGGGGCGGGAGCCCCGCCGATAAAAACACGGCGGAAACAGACTACGAACGGGAAAACGCTCACCTATATACACTCCACGAGGAAGGAGGACAGCATGAAGCCCGAATTACACATCCTACCAGCTATTGTCTACCTGCTCATCTACCAGGAGTACGAACGCCGGCGCAGACGACAACGGTGAGTACTGCACCTACGACACAGGGGAGGGGGGAGGAGGACAGCTTACGGGCACACACATGCGCCATACACCCACCCCCCCACCACAAATACCTACACCCCAATGCCGAGCAACAAGTCAGAGTGACACCACACAAACCCCCCGGAATAATGCAAAGACACAATTTAAATGTTCGATAAAATATATGTATAAATAGCTCTATTGAAGGAATGGCAAATATGCCATATAAAAGATACAAAAATAAAGAATGAACATAGTCAACAAGATATCCATAGGCAAAAAGTCCGGCACATTCCGTCAAAGTTCCATAGTCTGTGGGCCAATGTGCACAAACACATGGGCAAAGCCCACACAGGAGACCAGATACCATTGGAGAGAACACTGCAGGGGCATCAGATGATAAAACTACAGGCACCTCAGGGGGAAGGGAAGGGTGGGCACCTCAGTCACATGAGTCCACGACGCCAGATCCACGAGGGGCCTCCATGCCCACTGTCCCATCCTGGGGGGTGCAAAGCCACAGTCCATCAGATGGATTACCGACTCCACTGTGATTGGAGGAGGCATGGTGCCCCGAGTGCTCCCTGAAGCCCTGCTCGACACAGAACCGGCACTGTCAATGGGCCAGCGGTGCTTGAGATGAAGGGCCCAGCGGAGCGGTGCTTGACAGGAAGGGCCCAGCGGAGCGGTGCTTGAGATGAAGGGCCCAGCGGAGCGGTGCTTGAGATGAAGGGCCCAGCGGAGCGGTGCTTGACAGGAAGGGCCCAGCGGAGCGGTGCTTGAGACGGCGGGGCCCAGCGGAACAATGCTTGACAGGAAGGGCCCAGCGGAGCGGTGCTTGAGACGAAGGGCCCAGCGGAGCGGTGCTTGACAGGAAGGGCCCAGCGGAGCGGTGCTTGAGATGAAGGGCCCAGCGGAGCGGTGCTTGAGATGAAGGGCCCAGCGGAGCGGTGCTTGACAGGAAGGGCCCAGCGGAGCGGTGCTTGAGATTAAGGGCCCAGCGGAGCGGTGCTTGACAGGAAGGGCCCAGCGGAGCGGTGCTTGAGGCGGCGGGGCCCAGCGGAGCGGTGCTTGACAGGAAGGGCCCAGCGGAGCGGTGCTTGAGATGAAGGGCCCAGCGGAGCGGTGCTTGAGACGGCGGGGCCCAGCGGAGCGGTGCTTGACAGGAAGGGCCCAGCGGAGCGGTGTTTGAGATGAAGGGCCCAGCGGAGCGGTGCTTGAGACGGCGGGGCCCTGTTCAGCGGTTCTTGCCCCGGCAGGGCCCTGTTCAGCGGTTCTTGCCCCGGCGGGGCCCTGTCAGCAGTGCTCCTCCCGGCGGGGCCCGTTCAGCGGTTCTTGCCCCGGCGGGGCCCGTTCAGCGGTTCTTGTTCCGGCGGGGCCCGTTCAGCGGTTCTTGCCCCGGCGGGGCCCTGTTCAGCGGTGCTCGCCCCGGCGGGCCCTCTTCAGCGGTGCTCGCCCCGGCGGGGCCCGTTCAGCGGTTCTTGTCCCGGCGGGGCCTGTTCAGCGGTTCTTGCCCCGGCGGGGCCCGTTCAGCGGTTCTTGTCCCGGCGGGGCCCGTTCAGCGGTGCTTGTCCTGTGTGTCTAGGGAGCCAGACCTGGGCAAGACTTCCCGCTCATTCACCATCCGAACTTGCGGTCGCGGTGCCCTCCCGTGATGGAGTCCTGGGCCCGTGGGTGTCGTCCGTCACACCCGGGATGGGGCTGGTGGGGCCCTCCTGGGCAGCTCGCCTGCTGCCTGACTTCTCCGCCCTGCTGCCCTTGCCCTCCTTCGCTGGAGCTCTGTGGCCCTTGCCTCCCTTGGATGATGTGGCAGGTGACGGGGCAAGGCTACTGTCCTTGGTGGCAGCCGTCTCAGGCTTGTCGCGCCGGGCCTTTTTCTTCTTTGTCCTCTTCCCAGGGGGGGGGTGGCTGTCCCCTTGCTGCTGGCCGATGTTCCTGCCCTAGGATCTGGTGGACTCCAATAGCCCTGCACTATGGTCACAGTAGATGCAGGGCTGGTGGTGGCTGAGGTGCTTTTTTTGGTCTTACCAGATGGAGTTCAAGGTTGGAAAGGAAAAGGGCTTGGGGAGGACAGGGACGGGTAGGTGTAGTGGGTTTGGGAGTGGAGGAAGAGGATGTGGTTGTAGGAGAGTCAAGTGTGCTGTCTTTGGGTGCAGGTGCTTGTGACGGAGGCTGTCGTGAGGTGGATGGCTGTTGGGTGGGTGGCTGCCTGCGTTTGTGTGCTTTGGAAGAGGGGTGACAGACACACTGGGAGAGGACACAGGGGACGTGTAAATGGCAGTGGGGGTGGTGACTGCACGTGTGCGGACTGTAATGGAGGGTGTGCTGGTGATGGAAGTATTGCCTGATGGTGGTGTGCATGCAGGTGTGAGTGGAGACGTCACAGGGAGGGAGGAGGGAGATGAGGAGGTGGGGGACACAGAGGTGGTAGTGACTACTGGCATGTCTGCATCTGGATGTTGCTTGGGTGAATTCTTGTGGGATCTGTGGTGCTTATGTCTGGATGAGCTGCCCTTGGGTGTAGAGGTCTGGGTGGAGGGAGTCAGAAGAGGGAGGCTGGAGACAGGGACAATGGCTGCCGTCAGTGCTGAGGCCAGAGCGTTGAACAATCGTTGATGGGCAGCCTGACCCGAATGAGTGCCCTCCAGGTATGCATTGCTCCGATGCACAACCCTTTCTACACCCTGGATGGCATTCAAGAGGGTAGACTGCCCAACAATGAGTGTCCTGAGGAGGTCAATGACCTCCTCACTGAGGGCAGCAGGGGTAACTGGGGCAGGGCCTGAGGTGCCTGGGGCGAAGGAGATGCCCGCCTTCCTGGGCGAGCGGGCACGGTGCGAAGGCTGAGGGGCTGCTGGGAGGGCAGGGCTGGTGCGCTGGGTGGCGGCTGTACCTGTTGTGGCGGTGGGCACGGATGTTGCCGGCACCGCTAGGGAGCTCCCTTCCGAGGACGTGTCGGTGTCGCTGACGTCTCCACGGGTCCCCGTTGTGGAGCTCCACTCGCCCTCCGTCTCACTGGTGTACTCGGAGTCCGTTGTATGGCCCTCCGGGGCCATGTGAGATGCAGCTCCCTCGTGCTCCAATGCCACTTCTCCTCCGCCAGATGATGCTAATGCACACATGAACAGGAAGACAAAGAAAATGGGGGGGGGTGGAGAAATGAAGACAGGTTGAGTGCATGCATTGGCAACACCGTTGTCGGAGAGGACAGACACAGAAGCCCCCTGAACTAGGCCGCGCAATGGGGGTACACTACTCAGTTATTGTGACTAGTCCTACGGGTCTATGGACGACAAATGCACACATGGGTGAGGCCGGACCATGGATAGCTGTACTTGGCACCCTACAGAGGTGGGGGGTGGGGGCACAGGGCTGTGTCTAACGGAGGGGCCTAGCCTACAGAATGCGCCCTGGCCTGGAGATAGCCACAGCCCTCCTCCCCCACCCAGACACCTTCCCTGCGCGCAAAGATAGCAGAATGTGCTGATACTCACCCCCTTGTGTCTGCTGTGATGTCCTCACGCGCCCATCCAAATCGGGGTAGGCCACCGCCAGGATCCGGGACATCAGGGGGGTCAATTGGCGGCTGGCACCCCTCCTACGTTGGGAGGCCATCCCCAGCAGAGACTCGGCGGTCTTTCTGGTCCCGCGGCGGATGTCGTCCCACCTCTTTCGGCAGTGGGTGCCCCGTCTGTTGTGGACCCCCAGGGCCCGGACGTCCTTGGCGATGCCACGCCAAATGTCGATCTTCTGATGGGCGCTGACCTATGTGACATGTACAGGGTGGTAAAAGAAAGCGCATCAGATTTCTGCCTGGTCAATGTGAGTGGCCCCCCCCTCCCCAACCTTGCCATGTGGCACATGCTCTCATCTTTCGTGCGTTGCAGTCCTCATTCGCTCCCCTCCCCACCATCTTACATACACCCCACTCAACACAGGCATAGCCCATTCAACGTGCACCCTGTGTACTAACCTGTTGGTCTGGAGGACCGTAGAGTAGCGCATACTGGGGGAGGACCCCATCAACAAGTTCCTCCAATTCTTCGGCAGTGAAGGCAGGGGCCCTTTCCCCAGTCGCAGCAGCCATTGCATCTCCCAGACCGAGGTCACAGCAGCACTTGCAGTATAGGTCCTCTCCTGTGGATGATCAGGTCTCGAGTGATTAATCAGATAGAGAATGGCGGTCACGCCCGCGGCGGTGCGTACCGCGACCGCCGGCGCACATCGTCATTGGCTCCTGAGACCCATAGGGTTCAATGTTAACCAATGCTGCTTTACGCCGTGGTCTCCGACCGCCTACCGCCACGGTGTGCCACGCCAGCGCAGTTACCTCACATCCCACTGTCACACTTCACAGGTCAGGCAGCCGCCATTTCAAGGGCCCACATGGCATGATTTCTACTGCGTCACACAGGCCTAGGCCTTGCATAGCCACTCATACAAGCCGTTCCATGCATAGCGATTCGTGTACTGTGCAAGCTGTGTGAACGTACCTGTGGGTTGCTTGACTCTGTGCTCCATGTTGTCCTTCCTAGGCACCGTCCGCTGGGACTTGCGAGGAGAAGGATGAATCCTCCCGTGTACCACCCGCTGGTGGACCTGTCGACAATGGAAGAACGACATATCATGCTTACATACCGGCTTGACAGAGCAACTATACATGAACTATGTGCCCAGCTGGAGCCAGACCTGATGTCCCCCATCCGCCAACCCACGGGGATTCCCCCTCTGGTGCAGGTTCTGTCAGTACTCCATTTTTTGGCAAGTGGGTCTTTTCAGACAACAGTGGCCATGTCATCTGGGATGTCTCAGCCTATGTTTTCTAAGATTTTGTCCAGAGTGTTGTCTGCCCTGATGAAATACATGCGGAGCTACACTATTTTCCCTGAGGTGGGCGAATTGGCTACAGTGAAGGGTGATTTCTATGCCCTTGGACATATCCCCAACATAATTGGTGCCATTGATGGGACCCATGTGGCTTTGGTTCCCCCCAAAGACAGTGAGCAGGTGTATCGAAACAGAAAAAGTTATCATTCGATGAATGTCCAGGTGGTCTGTTTGGCTGACCAGTACATCTCCCATGTAAATGCCAAGTTCCCTGGGTCAGTGCATGACGCGTATGTCATGCGAAATAGCAGCATCCCTTATGTGATGGAACAGCTACAGAGACACCGTGTGTGGCTAATTGGTGACTCTGGTTACCCCAACCTGTCGTGGCTACTGACCCCAGTGAGGAATCCCCGGACCAGGGCAGAGGAACGGTACAATGAGGCCCATGGGCGATCTAGGAGGATCATAGAAAGGACCTTCGGGGTCCTGAAGGCCAGGTTTAGGTGCCTGCATATGACAGGGGGATCCCTCATGTACTCACCAAAGAAGGTGTGCCAGATCATCGTGGCCTGCTGTATGCTTCACAATCTTGCATTGCGACGCCAGGTGCCTTTTCTGCAGGAGGATGGTCCAGATGGTGGTGTTGTTGCAGCTGTGGAGCCTGTGGAGAGTGAAGAGGAGGAAGACGACGGGGACGACACGGACAACAGGGATACAGTCATACAACAATACTTTCAGTAGCACACAGGTAAGGAACAGCCACCCCAATTTACATTTACTTGAGGCCTCATGCGTCTCCACTGTCTGTGTTTCCCCCCAGTTCCTGTTCACTGATTTGTGACTTTCCCTTCCCTTTTCAGAGCTGTATGACCCACTGCGTGACTTCTGCTTTGTTTGCCCATGGACTAAAGCTTATTGAAATTGGTATGTTGTCATCACAAGGTAACTGGCCATTATTGCACCGTTATGTGTAATACATTTGTTAAGAATACAAGCAGACTCCTGTTTTTTTAAGTGGAATAAGTAATTTATTTTAAGTGCTACATATAGGTAAATGATTGGGAAGTGGGGATGGGTGGGGGTGGAGTAATGTCCATGGCAGAGTCCAGTTCTCAGTCGCACAGGTGCATTGTCCATATGTCTGTGGAAGGATGGAGCAAGAGCAGTTCAAGGTTGGACAGGGTGACAATGTGGGACAGTGGGATGACATCAGGGGGTATCTTAGGCTGGCGGGGGTCTTGCAATCCTACTCTGTCTTCTTGTGAGATCTCAGGTTCCGCTTGCGGGGTCGTTCATCTTCTGCAGGAGGTGGGGTTCTGGTGGCCTGTCGTTGTGTGGGGGCCTCCTGTCCACTAGCGCCGGCGGAGGTGGTAGGCTGTTCCTGGCCTGGGCTAGTGACAGGGGCCCTTTGGGGTGCCACATGGTCCCGCAATGTGGTGACGATCTGGGTAAGGGCCAGGACGATGGTCCCCATTGCGGAACCGATGTTCCTCAGTTCCTCCCTGAACCCCATGTACCGTTCCTCCTGCAGTTCCTGGATCTCCTGGAACCGGGCCAGTACCATCGCCATCGTCTCCTGGGAGTGGTGGTATGCTCCCATGATGGTGGAGAGGGCCTCTTGGAGAGTCGGTTCCCCGGGCCTGTCCCCCCCCTGTCGCAGAGCAGCCCTCCCAGTTCCCCTGTGTTCCTGGGCCTCTGTCCCCTGGACGGTGTGCCCACTACCACTGCCCCCAGGTCCCTGTTGTTGTTGGGGTGGTGGGTCAACCTGGGTGCCCTGTAATGGTGGACACACCGCTGATTTACGTGCCCTGGAGACAGAGGCATGGGCCCGCTGGGTGGGAGCTATGCTGGTGTTCCCAGAGGGGGTTGGGTCTGGTGTAGCCTGTGGCTGTCTGTGGGGAACCGAATGTCCAGAGGTCCCCGATGGGCCGGGCTGGTCGTCTGGCTCCAGGGAGACAGAGCTGCTGTCATCGCTGGGGGCCCCTTCTGGGGGTGGGATGGACATCTCTGGACCCTCCGTGGCGGTGTGGTGGCATTCGGGTCCTGCAGGGGTATAAAGGTATGGTTATTGCTTCTGTGTGTGGCCTTTCGTGTGATGGGTGGGTGTCCGTGTACCCATGTGCAGGCATTTCCTTGTGGGGGCTTTTGTGAGTGTGGCTTGTGGGGGTGATGTGTGTGTGCAGTGGGCATGCTTTGGTGATGGGTGTCCATGCTTTGTGGTCGCATGCAGGGCTTGGTGTTGGGATGGGTGGGTTGTGATGGTGAGCCTTTTGCTAGGGGTTGGTGTGATAGGGGAGGGGGTGAGGGTGGGCGTATGATTTGGCATGCAGGTGGGGTGGGGGTGGGAAGTAGTAGTGAAGATTTGCCTTACCAGAGTCCATTCCTCCGCCTACTCCTGCGAGGCCCTCAGGATGCAGGATGTGCAAGACTTCCTCCTCCCACGCGGTAAATTCTGGGGGAGTAGGTGGGGGTCCGCCGCCAGTCTTCTGCACCGCAATGTTGTGCCTTGATACCATGGAACGCACCTTCCCCTGTAGGTCGTTCCATCTCTTCCTGATGTCCTCCCGATTGCGTGGATGCTGTCCCACCGCGTTAACCCTGTCCACTATCCTTTGCCATAGCTCCATCTTCCTGGCAATTGTGGTGTGCTGCACCTGTGCCCCGAAGAGCTGGGGCTCTACACGGACTATTTCCTCCACCATGACCCTGAGTTCGGCGTCACTGAACCTGGGGTGTCTTTGGGGTGCCATGGGGTGGTGTGGTTGAGGTGTGGGGTGGCGTTTGTGGTGCTGGGTGTGGTGCGTGTGGTGGTGTGTGGTGTTTGGTGCGTGGATTCTGTGTGGGTGATGGTGTTGTGTGCCTCTGTGTTGTGGGATTCTCTATTCTGTGCTCTGTCTCTCGCCTTCATCAATGATTTCGGGTCGTAGGGGCTTGTGGGTGATGTGGGTGTGTGCTTTATATTGTGTTGGGTGTGTGGGAGTGGTATTAGTATGTGTATCAGGTGTGCGTATTTCGAACTGACCAATGTTGCGGAGTTTTCTATGTGTGTGTGTATTTTGTCCACGGCGGTGTGTACCGCCAATGGAATACCGCGTTTGAAAGACCGCCGCGTGGATTTGTGGGTCGGAATGGTATGGGCGTTTTTCTGTTGGCGTGACGGTGGAGGTTTGGTAAGCCATTTTTTCGCTGTCCTTTGGTGTGGCGGATTTTTGTGGATGTCGGGTTTTTGGCGGTTTGGCAGTTGCGGGTCAGAATGACTTGGCGGTTTACCGAGGCCGCGGCGGTGTTATGGCGGCCTTCTGGCCGGCGGTAAGCGACTTTTCCCGCCGAGGTCAGAATGACCCCCTTTGTCTTCTAAATGCTAGCTTATTTCTTGATAATAATGTGCAATTTATAATGATCTTTTTAGGTTGAGCCTACCAAGCAGCAAAGATGTATTGTGGTCTTACCAAGACCTTGCAGGGGATTGTAGCTGGCCCTTTGCTTATCATTGGTTAGCATTACGGCCACTCTAATTTGCTTGCTTTCTATTGGATGGCATTCATTGGTTCAGCCTGTCGATCGTGTGTTTGACTCTACACAGGAGCATGGCCTTGGCTGGAGGTGGCACAGGGTGTCGCGTAGGCTCTCATTATCCTAATGAGACTAATGGATTTTGAGCAGCAAGATCGTTCATAGTGTGGGGGACTGAGTCTAACCCACGGTGGATGACACTTGTCGCTCTAAATCCGGGTTTTGCTCCGGCTAACTAGCAGTGCCTCATCTCTCCCAAACGGCAGAGACAATTGGGCAGCCGAGCGCATGACATATTAGTACTTCTCAGGGAAGTCGTGGTCACTCAGGTCACAACTGGTTCTCTCGCACACAATGCTGTCTCATATATAAATGACAAAAAGGCAGTATAAGTTTTAAAGATTGGTTTAATAAAACAACTGCATTTTAGATAGCAAAGCGTGAGCTGCAATAACCAGAACTACACAACACAGTAATGTTAAAATAGTGATGATGAGAGTGAAGCACAAGAATAAAGCTATCATAGTGCCGCTAGGTTATTCTCTCTCTAGGTTATATTTTTGAGCACAGCATCTTAAGCTCTAAGCCTGCGTTTCAGGTTCCCCCGGGAGGTCATCAACCCTCATACCTGAGCAAAGGCCCGTAGTCTGCATCAGCATCTGCAACGGGGCATTCAGCATGCAGTTGTGGGTCCCTGGCTGGAATCTCCCTCTTGACGTGTACTAGGACTAGAAAGTGTTTTTATAACTAACAGGCAGATGTTCTAAGAAAATGTCCCTACGTAAGGATGTGTATTTTCTACGAATGCTGGAGACTAAACTTCTACCACGTTTACCAGCAAAGTACCAGACTGTAGCCTTGACTGAATTACAGGGCGAACAAGAATGCATTATTTGAGAACACAGTGCTGAACTAAGCTAAACAGTGTGATAGAAGAAATTAAAACAAAACCGTAAGAACTGGTTATTGTAAAATAACAGTGCGAAGCTGAATAAAATATATCTAGGGCAAAGTGCACAGTGGCCTAGTATGTTAAACTAACGTGCATGGAGCTATACATAAAATGGCTACACAATAAGGGACCTTTAAGTAAATATTTTGTTTATGGTATATCTCTTACCAACTAATATGGACAAAGTCCCTGCTTTCTCATCTAGGCCCAGTCGATAGACCTTTGTTATAGATGTTAGTCACCAGAAGCTTCAAATCAAATCAATTATTCATCACAGTTTCAATTTCAATCTTTTGGGAGTCAATAATGAGAGTTGGTGTGAGCTTCAAAGCTTTATTTAAAATCTTTTAGTAAGTGAATCTTTATTCATCAGTATCAGAAATAATGAATCAATTGATAATCAACATAATTACTTAGCATCAGAACAAGGGCATTAAGTGTGGTTCACAAAGGAAAAGTCCATATTCTAAGCTATGGAGAATGAGATAAAAGAGTCTTTTTAGAACCCATAATGAGCTCTAAATCAAGAGATGAAAGCATGAAGCTTTTAGCATTAGATCACAAAATCAAAACAAAACTTCCCATAACTTCCCATAAAGAGAGGTTCAAGAACTTAGTAGTATCTCAGAGCACCACAGATTCAGGCAGGGAAAATGAAAGATTTTCTAAGAATTAATATGAGAAACGTGTGCAAAGGGCTCTGCAGGGAGTCTTGAGAATGGGTGTCCTAGTTTGGTCCATGAACACTCACATTCATAATGTTTTCATTTCAACAATTCGAAACAAGTTGTTGCAGTCTTCAGTAAGCTCATCAAATCAGCTCATGGTGTCATCATAGGAACAGAAAAGCTTCCGTCATTTAAGCAGTCAAAAGAGAATCGCTTATAGATATACATTTTTTAGAATTAAACATTATTTGAAACATTTTGTGAGTCACAGAAGAATTCTCACAATTTTCTTTCTATAGGACAACTACGGTTCATGGTTAGGCCTCTACATTACCTTATGTGTTAACAAGGTTCTCATCCATCTAAAATAACAAGAGTATTGTTCAGAGTATTGTTAATACAGAAACATTCTGTGGAAATTAAACTAAACATTTTAATACATTATTTATTCTATGAAAACTATGCTTATGGGAAAGTCAAAATCTAACATTTTCGATTAAGTCATGCTCTTCTCAGCACATTTGTGTCATTAAACCTTTAACATCTCACATTCCTGACCTAGGTCAGGATTGGTAAAAAGAAAAGTTCATTCTGCAGCTTTCCTAATTAAATACTCATAAATGTGAAAGCTTAGTGTTCTCACTTGCTTTTTAAATATGGCTTTTCATCTGAGGCCTGCAGTTATTCCTACATGTTAATTGCAATAAGTTTTATTATTGAGAAATGCCCTTGCACTGTCTTCTATGCTTCCACTGCTGGCTTTTAATAAACTACATTTTTCTTTTTGTTTAAGCACTCTACAAAAGTGCATGTATTATTCAGCTGCCTCCCTTGTGTGCTTTACTTCTCTTCCATGATGGTGTCTCTGGAATATGTGCTTTTCTCCTTCCAGTTGCACTGGTGTTGCTCAAAGTCGTCCATTTGCTTTTGTCTCTCATGTTACATTTTTTCACTCTTGTTCTTTCTGTCATGCTGTGGCTCTCCGGCATCTGCTGCATTGCTTCTCCCTCATGCTCCTTTGTTGCTTCACTCACCCACCTCCTACAATGCGGTCCCGCAAACTGCTTATCGGTTAATATCTTTTTTTTTTCTTTTTTGACAAACATTTTTATTGAGTTTATATAGCAACAACATAAAGCCAAACAGGTCGTAGAGGAGTCGCATAAACCAGGCATCATGTCAGACAACTGCACATAACACAGCAAAGTCTTTTGGTTGAAATGCATTTGTACGGAATCAAGACAGCACGTTTGACAAGTGTACATTACCCCATATCGGTATTGTCCCCTCCCCAGGTCCCCATCCATTTCCCCCACACCTTATCATATTTATGGGGACAGCCCCTCGCTTCATACACAAGCTTTTCTTGTTGAGCGCACAACTCCACTCCCCTGCGCCACCTTCCCACCCCTGGAGCTGTCTCTGACTTCCAGCCTGCAGCAATGTCCCCCTTGGCCACTAAGCAGGCCGTTCCGATGAATGCCCGGTCTGCTCTGTTTGAACCCACCCCATCAAGGACCCCCAAAAGCATGCGTACTGGGGCAACATCCAGCTCCTCCTGCAAAACCCCAGCAATTTCATCCGTCACTGCCCGCCAGTAGACTACAATATGTGGACAGGTCCACACCATATGAAAGAAGTCTGTGTCTGGGCCTGCGCAGTGCGGACAGTCAGCCTGAGGCCCATTCTATGGAGTCTCGCAGGAGAGAGATAGCCCGCATGGAGATAATAAGTCTGCACGACCTGGGGTCGGGAGGTCATGGTCAATGTCCGTGGGGTCATCAGAGCGTCTCTCCAATCGTCGTCGTCCACTGGACCCACCCAGGTTCCCATCGCTCACGGAGTTCATCTAAGGGCCTTGTTGTGTGTGTTGTCAATGTACGGTATATGCGCGACACTCCCCCTTTGCCCAAGTGACCCATCAGCGTCCTGGCCTCCAAGGGGGTAAACTCAGGAAGGACCGTCCCGGCCTGAACGTGTACATGCAGTGCATGATGAAGCTGTAGATATTTGTGGAATTGGGAGGGGGCAAGGGAGAACTGCTGTTGAAGCTCCTGGAATGATCGCATATGATAACCTGCTCAGACATCTCCAAGCAGTGATATGCCAATAAGGTCCCATTTATGGAACCCCTCGAGTGCTGAGACATCCTTAAGCCACTTTCCTTGCCACAGCGGGGTCTGCTGCGTGAGACGCCGCCGCCACCCCGTCTCCATCTGCGCCGCCCTCCACCCCATCAGCACCACACTCGTCACCTCCGGGAGTGTGCGTGGCAATAGGTCGCCATATAGTAGCCCCATCAAACCCGGAAAGCTGAGCGTCACCAGTTCCAGCCGATAGGCCGGATCTGACCAGCCACCTCCGAGGCAGTCATTAATCACCAACAGCTGCATTGCAAGGTAATAATAATAGAGGTTGGACATCCCCAGTCCACCCTCATACACGTCTCCGTGGCAAAAGCAGAACGCCGTGCGGGGGCGGGAGTTGCACCATAAGAACTGTTGCGCTACAGTCTCCGCTTCTTTGAACCATTTCCTGGGGATAGGGTAGGGGTAGTTCTGGAGCAGGTAGAGGTATCGGGGGAGCACCATAATTTTTTCAAGCGCTATCCGGCCCAAGACATTGAGAGGCAGAGACCGCCATCTCTGGAGGTCCTCTTTGACCCTCTGTGTCAGGGGTTCACCATTGAGGGACCAGGCCAGTTCAGGTAACAGTGCAATCTGCACGCCCAGGTATTGGAAGCTATTATGTCGAATTGGAATGGTACTTTGCCAGTCGTAGCAGTCCCTGTCCAGGTGAAGTGGGATCAGGAGCGATTTACTGGGGTTAAGCACCAGGCCGGAAGCCTCTGCGAACAGCTCCAGCAGGCGCATCACTCTAGGACCACTACTAGCTGGACTTGCTAAGAACAAAAGCACGTCCACAAACAGGGCAATACGGTCCTCTTCTCCGGTAGGCCATGACCAGCCCTCAACCAAGGGGTCTTCCCTGATGAGCTTGGCCAGCAGCTCCATCGCCAAGGCGAACAGGAGAGGGGATAGGGGACATCCCTGGCGTGTGCCCGACGAATAGGGAACCGGTCAGACATCACCCCGTTCACTTGCACCCGGGCTGTTGGATTGGAGTATAGGAGTCGTACTAGTGCTCGAAATCGTGGCCCGCGCCCGACTTTTAACAGCACTTGCTGAAGGTAGGTCCAGTCCACTGTATCAAAGGCCTTCTCGAAGTCCAGGAGAAGAAGCGCCAGCGGAGAGGTCAGCAGATTTCGGTTGGCCAGGGCCACATATAATCGCCTGACACAGTGTCTGGTGCTCCTAGTCGGCATGAAACCACATTGATCCGGATGGATCAATGAGGGTAACACCTTTTTCAGCCTAGTAGCGAGGATGATAGATAGTATTTTCAGTTCGGTATTAAGCATCGAGATAGGGCGGTAAGCCGCACAGCACTGCGAGGGGGGGCTGGTCTTCGGGATCACCACTATAGTGGCCAGATCCAAATCTGGGGGAGACACCCCTTTCTTTCAGCCTCTTCGAACATGGTAAGCAGGTGCGGGGTAAGGATATCACAAAACATTTGGTAGAGCTCCACTGGGAAACCGTCGGAGCCGGCGTCTTCCCGGCAGTCAGCCCCGAAATGGCTTCCTCGACCTCCTGCAGGTCCAGAGGCTCGTCAAGGTCTTGCTTTTCCTTTGTCGAAATCACTGGAAAGGACACCTCCTCCAGCAAGGGGGCCTCTCTCTCAATCTGGGGCCTGGGCCGCTACTCATAGAGCTTCCTGTAGTAAGTGGCAAAGCTCTGCGCTATCTCATATGGGGTCCGGGAGATGGCGCCGGAATCATCGACGACCTCCGGCACAATTCTGTTCGCCATTGGTTGAGAGGGCGAGCCAATGGAGGAGCTTGCCGTTTTTGTCCCCCCACCCATATGCGCGGGCCACATGTGTTTAGCTGCCTCCATGGTAGTGTGTCGAATCTCTTCCCTCACTAGGGTTAATTGTTGCGTCGCCGATGGAGATATGGTATCGTTAAGCTAGCCCTCTAAGCGCACAGCTCTGGCCTCCAGGGCCAACACTTTCTGAAGGCATGCACATTCCCACACTCGATGGAGATGTTTAGCGTGCCCCCTGAGTGTGGCTTTGCAGGCCACCCAGATCGTACCCGGGGATGATACGGATCCAAGATTAAAGGCAAAGTAGTCTGAAATATGTTCTCGGAGAGCTTGGGTGTAGTCAGCATCCTGCAAGTAACAGGCATTAAGCCGCCACATCGGGCGTCTGGCCACTTCTATATCATCGAAACGAAGGAGTATTGGCGCGTGATCTGAAACCCCCTGAGGAAGGATCTCTACTCCTGAAACTCGGGGAACATCATGAGCCGGCAGGAGGAAGAGATCTATTCTGACATGGGTGTGGTGTGCTGCGGAGGTGTGAGTGTACTGCCGTCGATGGGGGTGCCAAGTCCGCCACGCGCCACAGAGACCTAAGCTGTCAACCCATTTACGCAGCCCAGTCGCCCGAAGGCCCGGCCCGGTCCGGGTGAAGAACAGAGTTAAAGTCTCCACCTATTATGGTTAGTCCCGTGGGGAGTCCAGTCACCACATCTCTAAGCTGTGCGAGGAGCCACCCCTGCAAGCCAGAGGGGGCATAGATACTGAGTATATTGATGGGTTGTCCCCCAAGAAGTCCAGTGACCACCACGTATCGGCCCTGTGGATCAGACCGGTTAGCCGTCACCACCATGGGCAGGGAGCGATGCAACAGAACAGCTGTGCCTCTCGAACCCCTAGTGAACCCTGCATGATAGACTTTGTCATAGCCCCCTCTCATGAGCCTGGGGCACTTGGTATCCAGGAGGTAGGTCTCCTGTAGCAAGATTATGGATGGGGCAAAACAACGGACAAAGGAGAACACTGCTGATCTTTCAATTTTATCAAGGAGCCCGTTTATATTCCAGGAGAGGACTCGATTAGCCTGCGCTAGTTTGTGCATGGTGAAGATAGTACTGAGTGAAGTGTGCCTGTCTGGATGTTCCTCCACAACCAACTTAACAAAGGCAAGAAAACGCAACATAAACCCCATAGTAAACAACTGTAGTTAACTGTTCCCCCATGACTCCCCAAAAGCCCCCCCAACCCATACTTCTAGCCCAGAAGCATCTGTTGCCCTAAACTGCACCCACAACGTGTCAACTGCAAGTTTGGAGTGGTGGACCCCTCCTTTAAGTCGGAGTTCTGCAATCTAGATCCCACCCGCTCCGCACCCCGCACCAGAAACCATGTCTCCAGCCAGATCCGCCCGCACCACCATGCATCCACAGGCCAAGTTCAAGGGAGGAGGGGGGACTGGCTAAGACGCTCTTTCTCGGGAGCCCCGTCTGGGTTCTCCTGGTCAGGGTCTCTTGGCGTATTATTATCCCCAGGGGGACCCGGGCTCAGTTGTCTCTCTGCCTCGGGAGCGCCGCCCAGGCCGCTCCGCCTCCTCTGGTGGAAATGGGTACCTCTGCGCCCTCCCCGTGGTCCCTGGGGGCCTCCGGGGTTCGACACCGGGCAGCCCTCTCCTGGTCGGGGGGGCCTCATCGCATCACTCGATTCTCTTCCTTTAGCCAGTCCCATGCGGTCTCTGGTGAGTCAAAAAAAAAAGCCTTCCCGTCCATGAGGACCTTAAGGCGTGCCAGGAAGAGGAGCATATAAGTCAGTTGCAGCTCTCTAAGTTTCTGCTTCACTCCTTCGTATAAGCGGCGTCTAGTTTGCACTTCGCGAGTTTAGTCTGGAAAAATACGGATCCTGTTATTGTCCCAGAGGAGGTCCGGTTGCGTTCTGGCCTCCCTCAGGTTTACGTCCCGGTCTTTGAAGTTAAGGAGATTAGCAATCATCGGCTGCCAAGGTCTGCCCGGGGGAGGCCGGGGCATCAGGGCCCTGTGTGCTCGTTCGATCGCAAACCAAGGGGAGATTTTCTGAGCAGGGACCCATGACTTGATCCATCCCTTCAGAAAATCTATTGCGTTGTTTTCTTCTGCGCCCTCCGGAAATCCCACAAAATGTAGGTTGTTACGTCTGGAGCGGTTTTCTACATCCTCTGCTCTATGGTGGAGTTTCCCGGTGTGAGTCTGTAGCTGAGCGACTTTGGCCTTGAGATCCGCAAGATCGTCTTCTGCCTGGGAGACTCGGCCTTCCACCTCCGTGATGCGTCCCACTGCTGCTCGCAAGTCTTGTCGCAGCAGGCCCACATCTTCTTGCACCTCACCAACCTTGGTCTCGATCGCCAGCTGTGAGGACTGGATGGCTTGAGGGATCATGGTGACCCCTTCCGCTGCGGTGGTCTCTGACACTGGTACGTCCACTGTTTGCATTTCAGACTGCCTGGCGAACTGGTCGATACATTGCTGCGATGCAGGAGGCTGCTTGCTGGCCCTATCTTTCCCCATACCTGCTGCCAATCTGTGCCTAGATGTGAAGTCAGGGCACCTCCAGGTCATCTGCTCACCGTCATGGGCCTCGATGCTTGCTGCCGCAGTCTCAGTGGGTCTCTTCAGCACCACCGCTTACCCCCATGGGTCCGCTTTCACCCCAGCTGAGGCTTCTCGTTCGCCGGCTCTCCGCCAGTCGTTCCACGTTTCTCGCACCGGGGGTATTCGCTCCCTGTTTGGCTATTCGTAACCCCCCAGTCTTCCTCCAGGAGTAGGGCAGACAGTTTTGGGCCACACCGTCCTCGGGGGTCCACGCACCTCAGGATCAGTCCCCACAAGGCACTCCTGGGCCGCCCTCGTCGCAGCGGGGGTCCCGTGTTCTCAGTAGGGGCAGCCACTGACCTCCGAGCCTCGCATGGCTCTGCTGTGTCACTCTGCCGATGTTCTGTGGGCCTGGCTCCACCTCTGCCTGGGTTGGCAATCTCCTGTGTGCCTGCCACCGGCCACTGGCACCCTCACTGTCTCCGCCGCGCCTCCAGTCGGCAGGATGGACCATTGGGCTTGGCCCGCGGGCCCGCCAGGAAGCCTGGGCCTGCCTGGGCCTGCCCACTCCATGCACCGCAGGCCTCCTCCGCTGCTACTTGCCCCCGGGCCGTGGTAAGGGCCTCAGGCCACAGACGCCAGGGGGCTTTTCTCTGGGGCCACCGAGGAATGCGGCCTGGTCCATCAACGGCGCCTGGAGCACCCCTACCACCGCAGGGCACCACCGCTTACTGTTGCGCGGCACCCCAGCAGTTACCGCTGCTCTGCGGGGATCCCACCCTCTCCGGCTGGCCCCAAGCGCGTCGCCGGCGCTCGCCTCACCCGGCCGACCTACGCCGACGACTCCACCACGGCCCAAACAAGGGCATCTCTCCCCCACCGCTATAGCTGGCCCTCACGCAGGTGGGGCTCTAGTGAGAAGGGTCGGCGGGGTGCAGGAACGGCGGCTGGTATCAGGCGGATGACGGAGGGGTCCGGAGCACTCTTAGAGTGCGACCGCCATCTTGACGCCCGTGGCCATGCCCCTCGGTTAATATCTTTTTAAGCTACTTTCATGCTACTTCTTTTTATTTACCAATCCAACTCTGATCAATAAATGAAAAACAAAAAGCCATTTACCTTTTGTAGGAGTGTGCATGCATGTTGAATGCACAGCAACCTGGATGCTGTTTAGCATGGCTAAAAAACATTAGCAAAGCCAATAGGACCTATAAGCATTTGTCAATGTTTGTTTTTAATTGTTCACTTAGTGTACCATTTCAAAATAAAGTATATCTAGTGCTAGTTGAGATTCCAGTCAAGGTGGTGAAACATCTTTAGTGAACTCTTTAAACTAGATCAGTTAAAAAGCTGAAAACCAGCAAGAAATGTGTGTGAATAAATAGGGAGAGAAAGGCATGTACAACCATCTTCCAGAGGCACACATTCACCTTTGTTTAAAGTTAAACATTCACGTCTCATGAAGCCGATCAGATTCAAACAAGAGATTTTAAGTTTCAGATTGTAAAATATTCACACCACTGATCATCTTTCCATCTCATGACTGTGACAAGTCATAGAATCATAGTTGGGAATACTCCCTTGAAAGGAAAGTGAGGCGTAATCCGTAAAACAGGACACTGTACCGGATACGGAAATCATATTTAAATCTCTATAAAAACATTTTAAGTGATGTAAATATGAAAAGTGACAAATTAAAATGATTAAACAATATTTCAGGTTGGCATTTAAAACTAATTGAAAATCTTGCAGCAGTAAAGATTCTTTATATAATTTGTTAATGTATTTGCCCTTCATGCCATGATTCCAAAAGATGACTCTGAGAAAAGTGAAGTGTACTGGTCGTAGGACTGAAAGTCCCTAGGTCCACTGGCCTTGTAATAACCTGTCTCGCTTTTGCTCATATTTCTGGTGTCGAAAATCCATGTCCCTAGTGCCCTGACCAATGCACTACATGATTATAGTGTGCTGCTCACCAACAGAGTGCTAGACTGTGATGGGTAGAGGGGGAACCCAAAGTGGCAGTCTTTTTAATGTGTGTGACTACCAATTCACGGACAGGCTTCGGAAGCTGATTATAGTAGATGGATACACACCTTCTTACAGTGGAAAGTGTGCCTACTGACTCTTCATGTAGTCTGAAATGAGTAGACCCCTTTATTCTACCTGACTGTATGGGAAGTCTCTGTGAGTGTGCCTGACCTAAATGTGGCGTGGGTTATGCACGTTGCCTTCCCGTGTGTTTGTAGCCGTTTTTGTTGTGTGGTACTACACATGGTCAGTGGTCATCAAAGTTAGCTGGCTCCTCTCTTCCTGCATTGATAATGTGAGTCCATCGCTCTAGAACTATTTTTCTTTGTGGCGATAAGTGCAATTTCTGGCTTGGATTATCTTCCGGAGGAAGCACCTAGATGCAGTAAGCTGAATTTAAACAAGTACCAGCGAGTCAAGGTGCAGGCTAGACAGAAAGGAGCACTTGGACAATACCTGTGGCCTGAAAGCATTGCTAGAAGCACACCCATTTAGGAAGGTTTTCGACTGTCTGCCTACTCCTTGTGCCATGTGTTTTGGCTGTCAGCAGAACAATTCTTCCCGGGCTCCGCAAAAGGACAGTTTGACCTATTAATGTTTGCCAGAAAGATGTAGGTAGGCACCTAAAAATGAAATCAAATTGGGTATATGTCACTCCACGAAATGTTTGGGGCTAACGTTTAATTTGACTGACAATTCGTTTTGACCACCTGGCCCCAGGATTCGAGAAACGGTGTCCCTTCCAGCATATCCAGCATTTACTTTGTATTTCTAGGAGTTGTGCACACCAGTGTAGAGGAAGTTCAGGAGCATAGGCAGAATCCTTGACTGTGTCCCTTCTAAGGGTAAAAGTATACACTAATGACTGACAAGAAACTCTTCTGCTTCTACCTTTTAAGAGCACATGAACGTATACTTCTTGCTTTGGAGAGAACATGGTCTGTTCAGCCAGAGACCGAGTACAGCATGAACTCTTTGCTGTGAAGAGGTAGGAGATGCAGAGCCTTGTGAGACAGAGAGCTGCCAATTGCTGCTCAGCCTGACCCATGCTCTCCCATCAGTGCGGGACCCCGAAGCCAGTATTTTGCACATTGTTACTTTAATGGGAAACTCTTTGCGTCTGAAGATCATTAGAGGCCCATATGCCTACTCTCTGCATTGCCCCATCTCTTGCTGTATCTGTTGGCCATGGGAGGCTTCTGGGCCTACACCTTGCACTGCTGCATCTCTCTTTGCTCCCAGTGATCATGAGAGGCCTATGTGCTTGCACCCCGCTTTGCTACATTTCTTTCTACTCCTAATGGACTTGAGAAGCACATGTGTCTACACCTTGCATCACTAGGTCAATACCTGGTCATTCTAAGAGGCCCATGGGCCACCACATTGTATTACCACATGGTTATCAGTGTCCAGATATTGTGAGAGGCCTGTGTGTCTGCACCTGGTACAGTCAAATCTTTACCAGTGCCTGATGATCATGAAAGGCCTGTTTGTCTGCAGCTTCCATAGTCATGCTTCTTCAAGAGACTGATGACTGTGCAACCAGCATGTGGCTCAACCTTTGCAGTGATTCTTTTCCTCAAGACTATCCCCCTTAGCAGCAGCTGCTCTCCTCTTCTTCAGTCCAAAGACAGTAGGCTCTACAAATGACGTCTGTACTTGTCCCCGTGGCAGTCTGTCCTCCCATATGGCCTAGACTTCAGATTCCACCACCACAGTGACCAGTGACTCCTAAGAACTATGTGCCCCCGTCCAACAGCACAGCATAGTCCTCCTCAGAGCAGTCCCCTACCAAATATAAACGCAGGGCAGGACTGGGAACCCAAAGCAACTCTGACAAATTCTGTCAGACCAGCCCCGGTACGGTGCGTACCGAGATTCATCACTACAAGAGGGGTTGGGGGTATCCCCAAGTACATTTGGGGAAAATGGCAAAATTGCTGCATTCTAAAACACATTTTACATTATATATTAAATTGTATTCGCTTTTGAAACATAGTAAATGATGACCTTACAGTGCACCGGGATACGACAATCTTTATTGGGTTTCTTCAATGATTCCCTCACCATCACCATCTAACAGTGCCTCCCATCTCACCATAGTCCCTCTCTCACATGTATTTCATTTATTTTATAGCACCTCTCTCACCAGCATAGGATGCTGGAGCACTTTAAATCACACAAACACAGGGACAATAAATCATACATATATAAATCAGTGCACACAAGATGTTCCATAAAAAATGAGCACCAGGTGTAGGATTTACAAATCATCCATACAGGTAGGAATTTTTTACCAATGTTTGGAGAAGCATAAACTCAGGATTCAAAATCTTACAGAGTGGTTGAGAGTTAGAAATGGGTTTTTTGCTTGGCAGTGAGCAAGGACCCTCACGCTAGTCAGGGTAAAAGGGAACCACCCTCAGCTAACCCCTGCTTAACCCCTTTCAGGTGTGAGTGACCACTCCTGCCATCCCTCCTATCACAGATTGCTCATCAGGAAATGCAGACTACACCCCAGCTCCCTTTGTGTCACTGTCTAGTGAGAAGTTCAACCAGTCCAACTGTCAAACTGACCCAGACAGGGAATCCACAAACAGGCAGTCACAGAAATGGTTTAAGCAAGAAAATGCTCACTTTCTAAAAGTAGCATTTACAAACACACAATTTTAAAATCAACTTTACTAAAAGATGTATTTTCAAATTGTGAGCTCAGAGACCCCAAACTCCACATGTCTATCCGCTCCCACAGGGAATCTACACTTTAATCACATTTAAAGGTAGCTCCCATGTTAACCTATGAGAGGGACAGGCCTAGCAACAGTGAAAAACGAATGTAGCAATATTTCACTGTCAGGACATATAAAACACATTACTATATGTCCTACCTTAACCATACACTGCACTCTGCCCTTGGTGCTACCTAGGGCCTACCTTAGGGGTGTCTTACATGTAAGAAAAGGGAAGGTTTAGGCCTGGCAAGTGGGTACACTTGCCAAGTCAAATTTACAGTTAGAAATGCACACACACACACTGCAGTGGCAGGTCTGAGACATGATTACAGAGCTACTTAGGTGGGTGGCACAACCAGTGCTGCAGGCCCACTGGTAGCATTTGATTTACAGGCCCTGGGCACCTCTAGTGCACTTTACTAGGGACTTACTAGTAAATCAAATATGCCAATCATGGATAAGCCAATTATATACACATTTTGAATAGGAGAACTTGCACTTTAGCACTGGTTAGAAGTGGTAAAGTGCCCAGAGTAACAAAAACAACAAAAACAGAGTCCAGCACACATCAACAACCTGGGAAACAAAGGCAAAAGGTTAAGGGAGACCACGCCAAGGTTAAAAAGTCTAACATTGAGGTTGTTTTTAACAATAAGAATGTATTTCTACCCAAACAAATTTATTTTAGCAACATAAGGATAATGAAAAACAGGGGGGAAACATACTTTTCCAACTGTACCTTGCAGTTTGATGCTGTTCTTTGATGACAGTTCTTAGCTCAGTGTGTTTTACTACAATTGTAAGCTATGAACTGCAAGTTACAAGAGGATCCCTGTGTCAAAAGCAGTAACCCCCCTGACCTATGGACATTAAATATAGTTCTTTTATGTGTATGGCACGCGTTCCTTGCAGCAGACACATTAACACTCTGCCCTACTTTAGATGTGTAAAAACTGCCATTAGACAAAACTCCGATCTCTATCCAGCGGGAAGATTAACCACCAGGGATATCATTTTTCTTGGCTTTTCTTGTTGCCTGAAAAATGCTTCATATACGAGGATCTCTGCAATGAGACGATTTTGTTAGTGGATGCTGATATTGCAGCACTCATAAAAGACCAGCCCCCAACTCCTCCTGACTCACAGGGAAATGCTCAATGCCCAGTACGGCCAGTCCAGGCTTGTATAAATGGTGCATAATCACAGCACGTACAAGCATATGTTGTGATTGGCTAGTAAGTGGGGCTAGTCATCTTGGTGGTGCAGATGTGACTTTTAAAAGCTATCGCCACCGCCCTGTACTTCTGTGGAATCCTGAATGCTGGAGTCCCATCTGACCCCAGTGAAAATCGCGGTGGGCCTTGCAGCAGTGAATGACACAGCTGTTGAGTCACGTGTATTGTGCTTAGCTATAGAACTCAGGCCTTAGTCTGCTACTTATGGAAACTGAGGAACTGTTGCCCCAGCCTGCTGATGTTGGAGTGTAGTGGTTGGATCACTGTATTGACATAGAACAATGCAACAGGACACCGTAGACTGACTAGCTGCCGACTGACTGATCCTGGAATCGAAGGCAGACTAGCTGTTGAGCAGGACTCTCATCCCTCCCTTGTATGATATTTGAAGGTTGCCTAAAAATAAATAAAAGACTGAACACCCAAGAAAAGACCAGCAATGGCACACTGAATGAGCGACTGAAGGAAATAAGACCAGAAAATTGCAACAGATGTACAGGAGAAATCGGAGGGGGGTCACCAGCCTTCAGAGAAAGAGAGTGATGAAGACTGACTGCATGTAATCAGTGGGGCAGACTGGACTTTAAGGGCAGGAATGTTGGCCATTAAAAGAGTACGCAGATCCACTTGGTTGTAAACAAATGGAGACAACTGTGGGTGTGAGACCACAAGAGATACAAAGCACTCCTCATCTCCAATGGAAGAAGAGGAAAGGATGCAACCCATCTGAACAGCAAACAATGGCCAAACAAGCTAAAGCGGTGTCAGAGGTCCTCAGTGGTAACAATGACTGAACTGACTTACCCAGTGGAACTGACATTTGAAGGACCTAGGTCCCTCTCATATTTCAGACCGATTGGGGCTCCTCCAGAAGCCATGAGACAGACAGGCTCGAGACTGTTAACTCTGCAGATCTTGAGTGCGAATGTACCACAGACACCTCTAGTACAGGCTGGGAATATCTCGTTGCAAGGTCTAACAGCACAACAGCTGACCCATTGGTTAGACAAGCTTAATACTCCACAGACTACTCCTGTAGCAGCAGAGAGAGTGGAAGGAGAGGAGTAGCTGAACCATATGAGGTTGGGTATGGAATCCAATGAAATTGTTGAAGGAAGCATGGGTGTGAACTGGCTAGAGTCATATACAGAATCAGAATTGAGGTACTTGTGTCCAAAGATAACCAGAAAAGTGAGCAGGGTGCACCAAAGGTTGTCAAATTTGGCTGATAAGTACGGTGTAGATTTAGAAAATATCAAACAACTGAAAAGGAGTTACAGGTTAGATTTTGAGCCAAAGGATTTTGAACACATGAGGTCTACTGGGATGAAAGCGCACCTCAAGGAGATACTGCAAAGTGCATAAGTTTTGGGAGCCTTAGAGAAGTGGGAAGGAGGATGGGCGAAGAAAAGAGACAAGAGGAAGAGTGATTGCATAGAACAGCCAGCTAAAACATTACCGGATATAGTCACAGTAAAGATGTTACCAATGAGAGAGACTGCCGGAGGGGTTCTCGTCCATGTACCTTGGACTAGAGGGGATATTCTGTCATTCACAAATAATTTCCCCAGGCTGAGGGAGAAACCAATAGAGTGGTATCAGCAGACGGACAGGTTTGTGAAACTCGCGAAGTGCCTCTGGGAAGATCTGAATACTCTCTTTGAGATCATAGTTCCAGCCGATTTGTGGATTGAGTGCAAAAGGAGTGTAGATTGGCCGACTGAGGAACCAGCAAGGGACAGAAACACCGGGGCGCCGTCTTCTGATGTGATGAAGTATTATTATAAGCTGATTGAGGTTCTGAAAACGAGAGTTTCGCCGAAGAATATTGATTGGCAAAGGATTGATCGAACGGCTCAGGAAATCAAGGAGTCGATACATGCCTATTATGAAAAGTTGTTGAAGGCGTTTAAGCCTTACAGCGGTACAGAGGTCATTGAGGCGAAGGACATGAATCACCTTGTGTTCAGGTTCGTGGAAGGGTTGAGACCTGAGATTGGCCAGATGATTAAGAATCATCTGATTTGCTGGCAGGCAAAGCCAATTGACGAGGTGTTGCAGTATGCGAAGTACTGCAGTGACGAGATTGAGTTGAAGCAGCGAAGGTTGAAGGAGAAAGCAATGGTGATGCAAATCAACGCAGTGCAGACAGGGATGCTGGGAGGTTTTCTATAGCAGATGGTGCAGCAGCCGCAAGGAAATGGGATGTTTCAGGCGCAAGTGAGAGGTAGAGGTCGAGGAAATTTTGTGAGCTGTAGTCCAGACTTGAACACCGTAGTAGTTCAAAACGATGCACAGGGAATGAAGAAGATGTTACCTTGTCATGCTTGCGGAGTCGTTGGACATTGGAAGCAGGAGTGCCCAATGATGGTGCAGGATGGTGTTACTCAACAAAGCAATGATGTCAGTTCATTTCAAAATATGAGAGGGCCAAGATTGAGAGGTCCAAGTCCAAATTTTCAGAATAATGTGAATCAAATGTAGGGTTTTCAATCTATGCAGCAGGTGCAGATGCCACATACACAGCCAATACAGCTACAACAAGCTCAACAGCAGGTTCCAATGGTACCTAGACAGCAAATGCAAGTGCCTTTAGCCCCAATGGAATAGCAACAGGTGATGCTTCCTCAACAGGTCACAGGTCAAAGAGTGAGTCAAAATCACACAGTGTAACAGTACCCATTGCGTGGTGCGAATGGAGTAAACGCTGAATGGTCGGATGAGAGTTCAGACAGTGAGGAGTGTAGGCTTGCAGCATCCTTAAAGGTAGATCAGAGAGGACCCTATGTTCAGGGGAAGGTAATGGGTCACAAGGTTTCATTCTTGGTTGACACAGGAGCTACATGCTCTACAGTCAGAAGTGCAGGTGTTCCGAAACTGCCCCTTTCGGTATGGACAGTTAAGGTAGTGGGAGTAGCAAACCAACTCCTGACTAACCCGATCACAGATCCGCTTCAGGTTGAGCTTGGCACTTTCCAAGGATTGCACAGATTTGTGGTTTGCAATTCAAGTCCTGTATCCTTACTGGGAAGGGACTTATTGTGCAAGACGAGGTGTTCAATCACCTGTTCCAATGAGGGAATTGAGGTACAGACAAACAGTGATGATGAAAGGGAGGAACAGGGTTAAGAGCCTGAAACGGAGACAACAGATAAGGAATATCCTCTGTTTAACTTCTTTCCGATGTTCATCGTGGCTGATCTCCCGGCGGACTTACAGGGAACAGTTCAAGAAAAGGTGTGGGACTTGACAGGTAAATAATTAGGGTTGATAAAAGGAGTAGAGCCAGTCAAAGTCAATTTGAAGCCTAACGCTGCGTTCCCCCAGATACCGCAGTATCATATGGCGCAAGATGTCCTTATAAAGGTTGCGCAAATCATTGCTGATTTTGTGAAACAGGGAGTCCTGAAGGAGGTGTTGAGTAGTCTATGTAACTCACCTATAATGGGATTGAGAACGCGTTGTGGGAAGGTTCGGATTGTTCAGGATTTGAGGAAAATAAATGACATAGGGGGTTATTCTAACTTTGGAGGAGTGTTAATCCGTCCCAAAAGTGACGGTAAAGTGACGGATATACCACCAGCCGTATTACGAGTTCCATAGGATATAATGGACTCGTAATACGGCTGGTGGTAAATCCGTCACTTTTCCGTCAATTTTGGGACGGATTAACACCTCATCCAAAGTTAGAATAACCCCCATAGTGGTGAAATGTTGCCCAGTGGTGCCAAGTCCAGCTGTGATTATGTTTCAGATTCCATGCGATGCAGAATGGTTCACAGTAATTGATCTGTCCCAAGCATTCTTTTCTGTGCCTCTTCATGAGGACAGCCAATTTCTCTTCAGTTTTAAATTCTTGGACAAAGTCTACAGTGGGTGTCGAATTCCTCAAGGGTTTTCCGAGTCACATTCCATATTTAATCAGATACTGAAGAAGAACTTGGAGTCATTGGAACTGCCTTTCCAATCGAATCTAGTGCAGTACATTGATGATCTGTTGATCGCATCTAAAACAAGGGACGAGTGCAAGTACGATTAGATTGCCTTGCTGAATCACCTGGAAAAGAATGGGCACAAGGTGTCCCCGAAGAAATAGCAATATTGTCAGAGAGAGGTGAAGTATTTGGGTCATCAGATAGAGAAAGGGTCGATGAAGTTATCCAGAGAAAGAATAACTGCAGTGTTACAGATGAATCCCCCAATGACGTGGAGAGATGTCAGGATGTTTCTAGGTATGGTGGGTTATTGTCGCCAGTGGATCCCAAATTTCTCAGTCATTTCTAAGCCATTGCAGAGGCTGACGGTCGTTCACTGAGTTAAGAGAAAGCATGTGTAGGGCTCCAGCTCTGGGTATGCCTGATTACATGAAGTCTTTGGTTCTGTTTTGTCATGAACGTGATGCATGTTCTTTGTCTGTCTTGACACAGGTCAATGGAGGTGTAAACCGACCAGTAGCATATTTTTCAGCTACTTTGGACTCAGTTGCAGCAGCCTTACCGGGCTGTCTGCGTGCAGTAGCAGCTGCTGGACAGAGGCTCACACAGTGTGAAGGCATGGTGATGGGACATCCTCTAACAGTCATGGTCCCTCACTCAGTTGAGATCCTCCTAACCCGAACGAAAACGCAGCACATGACAAATGCAAGGTTGACGAAATATGAAACGATTATATTGGGGTCACCAAATGTAACGCTAAAGAGATGAACAGTGTTGAACCTGGCAACTTTGCTTCCAAGTGAAAATACTGAGATAGAAAATATGGAAGATGTAGAACATGATTGTCTTGAGGTAACAGAAATGTGCACCAAACCAAGACCTGATATTAAAGATACCCAATTGGAGGAAAATGACCAAATTATCTTTGTCGATGGCTCATGTTTGAGAGATTCAGTAGGTGTGCTGAGAGCTGGATATGCTGTATGCACGATTTCTGGTATTCTGGAAGCGTCCTGGCTTTAAGGAGTGTATTCCGCGCAGGTAGCTGAACTGGTAGCTCTTACCAGAGCTTGCCACGTTTCAGCCCAGATGAGAGTGACTATCTATACTGATAGTCAATATGGATTTGGAATTGTTCATGATTTTGGCCAACTATGGTCACAGAGGGGTTATTTGACCTCTTCTGGCTCGCCAGTGAAAAATGGTGAAAGAATAAAGGAGTTGTTGCAAGCGATACAGTTACCTCATGAAATTGCTGTGGTGAAATGTAGTGCACACCTGGAGTCTCAAGACTTCGTTTCAATGGGAAATGGATATGCGGATCAAGTCGCAAGGTTTTGCGCATTGAACTGTATATCGTTTAAGGATCAATGGGAATTGTTGCCTGAAAAGGAGAATGAGACATGTACAGGTTATGCGTTGAGGGTGATTGACACGTTAGAAGCGCTGAGATTGTTGCAGGGTTGTGCCAGCAAAGATGAGAAGTGTTCTTGGCTTAGAAAGCAATGCGTACACAGACCAGATGATTTGTGGGTTTCAGATGAAGGGAAAATGGTCTTGCCGAATAGTCTCTTGTCACAGTTTGCAAGGTTTTATCATGGCCAAGCACAGAGGGATGCCAGGATCAGGTTGTTCTAGATTGACTGGTTTAATCCAAAGTTTAGACAAGCTGCAGAGGTGATATGCCATCGTTGTATCATCTGCCAACAGATGAACGCAGGAAAAGGGACTGTGGTGAATTTGAGCCACATTGGGAGAGCTGGAGGTCCATTTAGCAGAATGCAATAGGATTTCATTGAGATGCTTGTGTGTGGAGGGTTGAGATATGTGTTGGTGATTGTGTGTATCTTTAGTCACTGGATTGAAGCTTACCCTACACGTAGGAATGACAGTCTCACAGTGGCGAAGTTGTTGCTTAGGGAATTGATACCGCGTTTTGGTTTTCCGATCTCCTTAGAATCAGATAGGGGAAGTCACTTCAATAATGAGGTGGTCAGGTTATTGTGTGCAGCATTGAACATTGAGCAGAAGTTGCATTGTAGTTACCGCCCTGAAGCATTAGGACTAGTGGAACAGATGAATGGTACCCAGAAATCGAGACTGGCGAAAATGTGTGTAGCTACGAATTTGAAATAGCCCGACGCATTACCATTAGTGTTAATGTCAATGAGAAATACGCCTCTCAAGAAAACAGGACTGTCTCCACATGAGATTCTCATGGGTCGAGCTATGAGACTGCCTGCAGTGCCGGCAAATGCTCTTGTGAATATCACGGATGATATGGTGTTGGACTACTGCAAGGGTCTGGCTGATGTGGTCCGATCTTTTTCTCACCAGGTGGAAGCTACCACCCTGCCACTAATTCATGATCCAGGACACAACCTGAAAGCTGGTGACTGGGTTGTCATCAAGAAACACATAAGGAAGACGTGTTTGGAGCCACGTTGGAAGGGACCTTACCAAGTGATACTAATGACTACCACTGCTGTGAAGTGTGCTGGAGTTCCGAACTGGATTCATGCCGATCACACGAAAAAGGTGACGTGTCCAACTGATGAGGAAGTTGAGTTGTTGAAAGTACCAACAACAGACAAGGAAGTCTCCTCAGGGCCGGAGAGTGATTGAAGGGGAACTGAGACTGAAGGAGAGCCCGCTGAGGACGGCTTGGTCACTCCAGTAAGAGACGAAGGAGAAGAGATCCAGAGGGGTGACTGTGAGCCTATCTCAACAGGGGCTACAGGGGAGCCTAGTCAAGGAAAGGTTCTCCCAGAAGTAGACGATTATGAGAATGAGCCAGAGCACTTGACAGACCCAGAAGGCAAAGGAGTTGAGGTGGAAGAGAGTCAGAGGGTCCAGACTCCTCCTGAGCAGATTGCAGGTCCATCGAGCGAAAATACCCCAGAGCAAAGAGAGGAAGAAGGGTTGCCACAGGGAAGATCAAAGACTAAGGAGCTACAGAAAGGAGACAAGTGGCCAGAGTTACAAGTGAAGAGGGGAAAAGTGGTTGTCGAAGATGCAATAGAGGAAGAGGTAGACACCACAAGGAGAGAAGACCTAAGTGAAGAAGAGCTGCAAGGTGATCGCAAATTAAAAAGGAAGAGAGTGGCGAATAGAAGGTATGCAGGTCCTGAATGGGTGTATGCAATGACAGCTGAATGGCAACAGAAATTCTTGGCATTCTGTTTTGATCGAGAAGTCCCAGGTCAATACTTTGGCACTTGAGTTTGGCGATAGAATCTGAAAAATGGTGTAGAGACTTGAGCTGCTATCGAACTTGATAAAAGAGACTGAGAAATTACTGGATGAGACTTTGAGAACCTGAGTTGACTTTTGAAAAACGATTTTGACAAGCTGCTATCCGGAATTGACAAGGGATCCTGGGAGTGAAATTGAAGCTGTAAATAATTGCTGAAGGAAGATTTGCTTGTTTCGACTTTTTGCTGCAGGAGAGAATTACTGACCATTCCTTTGTTGGTGTTGTTGTGAATTCGCTATTCTTCACTTTCTTTACTGGTCATGGCTAACATTAGGCAGGAGAATATAGAGAGTAGGCGTTGTAAATACTTAGGTGTTAGTTTAGGCATTGTGTGTGTGATATTCATTGTGGTTGTGATTGTGAGTATGCCACTTATGGATAAGAGTGGGACTAACAATGCTACAGTTCTTGAGCCTACCACTGCACTAACAGCTTGGGAGAGGTTTGAGCTGGATGAGAGATATTTGCATGAGGGAACTAATGAAAAAGGAGAACTCTCTACTATCGTTTTCTATTGCTTTCTGAGTGAGTATGTTGAGACAATGGAAGCAAAAGATTGCTTTGTGTGTACACAGATTCCTGTTTCCGTACAAGAGGGGGTTACCTATCATAGCTTGCTGTTAACTTATGGGATAAGTTGTAGTCTGCTACTAACAAGATTTTATAACCAGGAGGAGATCCAATATTTTTACTCTAATCATGATTTAGTGATTTCATATGTACCTACAATAGAGGATTTGAGTGGGGTAGCTAGATACTATAGTATAAAGTTAGTTAATGGATTCTTTGAGCCGACATTGGCAATTAGTACATCTTATGCACATCGTAATAATTTGATATGCTTGCTTACACCTGTAGAGAAAAGTTTTTTAGATCACACAGAGGATAGAAGGAAGGCATTAAAGGGTAAATTAGAAAAAGGATTACAGCAGCAAGCCTTTGCTAGTAGTGAAAGTTATGGTGCAATTAGGGAAAAAGGGAAGCTAGCTTTCGCTGCATTACACATAGGGAAGCTTTGTATATCTAGGCCGAAATCATACTATGACAGTGTGTTTGTGGGAATGGTTGAATGTAACCATGTGTTTTTGTTTCAGAGTAATTGGACGTTTATATTAAATGGACAGGATCCAGCGATCCCAGGAATCTACTATATATGTGGGCTTAGTGCCTATTACTGTCTTCCGAACGAATGGTATGGGACATGTTACTTGGGGATTGTTTTCCCAAACATATACCAACTTGACGATTTGAAAAGGTTTCCGAAATTGTCTGAGTTACATCGTACTAGACAGAAGAGAGAAACTGCTTCTGGCGTAGTGGGAGACATATTTGGAGCAATAATTCCTTCAGTGGGAGTTATCTTGAACTCCATAAAGATTCAAAAGTTGTCTACTATTGTGGATAACATGCTGACAAATTTTTCGGGAGCTATACTCTTCATGGATACTGAACTTGCTGCAGAGAGGGCGATGACTCTTCAAAACAGGCTTGCTTTAGACATTCTTTTAGCAAAAAATTGAGGAGTTTGTAGGATGCTTAATGAGCATCATTGTTGTGCATATATACCAGATAATAGTAATGAGATTAGAAGCATGCTTAATAACTTGACTAGGGATAGTACAGATTTGAAAGAACTGAAGGAACCTGGTGTTTGGGAAAAGGTTGGAAGGGGTTTTGCTTCAGTGGGAAATTGACTTAGCAACATTTGGCATGGGATATTGTCTAAACTAATACAGGGAATATTGATTGTTATAGCTTGCCTATTTGGATTGTGGGTGGCATGTAAAATTAGCAAAAGGATAAAATTGAATAAGGCGAAAAATAATAAGAGGAGGGAAGAAAAAGAAAGAGAAAAATTGTTTAGGGAAAAAATAAAGGGGAAGCCAATAAGTGAAGAGATTGAAAAGAAAGAGTTCTGATTAATGTAAAAATTTGTAGGGAAGGTTTTTTTTGATGACAAGTGTCATCAGAGGAGGGATTGTTGGAGTGTGTTTTTTTAATCAATATTAATATGAAAAGCTTCCAAAATATTGTGTGATGAAGCTGCATAGAAAATCTGTTAACGTAGAAAATAATGCATGTGTTGAAATGTGCCAATGGGGAGTGGCTACCAATGTATACGAAGACTATTGAAAAGCTTATTATTCTGACATTGTATATGCAATAATGTCTGAATTTGTATTAGTATATCATAGTTAGAGTTGTGTGTTAAGAGTTTGCTTTATTAAATCAGAGGGCCTTAGCTTAGCGAGGGTTTGGGCCTAGCTGCCTGGCCTCATACTGAATTGTATTTTCTAATGTGTAATGTGCTGTTTCCTGAAGGACACAAAGCTGTATTTTTCCAGGAGTTATGTGTGTGTAGCCGTAGTAAATTCTTTCTCATGAGAACCGGCTTGCTCAAGGCGACGTTCTTGCTAGATGCAACAGTGTAATTTGCAACAGGTGTACGGTTAACCGTACTAGGAGAAGACAATGAAGACACTGACTGGAGCACAAAGTGTAACATTTCCTACCTGACATTCCAACTGTTGAAGACGTCAATAACTTGGACCAATCCGCGACATGGGAACTACAATTTGTAGAAAGTTCTAGTAGGGTACTTGCCGAATTATTGGATAGAGATAGTAATGCACCAAACGTCATCCAATGAGGAATTAGGGAATAGATAGACAGTTTTGATTTAACGGCGTAACCTGAGGAAAACGGATTCCAGACACACTTCTTCTTCCACTTTAACGGGGACCCTTGCCATTTGTCATTCCTTTTGCTATGAGACTTTTGTTAGAGAACTCTTCCCAATTGCCACAATTAGTTTAGTTGTCCGATCACCAAACCATCCTTTGTCCATTCTTTGCTTGATGCTAACTTCTTCTCTATCTGAGGGAAGTAATCCGTTCTGGAGTTATGCTATAATGAGACTCTGCCCCGTCTTACCTCTGCTGATGGTGAATCAACTGATGTCCTGAGGACGAAGACTGACGCTGTTTGCTGATCTGCTGGATTGGTAACTATCTGATGCAGATTGTAATTGTCTGTTTGCCTTTTCTTTCTAGGTACCAACTGCTATTTTGATAGAGGCCTTAGTTTAGATGTTTTCTAAATTTGTGTTCACTAAATGTTTTGCATGAAGCCGAACATGCTAATGCTAATTTGAGGTTAGTTAAGGTGTTCACTAATATTTTGTGCAAATAAACAAATGACTGAGTTCTTGCTTTGTTGATTCATGTACTAATGAGACTCTGCTAAGTTGATTCGTATAATGATGTGCCTTGATGCTAAATGAAATCAGTAGATGTATTAAGTAAAATAGCGCTTTGATTATTGATTCGATTGTTTTGACGTGGGTTTATTGCTAATGAGACTAACAGATATGATATTAGATTTTAACCAAATAGGGAAATAAATATCTTAACTTTGACTAAACTGGTGTGGTTATTTGTGACTGAGGAATCATAGGTGTGTTCAATTATTGATTTTATCAAATGTTTATTGACTAGTGATTGTTTTTATTGAATTGATTATTGATCTATTAATTGGCGATGACAAGAAAATATTTCGTACTGGGAAGTCTCCAAACGTGGTCCAAAGGTTTGTCGGCCTAAACGCGTCTCCTGGTAAGTTTACTTATCTAGGCTCTGACGCGCTAACACTGGCGTTGAGGATGCATCAGGCAGGTGAGGTTGATGCGTCAGTTCTGAGATGCTGCAAGAGTGGAATGTGGAGTTCGGTATCATCATCAAGGCTGCTATCGATGAAGGATGCAGTGACGTGCACTCAGGAGGTGTTGCACAGTGATTGTTCAAATGAGGAGACGGGCTGCAATATGATGCGGGTCTTTGCAGCAGTTCAGATCCACACAGTAGTGCCAATACATCCATTCTGTGCGGGTTTGCGCTACACAGCAGAGAAATGCATCAGTTCCGCTGGATCCACGGAGGCTTGCAGAGGGTCCATGACTAGGGTGGCATCACTTTGCTAGGTAGACTCACTGATGGCAGAGTCCAGGTGCAGGTGCAAGGTTGTTGGAAGCCTATTGTGTCTCTGATGCTTGAGATCAGGAAACCAGCTAACTAGCCCTTGGAGTCACTTTGTGGTTCTGGATTTATAAAATGTGGGTCCAGTCCTTCTCACGCAGACAAGAGGGCAGCAGGTCAGTACAGCATGGCATCAGTTTAGCACAGCAGTAGTCTAGAAGGGGAGCAGTCCAGCAGAGTGGCAGGCCATCAGCAGCACAGCAGACCTTCTTCCTGGTAGAGTATCCACAGGTCTAGAAGTGTATTGAAGAGTTGGTGTCTGAGGTCCAGTATTTATATCCAGTTGTGCCTTTAATATGAAGGAAAGCTGCTAGAGGTTTCCCTTTGAAGTTGTCCGTCCTGGCTCCGGACGAACTACATTGGGTATGCATGGTGGCCTACCCACAGCTTTCTGTATGATTAGACTTGATCGCCAGGATACGATAGGGGGGAATTGCAGTTCTTTTTAAATCACACTATTGACACTAGAAGGTGAGTCCAGAGATCCCTTACTGTGAGGATCCCCTGTTCTCCTTGAAATTATACAACAATTCTGCCTTATCTGGAGCCCTTGTCTATCACCCCCCTAAACTAGTGGGTGACAGGTGCACTCATATTTCAGAGAGAGTCTTGTTGTACATTCTAATATGTGGTAATGTCATTGTATTAGCTGAACTCAACATTCAATTTGATCACAAGGATTGTGAATTAACCATCATGATAGAGGATTTTAAAGCCTTGGATATCCAGCTTATTAATTGCATGCCTACACATAGGGTGAGACATCTGCTCGACCACCTTTTTACAAATCTGAAGGCTATGCAAACCATTCCCCGATTTCCCTTTGTTTGGTTGAACCACTATGCTGTACCTTTCTCTTGCTACATTTCAACCATACTTAGCAACCAGGTTCAGGACTCATCCTCGAAATCGATATCAATTAATTGGTCCAAAAATGACTTTTCTGTCTTGATCTCCATGTTGGAGATTAGCTTTCTGGCTTCAACTCATGCAACTGGCTCCAATCATCAATTGATGCTGTGTTACCTATGACCTGAATTACACATCACAGAACATTCCTGCTGGTGCCATGGTTTAATGAGGCACTGCGTGAAAATTAAAAGGAGTGCAAACACTTGGAAAGAATCTGGCGAAGGACCTATTCTGAAGCTGATACAATAACTTAAAGACAAGCCTTAAAGGTTTATCATAAAAATTGGCGCACTTCCAGGGCTTCTTTTTTCTTAGATAAAATCACCAAGGCTCTAAATAGCCCTAAATCCCTTTTCCAAGTGTTCAAAAATCTGTCAGGTCCCACTAATGTATCCCCTTCAGTCTCTCTGCCTCAACCACAATGTGATGAATTAACCTGCTTGTTTGTGAAATACGTGGGTGATATTATTCTGGTAACCATATCAGATAACTCTATGAATGTGGAACAACAAATGTATACTCTGGTCTCTTTCTCCCTATCACCTGTCTTAGACAGCTTTCCAGAAGCTACAAGAGAAATCCTTGTCCAAGATGTATCAGACCATGATCAGGTGCAGGCTAGAGGAGATTGCCCCATCAGTCCTGTCCTGCCCTGTTCACTGAATAACTTTGTACCTTTAGACCCGGTGATGGTTACATGGTTCCCAAATGCCATTAAATCAGGCTCTCCTTTAGACCTGCTTCCTCCCTCGTTCCTGGGTAAGCTGAACCCACAAGTGTTGGAATGTTTAGTACAGCATCTGAATACTTCTCTAATGGAAGGATATGTTCCCAAGCCATGGAAACATGCCAAGGTTATGCAGTTGAAACCTCTATCTGGTTGAACTACAAACCTATTTCTCTTCTTCCAGTATTGGCTAAGATCTTGGAAAAACATAAATGAGTAGCTCACAATTTTTATTTATTTAAATGATCTTCTTCATCCATCCCAATCAGGCTTTAGAGCTAGCCATAGTACAGAGGCAGCCTTCCTTGGCGTCACAGAAAATGTTAAAGCTCAGTTAGACAAAGGCAGCACCACTACTCTGATTTTATTGGACATAAGTGCCACCTTTGAAACGGTTAGCCATAACCTCCTGCTGCAAAGACTGGAAGAAACAGGTGTTTGTGGCACTGCTCTATGATGGTTTAGGTTTTTTGTGCAAGATTGCTCTTTTCAAGTACATACAAAACAGCATTGCTCACAGAGCTACACACTATTTTGTGGAGTACCGCAGAGTTTCACTCTCAGCTGAACTATGTTAAATGTTTATGTATACCCTCTGGCTGGCACAGTGGAGATCTGTGGTCTGACTCTCTTTTCATATGCCAACAACACCCAGATTGTTGTCTCTTCAGTAGCTCAGGAAACCAGAATGTGGATATCTTGAACATCTGGCTGTCCGACGTGTTGACCTCGATCAACCACCTCAAGGTGAACAGTAATAAGACTAAGATTCGGTAAGTGGGCAACCCTCTCCAACTTTGGGTGCCTCGTCTGTAGCATAAGGCTCTGGAGACAAGCCCTACCCCAGTGCCAGCTGTTAAGAATCTAGGGTTCTGGTTAGATAACAAGCTTTCAATAAACACCAAGATCACTAAGGTAGTGGATATCTGCTTTGGAATGCTCAAATGATTGAGAAAGATTCTTAACTGCTTCCCAATTTCCTCACAGAGAGCAGTGATTCCTCTCAAGATTGGATTACGGCAACATTATATATCTGGATGTTACTAAGGATGAACTTAAGTGACTACAGTTAGTCCAAAATGCTGCTGCCAGACGTCTTCTAAAGCTGCCCATATTTACATCTACATCTAAGCTTTTGAACAAACTCCATTGGCTACCTGTTAAACAAGAAATTCATTTCAAAGCACTATGTTATATGCACAAACTATTGTCTAATTCAGGCCCTCAGTATTTCAGACATCTGGTAGCACCCTATAAACCATGTATCGCCCTACGCTCTAGCAGTTCTAAAATTTCTGCTGTTCCTAGAGTAAGAAGAACCTGCCAAGGAGGCTGTGCCTTCTTCTATTTAGGGCCTAAGTTGGGGAACATGATTCCACTGTCACTGAAATCCTGTCAGTCTCTCTCCATTTTTCGTAAACAACTAAAAACCTGGATGTTCTGAATAAATATTTCATCATTACTCTGATAAAGTACTGTGTGGGGCGCAGCACTGGGAAACCTATCTCAGGCAGCTGTATGCTTTATAAAACCATAATAAAAATAATAATAATGATAACAATAACAATAACAATAATAATAATAATAAAAATAGGAAGAATATGCAGCCCTTTGTGTGGAGGCAGAACACACCATATTCAACCGGAAGTGCCCCGGACCAGCTCCCCCCTCCTATCCTGCTAGTGATAGCCCATCTAAGCAAGCCTAAGCTCTCTATTGTTTGTGGCTGTTAAGGAGGAATAAACAAAGCTCAACTGTCAGCTACACCCATTCATGTGACACAAGTGTAGGTTGCAGGCACTAAGGGCCAGATGTAGCAAACCGTTTTACCCAGTCTGTCTCTATGGGAAAATGTGTTTGTACATAAGGCCTTAAAAGGCTAAAGCAGGGAAATGCAACTCTCTAAAATTGGCATTTTCAAAACTGTAATTTAAAATCCAACTTCAGCATGAGTTAGAATTTTGCACTACCATTCCAAAGACACCAAACATGAACTGGTTACCGGTTCCCAGTTGAAAATTACACCTCAATAAATGCAATAAGGCAATTTTAATGTTATCTTATTGGAGAAATAGGCCTTGCAATAGAAAAATGAATTACAGTGTTTTTAAGAGCTTTTTTCATTTCCAGGACATGTACAACTTAACATTATAGGGAGTACCTTTTAAAAGTGCTGCACTCTGCCCTCTGGGCTGTCCAGGGCCTACCCTAGGGGTGACATATTTATTTAAAAGGAAGGTTTGAGCCTGGCAAAAGGATTACTTTGCCAGATAAAAATGGCAGTTTAAGGACTTCACACACAGGCTGCAGTGGCAGGTCTGACATATGTTTAAAGGGCTACTTAAATGGGTGGCACCATCAGTGCTGCAGGCCCACTAGTGGCATTCAAATTATAGGCCTGAGGCACATATAATGCACTTTTACTATGGACTGTCTCGTAAATTAAATATGCCAATTAGCGATAAGCCAATGTCACCATGTTTTAAAGAGTGTGTACATTCTCTTTAGCACTGGTCAGCTGTGGTAATGTGTGCAGAGTCCTAAGGTCAGCAAAAACGGGATCAGCAAAACAAATGAAGGAGGAAGGCAAAGAATTTTGGGGAAGATCACCCTAAGGCTGACAGATTTAACATGTGTTACCCTCAGCTGAAAGTGGGGAGAACTACTCAACCCCTTGGAAGTTCTCATCACTAAGGCAGAAGAACCTGGATAGGTCATCAGCATTGGCATGGTCTGACCCAGGGTGGTGTTTCAGTGTAAAGTCCATTCCCAATAGGGAGCGAGACAACCTCAACAGTTTGGGATTTTCACCCTTCATTTGCATGAGCCATCGGAGGGGCCTGGGGTCTGTTTGAACATCCCAAAAGTGGGTCCCAAATCGATATGGGTGCAGCTTCTCTGGTGTGCAGACTACAGCAAAGGCCTCACTTTCAATGTCACTCCACCTCTATTCCTGTGGAAGTAAACGTCTGCTAATGAAGGCAACCAGTTTGTCTAGGCCCTTCTTATTTAGCTATGATAAGACAGCCCATATACCATACTCCGAAGTATCTGTCTGCACTATGAACTGCTTAGTGAAGTCAGGAGCCTTGAGTATGGGTGAAGTACACATGGCCTCTGTTCAGATCACCCTTCTGGGCTGCTTCTTTGAAGTCAGCTCTGTTAATGGGGCAACAGTGGTGCCATATCCCTTAACAAACCTCCTGAAGTTCCCCGTAAGGCCCAGGAAGGCCCTCACCTCAGTCTGTGCTTCAGGGATTTCCAGGCCAGGATACTTTTAATTTTGGCCTGGAGGGTCTGCACCCTGCACCTACCCACAATGTGGTCCAGATAAACCATGGAACCATGCCCTATCTGGCACTTACTGGCCTTGATATTTGGAGGGCCTGGAGGTGGTACAGGTGTTCCTCCCAGCTGGAGCTGGAGACAGCTATGTCATCCAGGTAGGCAGCAAAGAATGGCTCCTTCCCAGCCAGGACCTGGTTGATCAACTCTTAAAGGTGGCATCATCATTCTTTAAGCCAAATGGCATCACCCTAAACTGGAAGTGGCCTTCTGGTGTCGATAATGCAGACCTTTGCCCCCTCAGTCAGAGTGATCTGCCAGTAGTCTGATATAAGATTAAATGGTACTTAGCAGCGCCCATCCGGTCAATTTGCTCATCAGCTCTAGGGATGTGATGTGTGTCAGACTTAGTGACAGAACTGAGGGCCAGATGTACAAGCGTTTTTGCATTTGCAAATGGTGCAAATCGCAAAAATTGGCCGTTTGCGAATGCAAAAATGACTTTTGCGATGTATCAAAGGCATTCGCAGCGTGAAAATAAGGTTTAGCAAAAATTGAGATTTTTAGCGAATGCAAGGTGGTTTTGCTAGTCACGATATGCGTTTCGCAAATAGCAACATGAAATACCAAATCGCTATTTGCACATCGCAAATTGCGAGTTAGAATTGTGACTCGCAAATAGCGATTCTGTAAATCATGACGCTATTTGCGAAACGCAGATTGCGACACGCAAAACCACGTCGCAATGTGATGCATCAAAAATTTGCAAATTGCGATTATTTGCAGAATGGCGTTTTGCACATGCAATTTACCACAAATTGAAACCAGGTGGTAACCAGGTGCAAACTATAAAAAGAGGCCCAGAATGACCCAGCCTCATTTCCACAATGGCTGCACTCTACGTGATGGCGAGGAGAATGAGGATCTTGGCAGGTTTGAGGAGAAGGAGGAGGAGACAGGAGACCATTTTTAGGGTACGCATAACCCTTTTTGACCAGACTGAGGAGAAGATTTATGAGAAGTACAGGTTGAGTTCGGCCATGATACTTGACCTGATAGTTGAGCTACAACCCATGCTGCAGCGCACAACACGCAGGACCAATAGCATACCCACCCATGTGCAGGTATTATGCTCCCTGCACCTACTGGCCTCAAGGAGCTATCAAGGGGTCATAGCAGCAGCTGGAGGGGTATCACACAGTGCCCACTCTAGATTTTTCAACGCATTTCTCAATGCCATGCTTAGCAGAATACACCAGTATATCAGATTCCCCCACACCCCACAGGAATTACAGCACACTAAAATCACATTGTACCAGATAGCACAGTTCCCACATGTCCTAGGTACAATAGATGGGACACATGTTGCAAGGTGTCCACCATCGGCCACAGAGTATGTGTACCGCAACCGTAAAAACCAACATTCAATGAACATACAGGTGATATGCAATGGCTCCAACATCATTACGAATCTCGTCGCCAGGTACCCAGGGAGCACACATGATTTGTACATATTCCTCCACAGCGGGATTCACACAAGACTGCTTGCTGGGGAATTTGGTGAAGGCTGTCCATTAGGTAAATTGGCACTTTACAATGTTGCATTGATGTCAGTGTGGCATCAGATGGCACAAGTACTCATTTTACCCTCTGTTCCTTCTAGGAGACAGTGCCTACGCAGTGCACATCTATATGATGATGCCCTACCTGAACCCTGCAACACCAGCAGAGCGGAGGTTCAATTCAGCACACAGGGCAACCCGTAATGTGATGGAGTGCACTTTCGGGCTGCTGAAGAGCAGCTTCAGATGTATTCACAAAAGTGGAGGTGCACTACAGTACAGCCCAGAGACTACATGTGAAACAGTGGCCACATGTGCGATCTTGCACAATATAGCAACCACCAGGGGCATACCAGTGGAATTAACTGAGCCAGACTCAGAGGAGGATGATGACCCCATACCACCCCTTTACCCTGCAGACAGGACCAGTGCAGCAGAGGGAAGGCAGAGGCGTGCTGACATCACGTGCAACCATTTCTGAAGTAAGTAATGAAAACACAACCTCAATAATATCTATTCCGGTAGTTAGCATCTTTATTACCTTGACCTCAGGTAACATATGTGTCAATAGGACATAGCTATGCACTATAGGCAGACATGAGGGATTTACGGTGTCACACTATTAACATCATAGTATAACTGTATTGCTACATGTGAAAGTAGTCCCCTGTAGCCCTCAATGTCACTTCTTACGTCCACGCATTCCACTTGAGTGCGCAATGCCCTCGCTGGCACCTCCTGTAGCGGGGTCAAAGGCAGTACTGTGTCTGGCACTGCGATGCCTAGGATCCATCACTGGGACTGTTAGACTGCTGAGGCTAGAGGACTCCTCACTAATCCCAACACCCAGTTCACTGGTTGTAGCACTGCATGCTGTCTGCATTGCATCCAGAACGTTGGTTATTTGCACCAATGCCTGTGCAACGTCCCGACTGCAATGTGCCATCTCCACCCATGATTCCCTGGACTTTGTGACTGCGGGGACACCATTACACGTGTGCACTACATATAGGTCAATACCTATATGTAGCTTCACAATGGTAACTCCGAATATGGCCATGGAACATGTCTAAGATCATGGAATTGCCCCCATTCCAAATCTGGTATTGGGGAGCCAATTACATGCATCCTGGGGGCTCCACCATGGACCCTCAGTACTGCCAAACCAGCTCTCTGAGGCTTGCACTACAGCTACAGCTGCTGCCAGCTCACAAACAGGGTTCTGCCCTCCTGGGGTCTGGGAAGCCCAGTCCCAGGAAGGCAAAACAAACCATTTCCTCTGAGAGCAGGGTGTTACACCCTCTCCCTTTGGAAATAGGTGTTACAGGCCGAAGAGGGGTAGCCTCCCCCAGCCGCTGGAAATGCTTTGAAGGACACAAATGGTGCCCTCCTTGCATAAGCCAGTCTACACCGGTTCAGGGAACCCCCAGTCCCTGCTCTGGCACGAAACTGGACAAAGGAAAGGGTAGTGACCACTCCCCTGTCCATCACCACCCCAGGGGTGGTGCCCAGAGCTCCTTCAGTGTGTCCCAGACTTCAGCCATCTTGCTTTGCAAGGTGTGGGGGCACTCTGGAGGCCTCTGAGTGGCCAGTGCCAGTAGGTGATGCCAGAGACCCGTCCTGATAGGTCCTTAGCTGATAAGGTAGCCAATCCCCCTCTCAGGGCTATTTATGGTCCCTCCTGTGGGTTCTCTTCAGATTCTGCTTGCAAGTTTCCTACAGGAATCCTCTGCAACAACTTCAGACTCTTCTGACCTCGGATCAACCGCAGCCTGCTCTAGGAAACGCTGTAACTGCAACAAAGTGTCTAAAAGAGACACTTTTCTTCAGCAACCTCAGTTCCAAGTCAGCAACTGCAACAGTTTCCATTGTTTGCACGCTCTGGGGACTCCCTGTCTTCATCCTGCCAGGGTGTCTCCTTCCCTAAATAAATGCAAATGTGCGCAACTGGTAAACCTGCAAATGCAAAGGGGCTTGAAAACCTGCATTGACTTTAATAAAAGGAGTCGCTTGAAGCTTTCTGATGGCAAAGATATTTTCTTTTAGAGAGATACTGTAATGCTGTTCCAAGGTGAGTTGTGGAGTGTGTGGTTTTCATGGAGTCTTATAAAAAATGCTAGTACTAGTTATAAACTGTATATTATTTAAATCTGTATTTGAGAAGCACCTTTTTTATGTAACCGAAATGTATTTGCGCATTTTGTAGCAGCACATATTATGATGTAATTGTATTTATATAGCACTTACTACCCTTGACGAGGTGTTGAATGCATGTTTAAAATAAGGACTTACACATTTACAGTTCTTTCAGGGACCTCAGTACTTCATAGTACTAATAAACATTGGTAAAGGCAATAGGTCTCGTCTACGTAAGAGTTATTGGCTTTGCCGATGTGTTTTAGCCATGTTATCCATCAGAGTGGCTGCTGTTCAGCATGGCTAAAAGTTAGTGGCATAGTGGTGTGGAGTGGAGTAGAGTGGCATAGGAGCAGTGGCGTAGAGCCCAGTGGTGCAGAGTACAGTGCAGTGGGCTACAGTGCAGTTGTTTAGAGTGCATTGGCATAGAGTGCAGTTGTTTAGAGTGCAGTGGCATGGAGTGGCGTGGGACAGAGTGGAGTGGCATAGAATGCAGTGAGGAGAGTGGCATCCAATAGAGTGGCAGGGAGTGCAGTAGTGTAGAGTGGTGCAGTGGCATAGAGTGCAGAGTAGACTCACGTGGCATAGAGTGCAGTGGAGTAGTGTAGAGTGGTGCAGTGCAAAGTAGAGTATAGTGCTGTAGATTGCAGTTGCATAGAGTGGAGTGATGCAGAGTAGAGTGATATAGAGTGCAGTGGCATAGAGTGTAGTGGCGTAGACTGCAGTATTACAGAGTGGACTGGTGTACAGTGCAGTGGCAGAGATTGCAATGTTGCAGAGTAGAGTGTCAGTGCAGTGATGTAGAGTGGAGTAGAGTGGCACAGAGAGCAGTGGCATAGAGTACAGTGGTGCAGAGTAAAGGGCAGTGGCATACAGTGCAGTTGTTTAGAGTGTATTGGCATAGAGTGCTGTGGCACAGAGTGGCATGTGGCAGAGTAGAATGGCATGGAGTGCAGTGGAATAGAGTGTATTGGTGCAGAATGTAGTAGTACAGAGTAGAGTGGTGTAGAGTACAGTGGCAGCCAGTGCAGTGTTGCAGAGTAGAGTGTCAGCGTGCATTGGTGTAGAGTGCACTGAACTAGAGTGCAGTGGTCAGGGTGGTGTAGAGTGCAGTGGCACAGAATAGATTGTTTCAGAGTAGAGTGCTGTTGCATAGAGTGGAGAGTTGCAGGGTAGAGTGGAGTAGCATTGAATGCAGTGGCACAAAGTGCAGTGGCATAAAGTAGATTGTTTCACAGTAGAGTGAAGTGGCTCGGAGTGGAGAGGTGCAGGGTAGAATGGAGTAGCATAGAGTGGCATAAAGTGTGATGGCAAAGAGTAAAGTGGTGTAGAGTGCTGTGGCATAGAGTGCAGAGGAGCAGAGTAGATAAGAGTGACGTACAGTGTATTGATGTAGAGTGCAGGGGCATAGAGTTGAGTGTTACAGAGTGAAGTGCACTAGCATAGAGTATATTAGCTTAGAGTACAGTGGCTTACAGTGCAGTGTTGCAGAGTGGCATAGAGTGGAGTTGTGTGGACTAGATTGGTGTTGCCTAGACTGAAATGGTATAGCGTGCAGAGGAGCAGAGCGCAGTGGTGTAGAGAGGCATAAAGTGCATTGGCATAGAGTAGAGTGGTAGAGAGTAGAGTAGAGAGGCATAGAGTGCAGTGGTAAAAAGTGGAGTGTTTCAGAATGGAGAAGAGTGCAGTGCAGTGGCATGGAGTGGTGTAAAGCGGAGTACGGTGCAGTGGTGTGGAGTGGTGCAGAGCAGTGTGGAGTGGAGTATGCATGGTGTGGTAACACACTGCCATTACAAACAACACATTTTTGATTGAAATGACCATTACATTTGCACAGACATACAGTTTTTCAAATCAAACTATACTGTGCACAGACAATGATGTGTGGAAATTGCATCACCTAATGCAATTATTTGTTTTAATCATTTAAAGGTATCTGTTTCCAGCACCGTTCAGAATTAACAAAAATGTGCTTAATTTGTACTTCTAATTCTGATATATTCGTAAGTTTATTTAAATGTTATCATGTGATAGAAAAAACTCTTTCCTAACCCCAGTATCCAGCAAGATTATCACATAAATCCTCTCACTTTGAAGTTAGAGAAAGAAAAGTAAACACTAAGTTCACACCGAAGACAGCGCCTGACATTTGACTTTGTTCTTTGAATGCATAGCAAATGTGATGAGATAAGAATTCGATTTACAGGCATGTTTACAGAAATAGAGCACTTGGAAGGATACTGTAAATAAGGTTTGCGCAAGGGAAGGGACGAACTCAAGCTGCATAGCCTAAAACAAATAAAGCCAGCAAATTGAAACAACAAAATGTGAGTTACAAACCACAAGGCAAATGGCAAGCAACGGGCGGAATGCATTCCCAGGGAAGCACTATGAATGTACTTAAAGTGACAGCCGTGGGATACTTTGTGGGGGAAAGTTCAGTATTTTTGTCCAGTCTGTATCTTGCAGAGGTTAGACCAAATCAATCACCCAGGCAGTATGACAAGAAGACGTGGAGTGGTTTCTATGTTGCAGGAATGGTCTGTTCACCCATTCAACAGTTTGTCACCAGTTCCTAATGTGTAGAGCTTCTGGCATACCTCTTGTAGGGTTAGTGCTAGGTGGCAGGCATGAAACAGGGCATTTAATGATTATTTAAGGTGGTTGTAAGTAAGGAGTTGACCTGGGTGAAGATGGTAGTCTGCCACAAGGGTTTGGAAATTTAGTAGCTTGCCGTCCAGAAACAAATCCCCCAATTTTAGGATGCCTTCAGCATGGCACTGATGGAGTTGCTCTGAGCACAGCCATCCTGTGGGAGTTGGAAGGCTTAGCAAAGGTAATGCAGGAGCACAGAGTTTCTTCGTGTCAGTGAGTTTACAGGTTCTAGCAAAGCAAGAGAAAGCTGTGCATGAAAACCCCAGATGGTGATCCATAGATTGGTCAGTAGGAAACAATGAGCAGTGCATTAAGCCTTCCTTAAAAGTCTTTACTGATAATCTCCATCTCATGCAGTGAGGTGGGCAGAAAGCCAGCAAGCCACCCAGTGGACCTGTGCAGCTGAATAATAGCATTCTAAGTCCAGAAGACCTAATCCACCAGCAGTCACAGGCAGCTTTAGAGTGGAAAGAGCTACTCGATGGCACTGCAGCGACCAAATCAGATGTGTGGCATGTCTGAAGAAGGAATGAAGGACAAGCAGGAGAAGGTATGCAAAATAATACTATCATTGGGGCAGCACACCATCTTCACTAGTGCCACATGGTCCACTACAGAAAGCAGAAGAGAAGACCAAAAAGCAAACTGGGTTTGGAGGGACCGTGACGCTCTGCCGAGATTTCCATCCTGCAAACCAGTGGGAGAATGGTAAATAGTAATCACTAGGTATCAAAAGGTAACTAGTTCCCAGTTCAATCTGAGATTTAATCGTATATAAAGGGGAAAAAAGTCCCATATGTTAAAGAAACACCAATTACATTTTTTTTTTTTTTTACATTTTGTTTGTGAAATTTATATCCCAAATATTTTGAAGAACCTATGTGTACGTGACACTTAGGGATAACCCTGATTACCAGTTTGGCTTTTGCTCAATTTCAACACCATTTAAAGACATGCACAAAGGGGGCAATTGACTAGCACAACCTTGTAAGGGGTCTGGCCCCTGCTCACCCTTCACTAGCACGAACAGCGTACCATTGCACCAGAACAGTTTGCCAAGGTGGCTGAGTGTTGCTTGTTCAACCACCTGACAGTGCCTCTTCTGTTTCTCTCCTGTGTGCAGAGACAACTTCCCAGGTAACCAATACCTTGGTGAACCCATCTTGTCTGATTTTAGGAATTGTCCCACCTTGTTCTTCTCTTCCTTATTTATCCAGTTCTGAGCAACAACCCTTTGAATCACTTTCCGTGGATCTCCCATTTGATCTCGATTTCATCCTCCTCTTTTATTATCTTTGATTGGTAGTCTGGGCTCCCATTTCTGAGATAAATGTAGAGTCCCAGACATACAATCTAGTGCTGTAGGACTACAGACAAGTTGTGGGTATGTCACATTGTAGTATTCAAGCCAAATCACAAGAGGAACAAATGTAGAAACAGCAGAGGTGCGTTGGAATGAAGATTTATTCCAAATATAATCCACAAGAGAAACTTCATCCACCATGTAGAACAAGAGCATCCACTTCACTCCAAGGTCCTCCAGAATCTACCCAGGCGCTACATTCTGAAGAGTCCAAAAGAACCAGAGACAGGGGGAGGGAGGTGGAAGCTACCAACAAAGATAATCTAAAACTAAGAGCGACACACAAAGATAACATGGAAATATAAAACAAGTAATACATATACAAAATACAATAGAGTATATGTTTAACACACCACACTATCTTCCCCCTTTAAATTACTAAAAGACTAGAGAAGAAAATCCCATTTACATTTTGACAACTCTGTTCAAATTCCAGATGCGTCCATCATCCACTTTGACAGCACCTTTAAACACTTTGATAACTTTAAAGGTTTTACTATAGCGAGAAAAACTTGTTTGAATTCCTTTGGGTAGCTTAATCTTGACTGAATCACCCACTGCAACAACAAGAGGTTTAACAGCATTACGAAGATCATATGTCATCTTCCTCTTCTCCTGCAAAATCTTCTCTTTGGCTACAGCAAGCTCTTTAATTTTCTCATGATTCAACTCCATTCCAATATACTTATTCACCCAGGGAGGGCTTATTTTGGTGTTGGGCACTCTTTTCTTGAACAATAAAAAAGGGGATTGACCAGTACTGGTATGTGGTGTGTACCTATAACTTTCAACTCTGGATTTGACTGCCTCCATCCAACTATGCCCTGTCAATTTGGCTACTTGAATTGTTTCTTTTAACGTTCTGTTAAAGCGATCAACCATACCATTGGTTTCAGGATGGTATAGGGCACTTCTCTTATGTATGATGCCTCTAGACGCTAAGAACTCACACATGTGTTTAGAGGTAAATTGAACTCCATTGTCAGTCATAATGACTTGGGGTTTCCTTCCCTAGAAAATACTCCTGCAAGAAAGTTTGTTATTGACTGAGATGTTATGTCAGCGCTAATCAGAATTTCTGGCCAGCGAGACAACATGTCCATCACTACTACAATATACTTAGAAGCAGAACCACAGACCACAGGTCCCATAATGTCTAACGCAACATCCTCCCACACTTCTTTCTGAATTTTCCTATTCTCCAAGGGACGAGACCTACACTTAAGTGTTTTATCTGCGAATTTGCATTCCACACAATCGCGGACAGCTCTCTCTAACGCTAAATCCATTCCCGGCCACCGATAAAATCCTCTCAAGCATTCTTTTGTTTTGCAAATGCCATGGTGACCCAAATGTGCCAGGCGCAACAACCTATCTCGTAAGCCAGATGGAGGCACAAGCCTCCCACTCCTAAAGACCAAACCATTCTCAACAGACAACTCATTCCACAGCTTTTTATACACATTTTCCTCGTCACAATCAGCTGGAATGCGATTAGATTTGATCATATCCTTTACACGTCTTAAACTGGGATCATTACTTAACTCCATTAACCATTCATCTTCAGTGATACAACCATCAGTCAACGTGCACACTTTAACATTCTCATCAACCCACCAAGTACTGCAATCTGTATCTTGGTCCCAACCAAGTGATCTTAGTCTTGACAAACAGTCTGCTGTACGGTTCTCACACCCTGGGACATATCTGACAGAAAATTGGAAATCTTGGAGACCAACAATCCACTTACAAATACGCCTGGAAATACAATCTAGTCCCTTCTTATCAAAAACTTCTTGTAGGGGTTTATGATCGGATTGCACGACAAACTGAGACCCCCAAAGAAACTGTTTAAATTTCTTTACAGCCCAATTAATTGCCAGTGCCTCTTTTTCAATGGTGGAATACCTGGACTCCGCCCCTCTCAACGCTCTGGACGCAAAAGCAATCGTGACATCCTTACCGTTGTACTTTTGCTTAAGAACACTTCATAAACCCTTATCTGAGGCATCCGTTATGACACAACATGGAAACCCTGGACGAAAGCTGCTGAGGCATTGAGCAGAAGATAACGCATTCTTTAAATCCTCAAATTCTTTCTTGCACTCTTCTGTCCATACAAATTCAACACACTTCTTCAGTAACACTCTAATGCAACAAGATCTACTAGCAAAATTGGGAACGTACTTAGAATAAAACTCTGCCATCCCTAAGAACACTTCTTACAGGATCAGCTAAGTCAACAATAGTTTTAACTAAATCTTCCTTTGGTTTAACACCTTCAGCAGAAATCACATGACCTAAATAAGTGATTTCTGAACATGCAAACTTGCACTTCTCTCTCTTTAATGTAATTCCCTTACTACGGAAAGTTTGCAAGACTTCCCTAACTTTAAAGAGATGTTGTTCAAGGGTGTCGGAGAAAATGAGAACATCATCTTGAAAAAAACTTACGCCTTTCGTCTTACCAAGGATGTGGAACATAAGCCTTTGGAACACAGAGGCGGTAGAGCACAACCCAAAGGGCATCCTATTAAATTTAAACACACCAAAGGGAGTGATGAACGATGTCAGCAATTTGGATTCCTCACACAATTGAACCTGGTGGTAGGCTGAACTCAAGTCTAATGTTGTGAAATACTTAGCATCTCCTAGAAGACTGACCATTTCATTGATGTTGGGTACTGGAAATTTGTCTTCAATCACAGCTTTGTTGAGATGTCTAAGGTCCACGCAAAGTCTGATATCACCTGATTTTTTCACAGCAACAACAATGGGGGCAACCCATTGTGTAGCTTCGACCTCCTCAATTATTCCTTCTCATTGTAACCTTTTCAACTCAGACTTTACTTTGTCCTGCAACATGAAAGGAATTTTCCTGACCTTGCATGCAACTGGTTGAACACCCTCCTTAAGACAAATGCGGTGTTTGTACCCTGCAATACATCCAACTTTTGAGGTAAAAGCATCAGGAAATTCCCCCAGTGTGTCATCTTTGATACTGCATACATTCTGAACTAACACTTGAGGTATAGAATTGGGATTCAATATAATGCCTAGCATCTTCTGATGTGACCAACTTAGAATTGTTTCGCCAACTACTGGTACATATATTTTCCCAGTAATAGTATTCCCTCTGAAATGTATAGTGGTATTAAAGTATCCTTTCAGCTCAATGGGTCTCCCGCCATAGCTGTAAGGAATGATGTCAGGATCCAGTAGCGAAACTTTACCTTTGAAGTGCTTCACAAAATCTGACACAGAGACTAGAGAAAGTTTGGCACCTGAATCCATCATCATTGAGATGGATGTCCCATTGACCTTCACTATGGGGGTCATTCTGACCCCGGCGGTCATGGACCGCCGGGGCCAGGGTTGGCGGGAGCACCGCCAACAGGCTGGCGGTGCCCCGCAGGGCATTCTGACCACAGCGCTTTGGCCGCGGTCAGAAGAGGAAAACCGGCGGTCTCCCACCGGTTTTCCGCTGCCCATAAGAATCCTCCATGGCGGCGCAGCTCGCTGCGCCGCCATGGGGATTCTGACACCCCATACCGCCATCCCGTTCCGGCGGTATGGGGTGTCGTGGGGCCCCTGGGGGCCCCTGCAGTGCCCATGCCAATGGCATGGGCACTGCAGGGGCCCCCGTAAGAGGGCCCCACTTTGTATTTCAGTGTCTGCTTTGCAGACACTGAAATACGCGACGGGTGCAACAGCACCCGTCGCACCTTCCCACTCCGCCGGCTCAATTCTAAGCCGGCGTCCTCGTGGGAAGGTGTTTTGCACTGGGCTGGCGGGCGGCCTTTTGGCGGTCGCCCGCCAGCCCAGTGCAAAACCCAAAATACCCTCAGCGGTCTTTCGACCGCGGAGCGGTATTTTGGAGGGGGGAACTCTGGCGGGCGGCCTCCGCCGCCCGCCAGGGTGAGAATCACCCCCTATATCCGAAGGATATTGACAATGTAGCGACATAATTGACATCATTAATAATCTGTAGAACAAACTCTCGATAATCATCACACTCAATTTCCTGAATCTTAACTCTAGATTTAGCTAATGATCTACATTGCTTTGCAAAATGACCTCTCTTGGAGCATTTGTTACACACAGCATGAATTGCAGGACAATCCTTGCTATTAGCCAGATGAGATGTGGAACCACATCTAAAACATGAGAGTCTTGTTTTGTTGCTTGTTTGAGATCCGTATTTAGTCTTGGTGCCAAGAATCTGAATATCTATAGAAACATTTTTTGACTTCCTCAAATTTTCAATGCAAGCCAGAGTGTTCAACCTGTTTTGCAATAATCAGTACTTCATCCAATGTTGGGTCATTTTTAGCCCATAAAGCTTCTCTTATCTTGTCGCATTTGCATTCAAGCATGAATTGGTCTCTAATGCGTTCTTCTAAATTCTCACCAAAATTCCAGGCCGAAGCTAGTTTGCGTAACGCTGTCACAAAATCCTCAATAGATTCATTGTCATTCTGCTTGCGTTTCCCAAAGTAGAAGCATTGTAAAATGATAGAAACTTTAGGTAGAAAGTGCTTATCCAACCTAAGTGAGATAGATTCAAATTAATTCAGGGCATGTCACCTTCAGCACCATCAGATGTTGTTATAGCAGGTAGAGTTTCCAAAATGTCCTGACCCTCAGCACCAAGACAATGTTATAACACAGAGGCCTTTCTTTCAGATGACAAATTGCTGCCACAGACGCGCATATAGGTCAAGAAAATCTTTTTCCACTTCTGCCAAGGTATCAGAGGATCTCCTGGAAGAGCCAGAAAAAATGTAGTTGCCGTGATGTTCTGCATTTTATTTTCTTAAATATAAAATGTTTGACTTTTTGTATCTCCTTTTACTTTTTTTTTAGAAGTTTTTAACAACTTGGAACAATTTTGAACAAGCAGAAAATTGTTTCAAAACTCCAGAAACAATAAAAGATTGTCTGTGAAATATTTAATAAAGCCCTTGTGTATAAAGACACTCACTGAATTTCTTTACAAAGTAACAAATAAGAACGCACAGCTTCCAGATAACTAGAATAACGCTGTAGAAACATCCGTCAAATACGTGGCAGGCAGTCCAGACGCGCTCAGCAGTGTGTGTTGGCAACAGTTGCTAAGGAAGGCAACGCGGAAACGCTCACGTCAAGAGAATCGATCGCACACCAGGAAATTGTTTTGGCAACAGTTGCCAAGGTCAGCACGATGTGGAGAGCACGGGCAGAATATAAGGCGCGCGGGTGTCAGAAAGATCGATCGTGCTCCTAGATATTGTTTTGGCAACGGTTGCCAAGTAAGGGAAAGATGTGCAGCAGTGAATGCGCGCGTCTCAGCGCATGCAATGAAGCACGAGGGAAAAACTGTTTTTGATGCTCGCGTGCTGAATTTGAAACACGCAGAGGTGATGGCTCAAAAGAAATTACTATATCCAAAATATGAGCCACCGAATAAAAAAACACAGTACCTTAATTTCTCTCTTCTCCAGGTCGATTGACAAATTAATAGTGAAGGTGTTGAAGTTTCTTAGTGGAGTCCACACGATGAAAACATCTTCAGAGAACTTATAAGATAGGGCTTCCCACTCTCATTGCCAAAAGATGTAGTATTAAAGCCAAATCACAACAGGAACAAATGTAGAAACAGCAGAGGTGCGTTGGAATGAAGATTTATTACAAGTATAATCCACAAGAGAAACTTCATCCACCATGTAGAACAAGAGCATCCACTTCACTCCAAGGTCCTCCAGAATGTACCCAGGCGCTACATTCTGAAGAGTCCAAGAGAACCAGAGACAGGGGGAGGGAGGTGGAAGCTACCAACAAAGATAATCTAAAACTAAGAGCGACACACAAAGATAACCTGGAAATATAAAACAAGTAATAAATATACAAAATACAATAGAGTATATGTTTAACACACCACACACATCCTGACATTATGTGTGAGACTGTTGCTCACACCATCTGCCCTGCCTCTTTCAATTTTTTTAGGTTGAAAGTCCATGGGTGGATGGGTAAGCCAGATGTTTTTGTTCAATTTGTTTAACCCTTTCCCCGTCACAGACGTAATGGTTATGTCCGTGGCTGCGCCTCTCAGGCACCACGGACGTAACCATTACGCCCGTGTACCGGCCCTCGGGGAAAGCGCTAGGCCAGGGCTGCAAGGGGAATCACTTCCCCTTCCACCCCCAGCTACCCCCCCCATGATGTCATCGCACGCAGACATCATGAAGGGTGAAAGACGAGCTGGAAGCCATTTGCTTCCAGCGCATCCAGAAGAAGGAGGTGAGTTTTCACCTCCGGGCGGGGGAGATGCCTCTGAAAGAGGCATCGAGGGAAAGGAAAGAGTTTTCCTTTCCCTCGATGTCTCTTTGAGCATTCCTGCTGCCCGATCGCAATGTGATCGGGCAGCAGGAATGCCCACTTGGCACCAGGGAATGTGCTCTGTGTGCGTGTGTGTGTTTTGTGAGGGGGGCCGCCCCTTGGGCAAGGGCCGCTCCCCCAAGGGGGCATAATTATCCCAATGTAATCTAGACCATTTCTACCCCCCTTGGGGGCAGATTGGCCTATTTTTTGTAGGCCCTTCTAACTCCAGGAAGGGGCAGAAACCATGAAGATGCCAGGGATCTTTTCTTTTTTCTTTCTTTTTTTTGTGATGGGGGGGGTGCCCTCTTGGGCAAGGGTCGCCCCCAAGGACCAAAAAGCACTATTGGGCAGTTCTGCCCCACTTCGGGGGCAAATCAGCCTTTTTTTTTTTAAACCAATCTGCCCCCGCGGGGGAGGCAGAATCCACTTAGCGCCAGGGATCATGTGTGTGCTTTGTGTGGGGGGGTGGCCCCTTGGGCAAGGGTCGCCCCCAAAGGGGGCAATATATTCTATGGCATTTCTGCCCCCCTTGGGGGCAGATTGGCCTATTTTTTTAGGCCCATCTGCGCCCAAGCAGAGAACACTAGAAACGAGGGAAAATTTAAAAATGTTTGGTGGCGGGGTGTTTGTCAACTGGCGAAGTATTTGCATTTATGATAATAACAGTTTATTTCTCCTTTTTGTTCTAGTTCAAAGCTTTTGCTGACTTTGCTGTGGCTTGTTGCAGTTTTGGCAGTGGTTGTCCTGCGGTTTGCGTAGTTGCATGTTTTAGGTAAGTAAATAAATTTACTCCAAGGGAGTATTGTTGCCATGCATGAATGACATGTTTGTAGGTGGTGTACTGAATGCAGGATTGTGTATGAAATTGTCCTTAGATTTATGCACAATGATTATTGTGTTGTCTTATGTCTAATTTGCTTTTTTTTCTCTTTTTAGTGGGATATCATTGCTGATTGCTGTGGCTGTGCAGAGTAGTTGCTGGTGAGTCAAGCTTTTTCAGGCAAGTGAGCAGTATAGTTTTTGAGTTTATAACTCTTAGTGATAAAGCTACACTTTGTTTGTTACTTATCTTACACAGTGCTGGTTGTTGGAGGTGCATTTGTCCAGTTAATTTTAGAAGGAAGGATCATGGCTAGCCATAGGATGACCGATCAGCAGGTTGTTAGTGTGCTTTTTGAGTCATCTTCTGACCATGATTATGAGACTGACTCTACATCTGAGGCAAAGCAGGAAGTGCAAGATTCTGGAAGTCAATTTTCTATCAGAGAGGAATCATCTGATGATGAAGCCACTCTCAGTGCTGATGAAGGGCCTGTTTTAGAGGAGGACACTGATGTGCCGATGGTGCAGGAGCCAATGGCTGAAAGGCTTCCCATTGGAAGACCTGACACGTGGGTTGCACCAAACATGGAGCAGCCACAGTTGCCTGCGTTTACTGGTTTCCCAGGGTGTCAAGTTAATAGGGAAAACTTTTTTCCTGTCAACTTTTTTGAGTTGTTTATGGACAATATATTTTTGGAAGAGATTGTTGAGCAGACCAGTTTGTATGCAGAGCAGTTTTTGAAGGACAACTCTGCCAGACTTAGGCCACACTCTAGAGCTAGCTGGTGGATTCCCACAAATCGGGAAGAGTTGAAAAAGTTCTTGGGTTTAACTTTTTTGATGGGGCTGATAAGGAAGCCATCACTGTCTTCATATTGGTCTACTAGTCCCTTGATGGTAACTGCTATATTTCCTGCCATCATGAGTCATAACCGGTATGAGCTTCTTCTTCAGATGTTGCATTTTGTAGATAATGCTTTAGCCTTGCCACAAGATCACCCTGATTCTGACCGTCTTTTTAAGATTAGACCTGTCCTTGATCATTTGGTAGATCGGTTTTCAGAGATCTATGTTCCAGGCAAAGAAATATCTGTAGATGAATCTTTGGTCCTGTTCAAGGGTTGTTTGGCTTTTAGGCAGTACATTCCTAGCAAGAAGGCACGGTATGGAATTAAGATGTATATGCTGTCTGAAAGTAGTACAAGATGTGTTTATAATTTCCGGGTCTACACTGGTAGGGATTCCAATATTGACCCCCCTGGTTGTCTACCCACTTTTGGAGTTAGTGAGAAAATTGTGTGGGAACTTGGTAGACGACTGTTTAACAAAGGTCACCATTTATATGTAGATAACTTCTACACTGGAGTTCAGTTGTTCAGGGACTTGTTCAGAGTGGACACTGTTGCTTGTGACACAATCCGCTCTAATTGAAAAGGCTATCCAAGAGAGCTTGTCTGTAAAAAAACTTGAGAAGGGACAGTGCAGTGCCTTGCGGAATGATGAGCTACTAGCTCTGAAATTTGTAGACAAGAGGGATGTATTCATGCTAAGTACCATCCATGATGAGAGTCCTTCACCTGTGGTTGTTTGGGGTCAGGTTGCCGAAGTGCCCAAACCTGCGTGCATTTTAGACTATAATAAGCACATGGGTGGTGGTGATAGAGTAGATCAGAGGTTGGAACCTTACACTGCTGCTCGTAAGTCTTATGTTTGGTATAAGAAATTAGTGGTTCACTTGTTCCACTTGGCAACTTTTAATGCTTTTGTTGTGTTCAAGGATAGTTCTCCAGAGTCAAGGATGACATTTGTGAAATTTCCGGAGCCTAACATAGCTAGCCTTGTTGTGCTGGAACAGGCAAGAGTTCTTAGAGAAGCAGTGGTGGAGGATGAGGCTAGATTGAAAGATCGTCACTTTGCTGAGCACATTCCTCCCATGGCCAAAAAAACTTTCCTGCTAAGAGATGTAGAGTCTATGCTCGAAGAGGTATCAGGAAGGAGACTAGGATGTACTGCCCTGATTGTCCTTCAAAGCCTGGGCTGTGTGTGGGTGGCTGTTTCAGGAGCTACCACACACAGAAGAATTATTGGGAAATTCTGTGAGCGTAAACTGCTGTTTTATATTTTTAAATGTTCAGTTTCACGGTTGGCATTAGTCATGTATTCAGTTAGAGCTTTTGTGTTTGTAGGTTTGTACTTATTTATGATAATTGGTTTCTTTGTTGTTTAAAAACAAAAAAAGGGGATGGTGTGTGTGGGGTGGCGCTTGGCTGGCGGTGTGTGTGGGATAGCGCTTCTCTGGCGGTGTGAGTGGCATGGCGCTTGGCTGGCGGTGTCCTTGGGGTGGCGCTTGGCAGGCGGTGCCTGCCAAATGCCAGTCCACACACTCATCAGCTGGTGTGATTACTGTATTAGGCATGTGGGCGTATAAAAGTGATGGGCCCTTGAGTGGCGCTGTCTGTCGATGCGAGTGTTGTAATGTGCTGGGCCCGTGGCTGGCGGCGTGAATGGTCTTATGCATGTCATGTTTGAAAGGTGTGTGAATGGATTGTAAAGCGGTTGGTGCCTTGCCGTGGCTATACAGCTCACGAGCTGTGAGTCACTGGTTCAATTTTTTGGCCTTTCAGTTATTAACAGTGCATTTCACTTTTGTGAAATCTCTTGTTAATAAAATTTGATCTACTGAACCATCACTCACCCTCGTGCCAAATCCAACCCGTATGAGTGGTAAAAATGACAAACCCTGCTCCGCTGTAATCAGGCATGGCAGCACACTTGTGACACGCTAGGTGTCTCAGCTGGGACCGCGATGATGAAGCATGCCACCAACTGGGTTGGTGGATGAGGGGTCTTTATCACAAAACCTCAGTGCGTTTCTTTTCACAATTTTAGTGTTTGGCACATCACAGACGTATGTGGACACATCAAAATGATATATTACAAAACTACCTGTGTTTGGGGGGGAGGGGGCACCTATGTTTTTGGTCCTGGGTGCGGCCTTCATCTAGGGAAACCTACCAAACCCAGACATTTTTTACAACTAGACACCCCAAGGAGTCCAGGGAGGTGTGGCTTGCGTGGATCTCCCAACATTTTCTTACCCAGACTCCTCTGCTGCAAACCTCAAAATTTGCTAAAAAAAGCATATTTTCCTGCCTTTTCATTGTATGATCACCGCTCCAGCACAAAATACCAACTCCCCAACGTTCCCCGCAGTCTACCAAGTAAAATGACACCTCACTTGTGTGGGTCCCCAAAGCAGAGTCAGCCTAAAGATGTATAAAAGAAGAATATGTGCTTATCAACTTGCTGTGCTATCCCCTCAATCTCTACAAGTTTTGGGACTTTTTCTGTTGCAGGCACCTGGCCCACCCACACAAGTGAGGTATCATTTTTATCGGGAGACTTGGGGGAACGCTGGGCGGAAGGAAATTTGTGGCTCCTCTCAGATTCCAGAACTTTCTGTCACCGAAATGTGAGGAAAAATTTTTTTTTTAGCCAAATTTTGAGGTTTGCAAAGGTTTCTGGGTAACAGAACCTGGTGAGAGCACCACAAGTCACCCCATCTTGGATTCCCCTAGGTCTCTAGTTTTTAAAAATGCACAGGTGTGGTAGGTTTCCCTAGGTGCCGGCTGAGCTAGAGGCCAAAATCTACAGGTAGGCACTTTGCAAAAAACACCTCTGTTTTCTGTGGAAAAATGTGATGTGTCCATGTTGTGTTTTGGGTCATTTCCTGTTGCGGGCACTAGGCCTACCCACACAAGTGAGGTATCATTTTCGTCAGGAGACTTGGAGGAACGCTGAGTGGAAGGAAATTTGTGGCTCCTCTCAGATTCCAGAACTTTCTGTCACAGAAATGTGAGGAAAAGGTGTTTTTTTAGCCAAATTTTGAGGTTTGCAAAGGATTCTGGGTAACAGAACCTGGTGAGAGCCCCACAAGTCACCTCATCTGGATTCCCCTAGGTCTCTAGTTTTCAAAAATGCACAGGTTTGGTAGGTTTCCCTAGGTGCCGGCTGAGCTAGAGGGCAAAATCCACAGGTAGGCACTTTGCAAAAAACACCTCTGTTTTCTGTGGAAAAATGTGATGTGTCCACGTTGTGTTTTGGGTCATTTCCTGTTGCGGGCACTAGGCCAACCCACACAAGTGAGGCATCATTTTCATTAGGAGACTTGGGGGAACGCTGAGTGGAAGGAAATTTGTGGCTCCTCTCAGATTCCAGAACTTTCTGTCACCGAAATGTGAGGAAAATGTGTTTTTTTAGCCAGATTTTGAGGTTTGTAAAGGATTCTGAGTAACAGAACTTGGTGAGAACACCACAAGTCACCCCATCTTAGATTCCCCTAGGTCTCTAGTATTCACAAATGCACAGGTTTGGTAGGTCTCCCTAGGTGCCGGCTGAGCTAGAGGCCAAAATCCACAGGTAGGCACTTTGCAAAAAACACCTAGTTTTCTGTGGAAAAATGTGATGTGTCCACGTTGTGTTTTGGGGCATATGCTGTCGCGGGCACTAGGCCTACCCACACAAGTGAGGTATCATTTGTATCTCGAGAGTTAAGGGAACGCTGGGTGGAAGGAAATTTGTGGCTCCTCTCAGTTTCCAGAACTTTCTGTCACTGAAATGTGAGGAAAAAGTGTTTTTTTAGCCATATTTTGAGGTTTGCAAAGGATTCTGGGTAACAGAACCTGGTGAGAGGCCCACAAGTCACCCCATCTTAGATTCCCCTAGGTCTCTAGTTTTCAAAAATGCACAGGTTTGGTAGGTTTCCCTAGGTGCCGGCTGAGCTAGAGGCCAAAATCAACAGGTAGGCACTTTGCAAAAAACACCTCTGTTTTCTGTGGAAAATGTGATGTGTCCACGTTGTGTTTTGGGGCATTTCCTGTCGTGGGCACAAGGCCTACCCACACAAGTGAGGTATCACTTTTATCGGGAGACTTGGGGGAATGCTGGGTGGAAAGAAATTGGTGGCTCCTCTCAGATTCCAGAACTTTCTGTCACCGAAATGTGAGGAAAAAATGTTTTTTAACCAACTTTTGAGGTTTACAAAGGATTCTGGGTAACAGAACCTGGTTAAAGCCCCACAAGTCACCCCATCTTGGATTCCCTTAGGTCTCTAGTTTTCAAAAATGCACAGGTTTGTTAGGTTTCCCTAGGTGCAGGCTGATCTAGAGGCCAAAATCCACAGGTAGGCACTTTGCAAAAAACACCTCTGTTTAATGTGGAAGAATGTGATGTGTCCACGTTGTGTTTTGGGGCATTCCCTGTCGCGGGCACTAGGCCTACCCAAACAAGTGAGGTATTATTTTTATCGGGAGACTTGGGGAAACGCTGAATGGAAGGAAATTTGTGGCTCCTTTCAGATTCCAGAACTTTCTGTCACCAAAATGTGAGGAAAAAGTGTTTCTTTAGCCAAATGTTGAGGTTTGCAAAGGATTCTGGGTAACAGAACCTAGTGAGAACCCCACAAGTCACCCCATCTTGGATTCCCCCAGGTCTCTCGTTTTCAGAAATGCACAGGTTTTGTAGGTTTCCCTAGGTGCCGGCTGAGCTTGTGGCCAAAATCTACAGGTAGGCACTTTGCAAAAAACACCTCTGTTTTCTGTGGAAAAATGTGATGTGTCCATGTTATGTTTTGGGGCATTTCCTGTCGCGGGCACTAGGCCTACCCACACAAGTGAGGTATCATTTTTATTGGGAGACTTGTGAGAATGCTGGGTGGAAGGAAATGTGTGGCTCCTGTCAGATTCCAGAACTTTGTGTCACCGAAATTTGAGGAAAAAAGTATTTTTTTAGCCAAATTTTGAGGTTTGCAAAGGATTCTGGGTAACAGAACCTGGTGAGAGCCCCACAAGTCACCCCATCTTGGATTCCCCTCGGTCTCTAGTTTTAAAAAATGCACAGGTTTGGTAGGTTTCCCTAGGTGCTGGCTGAGCTAGAGGCCAAAATCTTCAGGTAGGCACTTTGCAAAAAACACCTCTGTTTTCTGTGGAAAAATGTGATGTGTCCACGTTGTGTTTTGGCGCATTTCCTGTCGCGGGCACTAGGCCTACCCACACAAGTGAGGTATCATTTTTATTGGGAGACTTGGGGGAACGCTGGGTGGAAGGAAATTTGTGGCTCCTCTCAGTTTCCAGAACTTTCTGTCACCGAAATGTGAGGAAAAAGTGTTTTTTTTTCAGCCAAATTTTGAGGTTTGCAAAGGATTCTGGGTAACAGAACCTGGTGGGAGCCCCACGAGTCACCCCATATTGGATTTCTCTAGGTCTCTAGTTTTTAAAAATGCACAGGTTTGGTAGGTTTCCCTAGCTGCCGGCTGAGCTAGAGGCCAAAATCTACAGGTAGGCACTTTGCAAAAAACACCTCTGTTTTCTGTGGAAAAATGTGATGTGTCCACGTTGTGTTTTGGGTCATTTCCTGTCGCAGGCGCTAGGCCTACCCAAACAAGTGAGGTACAATTGTTATTGCGAGACTTCGGGGAACATAGAGTAGCAAAACAAGTGTTATTGCCCCTTGTCTTTCTCTACATTTTTTCCTTCCAAATATAAGAGAGTGTGTAAAAAAGACGTCTATTTGAGAAATGCCCTGTAATTCCCATGCTAGTATGGGCACCCCAGAATTCAGAGATGTGCAAATAACTACTGGTCCTCAACACCTTATCTTGTGCCATTTTGGAAATACGAAGGTTTTCTTGATACCTATATTTCACTCTTTATATTTCAGCAAATAAATTGCTGTATATCCGGTATAGAATGAAAACCCACTGCAGGGTGCAGCTCATTTATTGGCTCTGAGTACCTAGGGTTCTTGATGAACCTACAAGCCCTATATATCCCTGCAACCAGAAGAGTCCAGCAGATGTAACAGTATATTGTTTTCGCAAGAAAAAGTTACAGAGTAAAACGTAGAGAAAAAATTGCTGGTTTTTTACCTCTATTTCAATGTTTTTTTATTTCAGCTGTTATTTTCTGTAGGAAACCCTTGTAGGATCTCCACAAATTACCCCTTGATGAATTCAGAATTTTGTCTACTTTTCAGAAATGTTTAGGTTTCTGGGATCCAGCATTGGTTTCATGCCTATTTCTGTCATTGACTGAAAGGAGGCTGAAAGCACAAATTTTTTTAAAAATGGGGTATGTCCCAGTAAAATGCCTAAATTGTGTTGAAAAATTGGGTTTTCTGATTCAAGTCTGCCTGTTCCTGAAAGCTGGGAAGCTGGTTATTTTAGCACCACAAATCCTTTGTTGATGCCATTTTCAGGGAAAAAACCACAAGCTTTCTTCTGCAGTCCTTTTTCCCCATTTTTTTGAAAAAAAACGAAATTTTCACTGTATTTTGGCTAATTTCTTGGCCTCCTTCAGGGGAACCCACAAAGTCTGGATACCTCTAGAATCCCTGGGATGTTGGAAAAAAAGGAAGAAAATTTGGAGTAGGTAGCTTATGTGGACAAAAAGTTATGAGGGCCTAAGCGCGCCCTGCCCCAAATAGCCCAAAAAAGGCTTGCCATCTGAGGGGGAAAAGGCATGGCAGCGAAGGGGTTAAACTAGCATAAGGTTAATTACCCTAATGTTTCCCAAACTGCTTGCCAGGGGTTTTAAAATGTTCAGAAACATAATCAAAATGTTGCTGTTACTTTCTCTTTAAGAAAGACTAGGTAGATTTGGGTAATGCCCTTGACACACTACTGAAGGGTATTAATTTACTACTGAACAAGGACGTAATGTGACACCTGAATGTAGTATACCAGGAGGCAATCACAAAAAGACCACAGTGAATAAATAGTGCTATGTTACAAAAGAGTAAATAAATGCACTTACAACATAGTGAGGCAAGGCCTCTCTTGTGTGTGTTTGTAAAACTGACGTCTGTTCTTGATTTTTTGTCCTGAATTTTTGTCCTGAATTTTGACTCTATGCCCTGAATTTTTTAACAATCCTGTCCAGAATTTGGCTCAGTGCCAGGTGGTCACCCTACTCCTTATCTTTTGGGCAAACATGAAGGGATGTCACAGGATAAGACCTATGTGAACATCCTATAGGCAGATTACCATCTTGGAGATGGCAGGTCTGCGCCCTGCCCCTTTTCTAACAATCGAGGTGCTCATATGGTAAATGAAAAAGAAGACTCCCGGTTTACATATTTTGACCAGCACTGTAGTGCACTATTCTGTTGCTGGCATCCAAGTGGATGGCCACAAGCGTTAAGGCACCAGAGCAGGTGGGGCTGCAAAAGTGTTGAGCACGTGACTGATCGCGGTGTCTCAAAACACGACCACTGACAGTGCAAGCAGTCCTTCCTATTTGGCCAGCACAAGCTGTTGGTTCTGTTCTCGGCAACGAGCAAACAAATTGCAGCATTTTCCTTTTTCATTTTCCTACGCATGTTTAACAAATACAGCAGGTGGCAATGTTGCATAACTTTCGACTGTGGATTTAATATGTAATCGCACTAAGTGGTTTAGTCTACTTTTAGATTTTACTAGTACAGCTGGCACTGCAATGGTATAAACAGTTAGGCCCATATTTATACTTTTCGACGCTAAACTGCGCTAACGCAGTTTAGCGTCAAAAAGTTTTGCGCCGTCTAACGCCATTCTGAAGCGCCAAGCGGGCGCCGTATTTATGGAATGGCGTTAGACGGCGCAATCAGACCGGCGCTGCCTGGTTTGCGTGGGAAAAAACCACGTAGACCAGACAGCGCCGGCGTAGGGGGAAAATGGCGCATGGGCGTCTTAAAATGGGGCAAGTCAGGTTACGTCGAAAAAATCGTCTTAACCCGACTTGCGCCATTTTTTAACGACGCCCATCCCCCATCAACATGACTCCTATCATTGTAAAGATAGGAGTCATGCCCCCTTGCCCAATGGCCATGCCCAGGGGACTTCTGTCCCCTGGGCATGGTCATTGGGCATAGTGGCATGTAGGGGGGCACAAATAAGGCCCCCCTATGCCACCAAAAAAAAATATAAAAAAAAAAAAATTATACTTACCTGAACTTACCTGAATGTCCCTGGGGTGGGTCCCTCCATCCTTGGGGGTCCTCCTGGGGTGGGCAAGGGTGGCAGGGGGGGTCCCTGGGGGCATGGGAAGGCACCTGTGGGCTCATTTTGAGCCCACAGGCCCCTTAACGCCTGCCCTGAGCAGGCGTTAAAAAGTGGCGCAAAAGCGCCGTTTTTAGCCACGCCAACTCCCGGGCGTCTCTTTTGCCCGGGAGTATAAATACCACGTAAAGTCCTGGGAGTCATTTTTTAGACGGGAACGCCTCCCTTGCATATCATTAACGCAAGGAAGGGGTTCACGCTAAAAAATGACGCACATTCCGGGAACTTTGGCGCTATTCGCCTCTAACGCCATAGTATAAATATGGCGTTAGTTGGCGTTAGTTTTGCGTCGAAATTGCGTCAAAAAAAACGACGCAATTTCGGCGCAAACGGAGTATAAATATGGCCCTTAATGTCCATTCTTTTTTCTATCCATGTGCACTCGCTCCCTCGCAATGGTGCAGTGTTGAGACAGTGAATGTAACGGACACATCCTTAGAGGTGAACATGTAGATATAATGCTGGCCTGGCATGCGTCCATCTCTGTCTCTCCCTATTTCTCGCTCTCACTCTTATGCCTTGTTAGTGCCACAGACCGTGCTAGATTAACTTGCTCCTCACCGTGTGCTTGCGTTCTTTTTACTCCCCATGCACAGTCTGCATGAGGCCATGAGCAGGACATTCAGGGGGCATGGCTTCCATCTTTGGAGCAGGTGCATTGGAACCGTGTCCGAGTAAACTGCAGGGCTCACTGAACCCTGGTTATTGCTGCATTTCACAGCTCAGAAAGCGAACAGTGACCCACTCCCTGCATTGCACAAGCACCCATGGCACACTGGCCACAGAGTCCACTGGGGAGTGGTGGATGGAATGCTCAACATAACTGGCAATGATAATTTCCATTACATCCCTTCAAGTGAAGATTTTTAGGGGTATACACACACATTGTGTGTCGGTTTTTAATATTTTTTCATTAATGTGAATATCTAACTTTGGGATACACTTGTCAGATGAAAGAGGATCTGTGGTCTCCACTTTACAGTGCATATGTAGGGCTCCATGCGGGCTCTACAATACTTGGTTGCCACGCGAGGTTGCGAGGTGGTCTTTCGTCCATATTATTTAATAATAAAGGTCGGAACAGCTTGACAAGCAGGTCCGGAGTAATGACCACCAGTGTTGTGTCCCTCTGTGCCTCCGTGCGAGCACTTACAAAGGGTTTCTTTAGCAATAGAGTACATCAACTAACTGAGGGAAAGAATGGCATTCTAATTGCGCATGCATTTTATTATATTAGAACTTTTTGTAACAATATGTACATGGAGCGCCAGGTGAACGAGGCTTTCTAACAAAATGGCGGTGAATTGTGCATTTCTTTTAACACTTGTTTTTATTGATTTGCGTTTACTTCAGCATCATGTAGCAAGAGTTCACAGACCCTAGTATCTTTCCTGATATAGGAAAATAAACAGCAGTTTTGCACATCAGGGTGCATGGTAGGCTTGGGTTACTGCCCCACTCCTCTAGATGAGGAAGCAGCACTCTCACCCAGCCTCTGGGAAATACAGCTGCACTGGATGTGGAAAGATATGGTAGTATCATTGTGGACGTGTGCAGAGTGGCAGCCCTTACCACAAGGAGTAGCTCATACGTTAGTGAGGAGCTTGGAAGCAGGAGAAGGCATACAGGCTCAGACGAAGATGATATGTTTATGAGAACTTAGATGCCTCACTGCCAGTGTCATATTACCATGTGCAGTGACACAGCATGAAAGAAATGAGACTAGTTCACAGAGGGTCTCAGATCAGCCCCAGCACACATGTAACTAACTTCCTGGGCCTGGCCCATTTATTTTATAAATCTCACGTAGTCACTTTAAGGAGACCAACTTGTCCTGAAGTCCGAGGAGTGTAGTATTGAGTTACATGGCACATGCACCCTTTCGGATCTATGGACACAAAAGACCTAAATTAAGTTCTGATGGGGAACCTTTCATGATAAGTAAATAAACAACTTTACTTCACAATTTTTAGAGTACTCCATGCATTTATATAATGAATTCATTACTTACCGGTAATTATATTTACTCCAAATAACCTGTTTATCGTTCCAATCCTTATTTAAATGAGGTGTTTCACCTCTACCAAGGCCCACATGTCCTTGTCAGATCCAATCAAAAAGTCCCCCATAACTCCTCCCCTCCCTCCTCCCTTTTCAATACTCCAATTACCCTATACCAATATAAGGCAAGGAGCCCAGAAAACGACCTGAACATCCCAAAGCAACAGAACTAAAAAAGGAGTCAGGGTGTAATCTGAGAAGGCACAGGGAGGGTGGGATGTAAGGATTGGGACGAGAAACAATGTATTTGGAGTAATGATAATTACTGCTAACTAATGAATTCATTACCTTCTCAACCCTATTTCTCATCCAAATCCTTATTTAAATGAGGATATACGAAAGCAGAAACAGAACAACCTGACTCCCAGAAAAGAAACAGTTGCAAACCGCTGAAGAATGCAGAACATCTTTATTGCAAACCAGAATTTAAGCAGACAGGAGACCAGATAGTTCATTGAACAACAGCATGCAATACCCGAGAGCTGAATGCCACGTGATCATGCACATCCAGCCTGTAATGTGAGACAAAAGTAGATGGAATGGTCCAAGTGGCAGCCTAACAAATGTCCAGATTGCAAACACCTTGTGCTTCCGCCTCTCATAGAACACCACCTGGACACCACCTAGCAGAGCAACATGTTGAGAATCACAGGTCAGGGAAATCAAAGAGCGAATCCAACGACTCAAAGTAGGAGTAGAAGCTTTCAGACTATAACAGAATACACCAAAGTTCACAAAAAGAGTCTCACACAGGCAAAAATCCTTAATTCCAGTGAGATAAATAGACACAGCTCGTACCACATCCCAAGTGTGTAAGGATTCCTCCTTAGGAGTAGCAGGCACTTGAAAAACAAAACGAAATCACCCAGGCGGACTATAACCACCAATGTACACTGTGAGGGACTGCACTGTAACCAGAAGGCCATAGGTGACTGCAAGGATACCTCACAGGGAGACCAGGATAGCCTGTTTCCATGACTACCGGAAACAAGGGCCCTCTGACCTCCCACCACATGACGGCGCAAACCAAAACTCAACTCACAAGACGCCAAACGCTTTGTGCGCTGTGCCAACATCGCGCCGGGCCGCAATGGAGGCACAGGAACCAACAGCACTGGCAGGCCAACGTGCGCCTGAGCAGCATGGCAGACGTCTGTCACCACGGCAAGAAGGGACAGGTAAGAATCCCTTGTAACACAGAGAGCACAGGACTAGAACCCTCATTATGCAGCTTCAGGTTCTGAGTCGAATGAAATGACCTTGGTGCAGGAAATAAAAAACACAGCGTGCACGCCCAGAAAGCGTACAGTGTATGTATATGTAAAACAAAAATTGGGACAAGTAGTGGCCCAGCCAGCTACAGGGCACCAGAGTAGCAGTTAGACCTAGGGACAAAAGGGAAGACCAGCAAACCCCAGCACCTCAAGGTCAAGAACCCCCAACCCACAGCAAAGTGCCCAGCACAATGCCAAACCATGTAATAAGGGAAGGGGAATAAAACAACCCCAAGAGGCCAGCCTCCCAGGGCTTACCTGACAGGAACAGCTCAGGACCTGAGCAGACAAAAAAATGGTCGTTTTCTGGGCTCCTTGCCCTTATATTGGTATATGGTAACTGGAATGGTAATTGGAGTTTAGGAAAGGGATGAGGGAGTGGAGGAGTTAAGGGGTACTTTTTTATTTGATCTGGCTAGGACACGTGGGCCTGGGTAGAGGTGAAACACCGCAAATAAGTAAGGATTAGGATGAGAAATAGGGTTGAAGAAGTAAAATATATTTGACAATTTTCCTGCAAAAGCTGAAATAGAAGCCACAATCGCCCAAAGATTTGACATTCCAGTCAGTCTTGTGTGTATGTTCTAAAATGTTTAGGAATAAAAGTTTCACAATTTTGGCCTTCCAATAATATCTTTGCCCAGGTCCTAAAACTCCCAATGGCCAGGCACAGCTTTAAATGGATGGACAAAGCCATAAAAGCTGAGTTTTGTGGCAATATGCCCATGTCCTACCTTAGATGACCAGAGACAGCTTACACATACTCACAGACCTCTAGCCTATGCACAGTTTCTCCTTTCATTGATACATCTCAACATAAAGTGGCCAATGGAGATGTCACTTGCTGCGGTATGGCTTCAAAAGCTAATGTATAACCAATATGACTGTTGCAATATTATTAGATCAGCTATAGCTTCGGATGACAGATAGAGGCCTGGACACCATGTAACCACTTCAATGTGCATGTTTAGCTTCCAGGATCCAGTGAAGCTCAACAGCGTGCAGCTATAGTCTCAACGAGCTAGTACAGTATATTCTGTAAATGCCAAGTGCATGCTCCCTGTGCACAGTGTTTGCCTCAAATTCATGGTTTACTGTACCCATGCACATATACAGTACCAGCCGCCCACTGTATTGTCACCATATGTAGGTTTAGCTCCAAATGCCCAGCCTATAGGGGCCTCCTTATTTAAAGGTTTATGGCCCTGATTTAGATCTTGAGAGTGTTACTGCCAAGCAGCGTCAACAGTGGGCCTGAAAACACTGTCAAGTCAATGGTGTTCGGCCCTCTATATTTAGATGTATTGCAGCTGCAGACTGCCACAATGGAGCATCCTTCCTAGCCATTAAGCAGACGGTTTCTTGTCACCCGTATTTAGACATTTCAGCTGTGCAGGCGGTGTCATACTTGTGGATTACTGACGGAGAGAGACGGTTGCTGGACCCAATAGACAATGGACAAGGGCAGTGGATTTGGAATACAGGTACTTCACACACACACTGAACCTTGGCCATATGTGTTCCCCTGCACAACACACCATATACACACTGTCATCCACTGTCATTCCAACACTACACAACCCATACATACAAAACACACTTGTTGCCATACATCCATGGCACAACATACACATACTATTGGCACTGCACCAACACATAACACAACCACAACAACCAACACAACAACACATTCAACTACACAAACACAATCACATGAGGCACAACTACACTCATCGACACAATGCTTGCCACACAACAACACTCACCTAAATGTTGCACACAGCAACACAACATACACCACCCCACACATGCAAGTGACACACATACAGGCACAGCCAAATCACCAACTCCAGCACCCAGCCAATCCAGTCTCATACACACATACACCTACTGACTCACATACACAACTGGTAGCACAACTTTACTAGTAGAGGTCACCTTGCAATGGCACCCATGAACATAACTGACATGTGTGATTGTACTGTAATTGTGGTGCCACCATTCATTTGGCAATGAATAATGACACCACCATGATGTGCATATGTGTGCAATATGCATGTTGTGCCAGTGTGTCTCCATCCATGACCCAATCGTATTACATACATATGTATGTCACAGTAATTAAAAAAAATTATTGTGACGTGCATATGCTTCCAGTTGCCTAGACCTCACATGCATTGCCCACCCAACATAACCTGGCAATGAGGCGTCGCTACCTTCGAGTCCGGGGACGAGGTTGGGGGGTATTGTGTTTTCTTCATGGGTCAATGGTAGCAGCAACAGCAGGTCTTGTCCAGCAGTGTCCAGTTGAAAGTGTAAGTGGAGTTGGGTGACAAGGTTAAGTTTTTAGCTTATTTCCTTCCCAATCAGCCAACTCAAGTATGAAGGTCGGACTGCCACTTTTTGCCTGGCGGTAAGGCACATCCAAATCCGCTCAGTGGGAAAGGTGGCAGGAGCCCCGCCGTCAACCACTTTCCCTATGGTGCCATCGACGTGGTCTTTCTTGGTAGAGATGGTGGGATGAACGCAGGCACTCGCCTATGGGACTGCCAACATCTAAATCCAGCTGGCGGATTGCCATGGCAGCGGACGGGTTTTTAGACAAAAAATTGACAGCGGGACCATTTCTGCCAACATCTAAATCAGGCCCACAGTGTCTTATTTACTATTTGATGTTGATGTCACTCAAGAGGCAGTGACAGTGTTAAATATAAGTCTGATGAATTGTGAAGGTGATCCATGCCCTTCAAAGCTAATGCAAGAAAGTGCTGATCAAGGTTTTAGCAATCTTTACAAGCTTCATAAACAACTAATTTAAAATGGCCTGGGTTATGCCCATTCTCCACCTGTATAAAGAAAGTGTCAATTTGATGCATGCATATAGAATCCAACCTGATCTTAGCACATATTCCACCTGGTTTTTGACCAAATAAGGCACAGACAAGCTAACAGCATTATTGGTGTGAATCCAGTCACCCATTTCTTGTATTAATTTAGGTGGAAAATAAATTAAGGGCCCCATTTAAAAGGTAGTGGCAATGAAAGAGCAGACTAAAATTGTCAGATACACTGTCTGCCAGCCTCTTAGGTTCTCTCACTTATTTGGGATCGGGGAGAGAATTGTGTTTCCAATGGTAGAGTTACAACGGGCTCTTCTGTTGAAAGCATCCTGCATTCCTTGTGAGCAGGACCACTAGCTCACAAGGAATTGGAAGACCTGCCCCTATTTAGGTATTTTTCTCCTTCTAGAACAGCATAGTGTAATACCTCAGGCAAGACGAAATGATCAGTTTATCCCCAAAATTGGTTTGTCTTTGGAAAATGAAAAAATGCCATCCTGTCGCTTTGATGTCTTCATGCGAGTAGTAAAGTGCTTTGACTATCCTATGGAAAGATTTTTACTACTACCCTTGAATCAGAACCCACCTCTGCGATATGCCTCAACTAATGGGTAGAGGTGCCTAAGGATAAACATGGCACAGAAGCTTACCTCAGAACATGTGAAACAAATGAATTTGCAAAATATTAGGATGCTTAGCTCCCACTATTAAGCCAATTATGCAAACTGGAAGCTGGTTGACAATGCAAAAGTATAAGAAGCACTGATTTAATAGATATCATGGATTCACCATGTGCATTGTCTTTCTTCTTTCATAAAACCCCAGGTGAAGTGATGGAGTCTCATTTTTTTAAATGAAGGGAAATAAAATCACAAAAATTCCATTTGTGTTTTCTTAACAAAATATTGCCTAATGCAGCGCCTTTTATTTTACTAGCTAGGCTATCATTTCATCCTTCACAGAAGGTTGCTTCCCCTCCTTCTGGAAACAATGGCTTATCCACTCACATTAAAAAACCAGATTTTACTAATAGATATGAAAATATTGCTAGATGAGACAATATTCTGTAAACATGTGTTATTCAATTGCAGGAATATCTCATCTAGTGCTATCTTTCCCATCCTCTAATTCTGTCTCTGTCATGACACAGAAAAAGAGGTCACCTTCTAGCCACTGTAGTTTCTAGGAAATAGACCTTTATGTGTGCATATAGGTCACCACCGCCGTTGAATGTCAAGACTGGAAAATGTTGAGGGGTAGCAGGTCAATATATGTTTTAGTTTAGGTCTTTCTTAACTAATCAGTCTCAGTACCTCCTTGTACCCATCAAATGGTGGACTGCGAGGTTCTCCATTACTCCATACTAAGTACAGCTTTTTTATTATCTTCTGGTCCATCGGATATCACCATATTTAAGTGAAAACGTGAAAATGTTAGCTCTATTCAGATGTTTCCCATCCATGCATTGCATAGTCGAGTCAACAGACCAATATGGTCTTTGGTGCTGTGCAGTCTACAAAGAAGAAACACAGTGTGGGACTCGTCTGAGACCCTTTCCAATTGTCAGGAACCTTCTCTTGTAAAGAATCCACTGCCTGGAGGATCCTGCTGGCCAGTGTCTGACTGAGTCTCTGGCTCCACTCAGATCTTTCCTTTAGTTATTTTATGGAACACTGTGTATTGCAGAACTCAGATGACCTTTGTATATGTCATCATTTTTTTTGGCAACTAAGACGTAGATAGGGAATGTTCATTTTGTTTGGCTAACTGGGATACAGATCTGATTTGTGCCTTAATTAGGGACTGGCCATTTCGCTACTTTTCCTTTGGATCTGCACTTGTTCTCTCCTTAAATTTGGATTTTTATATTGAAATATGAGCTGAATATGGCTTTGTTAAGTTAATCAGGTTTGTCCATTCCTTTGACTATGTGGCCATTGCTAGTACTACATGCTATTCCTTTTGCATTCTCTTGTACTCACATACCAGCTTTGATGTTACAGTGAATACTGACTTTATTATTAGTTTCAGTGAAGTTAACCAAGTTGTTACTCTCATTTGGTTCCATAAAATAGTGTTTACTGTTCTTCACTGCTGTGGATACTTCAATCACATAAGGTATTCACAATTCAATATACATCAAGGAATTGAATGCCTCTTCATGGGTATAAAGTCTCACAAATGGAGTGGGAGTGGTCAGCAGACCAAGATGGTGGTTGCATAACCAGTGGGATCCCGGTGTGGGGCCCTGGTATTCTGTTGTTATCTTATGCTTATCTGGAGCATCGGACTCTCAATCAACCCTCGAACTGTGCTCTGATGGGTATATATCAGCTGCGGAGCGGCTGAAGCACAGATTACTCCTATTCCACACTGCGCTGACTACATGGCAGACAGGGAGTAGCAGCCTCAATGATAAAGTGAACTTGGTGAATGCATCAAGCAAGAAATCCCATTATCCCCCTGCGCATTTACCCCTCCAGCCAGCTACATCCAGCATCGGGGGCGCATATCCAAAACAATTGGACTTGGTGCAAGTAGACCGCTCACCTCCCATTTTCGCTGCCGTGAGTGCGGTGGGTGGAGTTGCCTGGTCAATCCAGCCTAAGGGCTGCCTGGAGGCACCACCTGCCGCACCGGTTTTGGGGAGGGGATGTGAGGCCAGAACCATGAATGCTCAGATCCGGCATTACCACTTGACGACGCGAACATTGTGAACAGAGAAAAGCGCCCTGCACAATGAAAACTGAAGGGAATACAGTGGGTGTGAAACCTTGGCATCCCCCAGTGTCCATTACCCCTACCGTCAGCTACTCTCAGCATTGGGGCCGTGACGCTGACTCAGCAGGGCTGAGTGTGAGTGGCCTACCCACTGAACATTGCTGCTGCTAGGAGAGGATCTGTTGCGGCAGTCGGGCTGCCTCCCACTGCAGCCTAGATGCTCCTTGATGGCCCTGACAATTGAGCTGATGGGAAGGCCCCGCTTCTACTCTCATGGGCCCCATGAGTGTTTGTGCCTAAGTGCCAGGAGCAGTGAAACAAAATCAGTGCCCTGAGTGTCCTGATCCGGCATAAATGGTGTGTCCTTTCAAGTAATAAAATGACATCTACGCACTGCTGGCCTCAAATATGCTCTTCTAATGCCAGTCAAGCTCAGAGTAATCAATGACCAATGTACCCATTTCTTTGAAACTCCTGAAGGACTTGGGAATGGTTGGAACAACGTCTATAAGAATCAGCAAGTCGCGACCCCGGTGGTCATACTTCATAGAAATCACAACATGCACCTCAAAAGAGGTGACGTGGGGCCCTTCCTGGGATATCGCTGGGGGGGACACCATCCTCGCAAGAGGCTGTGAAGGGAGTACTGGAGGTACTCTGTTCTTTGTCTGCCCTGAGGTCTACTTAGCCACCTGTCAGCTCCAGCTCATCCCAGTGCAGCATGTCAGACTCAGAATCAAATAGCAGCATGGCGCTGTTTCCAACGATCACTCCCCAAATGAATAATGACGTGTTAGAGTGACTATTATGAACACTCTTAGTATGCCCAAACCTACTTAGATAGATCCTACTGACCAGGAGGGGGACTATCAAACGAATGCAGTGCAGCACAGCAATGTGACTTGCTGCACTGCATTGCATCACATTCTCATAAATAGGCTCCTTAACCCCTTTAGTGTGTGTGACAGCCAATGCCCATAACATGCACACCCTCCCTGGTGCATGTCATGACCACTTGCTTTAACCAGGGAGGGCTTTGAAAAATCCTTTGGTGCTTTCCACCTGAAGAATAGTTTTTTCAAAAAAGCCTTGGGGAGACTTGTAATAGCTTCCACAACTCTTCCGGCCCACCACCCACCCATCTGTGAAGTCCACATGCCACGAGGCATGCTGACATCACAGTTTTCCCCACTGGAGGATCGGAAGAGCAGGTGAGCATCCTCTCCCCACTCGGGTGGGAAAAAAAGGCCAAAACTTCCTCGCCAGATGCCAGGGAGGCATGGATGGAAAGGGGAGAGTCTCCCTTTTCCATTAATGCATTCCGGGCACCATTTCCTGGCTGTGGGTCACAGCGGGACTGCAATCCATGGCCAGGAAGAGACCCAGGCACCAGGGATCCTGTTTGGGGGGCATTATTTTTAAAAATAAATAATGGTTTTCCCTTGGGGGTGTGAAAAACAAATACAAGTCATTTTTTTTTTTATGCATTGAAACTAACGGGGTTGGTTCTCCTGACGACGGCCAACCCCCTATGTGGTATAATTGTTTTATCGATACATGGGTTCCCTTGGGATCACGATTGACCCCGAAGGAATCCACACATGTATAAAAATAGTGATATATATCTATATATATATATAGAGAGAGACTCTATATACAGAGAGAGAATTCTGTCTGTTCGTGTATATATATATATATATATATATATATATATATATTTTTTTTTTCTTACATACACATACCTCACTTTGTTTTTACATGTGTGGATTTCCTGGGGCCCACGATTGGCCGCCAGGGAAACCACACACATATAAAAAAAAGTTATATATATCACACAGGTCATTTTCATAAGAGGTGTCCCCAACCCTGCAGGGCGGCTTTCACAGATGGGAACGAAGCATCCCATAAATCAATCCAAACAAAAGTCATCAAAGCCCAACTCCAGGAAAAACAAGTGATTTAATCTCATAGTAAAGGAAGTGCAGCATCAATATATAATATCTATATATATATATATATATATATATATATATATATATATATATATATATATATATATATATATATATATAGAGAGAGAGAGAGAGAGAGGGAGAGAAAGACTCAGTTAGACACATTTTCAAAAACTCTTCCAAAAAAAAGTGCCCCGGTGATTCTTATTGTGAACGGAATGTTGTGGGGTGACCAGTCAAGTAGGGGCAGAGAAAGAGGGGGAGTCAAAAAAGTAGTGTTTCCCATGTTAATTCTCATAGGACCTTTAGACACGACTACAGCCTGAACCACTGGACGGAATTACATCAAATTTGGCAAAACGCTAGCTTTCGGTAAACAGATTACGCTTTCACACATTTAGACCCTCATTACAACATTGGCGGTAAAAGCCGCTTACCACCGTGCAGAAGACCGCCAACACACTGCCGCGGCCCCGGAATTCCGCCACAGCTATTATGACCCACAGTTCGGAATCCGCCAAAATCTAGACACCCACACAAGTCCGCCACACCAAAGGTCAGTGATAAACTGGCGAAAAAAAAAACCTCCACCATCACGCAAACAGAAATATGCCCACACTATCACGACCCACGAATCCACGTGGCGGTCTTTCAACCGCGGTATTCCATTGGCGGTACACACCGCCGCGCTCAAAATACACACACATCTCCAAAACACAGCCACATTGGACAAATTGAAATGCACACACCTGATACACATACCCACACCACTCCCACACACCCAAAACAATATAAAACACACACCCACATCACCCACATCACCCAGAAACCCTTACGACAACAAATCACGAACGAAAGCCAGAGAGAGACAGCACCAGCAAGAACAAGAGCATCCACAGGCACACAACACCATCACCCACAGAACTTCCACGCACCTCACACAACACCCCACTACATATCAGTACACTTATCACTTCACACTCCACCCCACACATCACCTACACCACCCCATGGCACAGCAAAGACACCCCAGGTTCTTGGAGGAGGAGCTCAGGGTCATGGTGGAGGAAATCGTCCAGGTAGAGCCACAGCTATGCGGAGCACAGGTGCAGCACACCTCAATTTCAATGAAGATGGAGCTATGGCAAAGAATAGTGGACAGGGTCAACGCAGTGGGACAGCACCCAAGAAATCGGGAGGACATCAGGAAGAGGTGGAACGACCTACGGGGGAAGGTGCGTTCCGTGGTCTCAAGACACCACCGGGCGGTTCAGCGGACTGGCGGCGGACCCCACCCCCTCCCCCACAACTAACAACATGGAAGGAGCAGGTCTTGGCGATTCTGCATCCTCAGGGCCTCGCAGGAGTAGGTGGAGGAATGGACTCTGGTAAGACAAATCTTAACTATTACATCCCCCACCCTACCTGCATGCCAGCACATACCCCCAACCTCACCCTCACCCCCATCACTCCAACTCCTCACATATGTCCCAACATCACAAACCACCCATCCCAACACCAAGCCCTGCATGCAACAACAAAGCATGGACACCCATCACCAAAGCATGCCCACTGCACATACCCATACATCCCCCTAAACCATCATCATACAAGGTCCCACACAGGAATGCTAGCACTGGGGTACACGGTCACCCACCCATTGCACACCATGCCACACACAGATGTAATAAACATCCGTTTATACCGCTGCAGGACCCCTACCCAACGTCACCGGACAGGAGGGTCCACACATGTCCACACCACCAACAGAAGAGGCCAACAGTGATGACAGCAGCTCTGTCCAACTGGATCTAGATGACCAGCCCGGCCCATCGGGGACCTCGGGACAATCAGTTCCCATCACACAGTCACAGGCCACTACAGAGCTTCCCACTCTGTAAACACCAGCACAGCACCCACCCAGCGGGCCCATACCTCCGTCCCCAGGACACGTCAATCAGCTGTGTGTCCACCACTACAGGGAACCCAGGCTAACCCACCACCCCAACAACAACAGGGACCTGGGGGCAGTGGGCACACAGTCCAGGGGATGGAGGCCCAGGAACACAGGGGAACAGGGGAACTGGGAGGGCTGCTGTGCGACAGGGGGCGGACAGGCCAAGGGAACCCTCTCTCCACGAGGCCCTCTCCTCCATCATGGGAGCCTACTACCACTCCCAGGAGATGGTGGCAACGGTACTGGCCAAGTTTCAGGAGACCCAGCGCCTTCAGGAGGAACAGTATATGGGCTTCAGGGAGGAACTCAGAACCATCAGCTCCACCCTGGGCACCATCGTAGGGGTGCTGAAGGAAGTACTCAACACCAGGAGGGACACTGTGGCACTACAAGGGGCCCCTGACACTAGAATGGATGATGAACTGCCCACCACCTTCGCCGGTGCTAGTGGACAGGACGCCCCGCCACAGGACCACCATACCAGCACCCCACCCCCTGCAGAGGGAAAACCACCCCGCAAACGGTCCCTGAGATCCAGGAACATGACAGAGCATGATACCACGACCCCCGCCAAGAAATGAGACCACCCTGATTGTCATCCTACAGTCCCACTTTGGCACCCTGTCCATACTTAAACTGCCCCAGCTCCACTTCCTATGCCCATATGGGCAATGCACCTGTGAGACTAATAGACTGGACTCTGCCATGGACATTCCTCCGCCATCACCCCTCACCATTTTACTACCCCCTCCAATATTGAGCACTTACATAAACACACTTAAAGCACAAATCAATCTGGAGTCTGTCTGTGATTTCAAAATAGTGTATTAGCAATTACAGTGACACAATGCTCTTTCAATTGTAATGTCAATATACCTATGTCACACAGCTTTAGTCCATGAGGAATCTAAGCAGATGTCACACAGTGGGACCCACATCTGTGAAATCGTAAGGGAAAGTGACAACTCAGTGACCTTACACTGGGTGAAAACGACAGACAGTAGAGAGGCAGTAGTGTATAAGTAGATGTAGTAGGCAGGTCTGTACTCTTACCTGTATCTCACTGGAAATATTGCTGGATCACTGAGTCCCTGTTGTTCATATCTTCTTCATCTGCTTCCTTGTCTTCACTGTCCACAGGCTCTACAGCTGCCACAACACCGCCATCTGGACCATCCTCCTGCAGAAAAGGCACCTGTCGTCGCAAAGCCAAGTTGGGAAGCATACAGCAGGCCACGATGATCTGGCACACCTTCTTTGGTGAGTAGAATAGGGATCTACCTGTCATATGGAGGCACCGGAACCTGGCCTTCAGGAGGCCGAAGGTCCGCTCGATCACCCTCCTAGTTCACCCATGGGCCTCATTGTAGCGTTCCTCTGCCCTTGTCCTGGGATTCCTCACTGGGGTCAGTAGCCATGACAGGTTGGGGTAACCAGAGTCACCTGCAAATGGTGAGGGACAATTGTTAGACACACACTAACCTGTAGGGATATCCCCAGACCCAGACAACCATTCCCACTGTCTTGCTTCCAGGTGCTCACCTAATAGCCACACACTGTGCCTCTGGAGTTGACCCATCACATAAGGGATGCTGCTATTCCGCAGGATGTAGGCGTCATGCACTGAGCCAGGGAACATGGCATTCACATGGGAGATGTACTGGTCTGCCAAACATACCATCTGTACATTCATCAAATGATAACTCTTCCGGTTTCTGTTCCTGTGGGGGGGGACCAAAGCCACATGGGTCCCATCAATGGCACCTATGATGTTGGGGATATGTCCCAGGGCATAGAAATCACCTTTCACTGTAGGCAAATCCTCCACCTCAGGGAAAACGATGTAGCTCCGCATGTGTTTCAGAAGGGCAGACAACACTCTGGACAACACGTTGGAAAACATAGGCTGGGACATCCCTGATGCTATGGCCACTGCTGTTTGAAATGACCCACCTGCAAGGAAATGGAGCACTGACAGCACCTGCACTTGAGGGGGGATTCCTGTGGGATGGCGGATAGCTGACATCAGGTCTGGCTCCAGCTGGGTACACAGTTCCTGGATTGTGGCACGGTCAAGCCTGTCTGTGATAATCATGTGTCTTTCCTCCATTGTCGACAGGTCCACCAACGGTCGGTACACCGGAGGATTCCGCCATCTCCTCACATGTCCCAGCGGACAGTGCCTAAGAAGGACAACAGCGAGCACAGAGTCAAACTACTCAGAGGTACGTACCCACAGTTTTCACAGAACACCATTCATACACAAAAAGTGGCCTGTATGTGTGTTGAATCTAGGCCTAGGTATGTGTGACGCAGTTGAAAATGAAGCCATGTGGGCCCCTGAAATGGCGGCTCCCTGACCTCTAAAGTGGGACAATGGGATGTGAGGTAACTGCGCTGGCGTTGTACACCGTCGCAGTAGGCGGTCGAAGACCGCAGCGCAATCCTGCATTGGTTAACATTGGACCCTATGGGTCCCAGGAGCCAATGACGATGTACGCCGGCGGTGATGGTACGCACCGCTGCGGATGTGACCGCCATTTTCTATCTGTTCAATCACTCGATATCTGATCTTCGACAGGAGAGGACCTACACTGCAAGTGCTGCTGTGACCTCGGTCTGGAAGAGACAATGGCTTGAGTGTCTGGGGAAAGGGCCCCTGCCTTCCCATCGGAGGAGTTGGAGAAACTCGTGGATGGGGTCCTCCCCCAGTACACGCTACTCTACTGTCCTCCAGACAAACAGGTAAGTACACAGGGAGCATGATGTATGGGCTATGTCTGTGTGGAGAGGGCTGGATGTAAGAAGGAAGGGGGGAGAGTGCGGCGTGCATGAAACAACGGTGAATGCATGTGCCACATGGCAAGGGTAGGGATGGGGGCCAATCACTTTGACGGTGCAGTTGGTATTAAGTTACTCTTCCCCCTGTACATTTCATGTAGGTCAGCGCCCAACAGAAAAAACATATTTGGCGTGCCATCGCCAAGGACGTCCGGACCCCTGGGGGTCTACCACAGACGGAGCACCCACTGCCGGAAAAGATGGGAGGACATTCGCCGCTGGAGCAAGAAGATGGCGGAGGCTCAGCTGGGGATGGCCTCCCAACGTGGGAGGGGTGCCCGTCGCACTATGACCCCCCTGATGTTCAGGATCCTGGCGGTGGCCTACCAGCAGCAACAAGGGGGTGAGTACACTCTCATTCTGCTGACTTTGCGCCCAGTGGAGGGGTCTGGGTGGGGGAGGTGGGCTGTGGGTTTCCCTAGGCCAGGGCGAGTTCCGTAGGCAAGGTCCCTCCGTAAGGCAGGCCATGTGGCTCCCCACCCCACCTCTGTAGAGTGCCAAGTACACCTAATCATGCCCCTGTGTCATCTATGTGTGCAGATGTTGTCCATAGCCTTGTAGGCCTTTTCCCAGGATTTGAACAGTGGAGCTCAAGATCGCAGCGTAGTGCAGGGGGTTTGTGTGTCTGTCGTGTCCGCCAACGGTAGCGTTAATGCATGCACTCAACATGTCTTTCTTCTGTCGTCCCCCCCTTTTTGTGGTCTCCCTGTTCTTGTGTGCATTAGCATCATCAGGCGGAGAAGCAGTGGCACCGGAGCACCAGGGGGCTGCATCCCACAAGGCTGTGGAGGGCCTCACTACGGACTCGGACTTCACCAGTGTGACAGAGTGCGAGGGGAGCTCCACGGCGGGGACTGGAGCTGAGACCAGTGACACGGACTCGTCCTCTGATGGGAGCTCCCTTGTGGTGGCGGAAACATCTGTGCCACCCTCATCTACAGGTACAGCCGCCACCACCCCTTCCAGCACCGCCCTCCCAGCAGCCCCTCAGCCTTCGCCCCGTGCCCGGTCACCCGGGAGGGTGGGCATCACCTTCGCCCCAGGCACCTCAGGCCCTGCCCCAGTCACCCCTTCTGCCCTAAGTGAGGAGGCCATTGACCTCCCCAGGTCCCTCACTGTTGGGCAGTCTACCATTTTGAATGCCATCCAGGGTGTATAAAGGCAGTTGCAACAAACCAATGCATTCCTGGAGGGCATTCATTCTGGTCAGGCGGCACTTCAGCGAGCTTTTCAGACTCTGGCCTCAGCACTGATGGCAGCCATTGCCCCTGTGTGTATCCTCCCCCCTCTAACTTCCTCCACCCTGACCCAATCCCCTGTTCCTCAGCCTATCCCAAGCACACCTACAGACCAGCATGCACACACGTCAACACACAAGGGAAGCTCAGGCAAACATAAGCCCCAGACATCCCACAGGCACTCACGCAAGCATCACACACATGCAGACACACCAACATCCACTGCCTCCACTGTGTCCCCCTCCTTCTCATTTCCCTCCTCCCTCCCTGTCTCATCTACACTCACACCTGCATGCACTACCTCTACAGCCACTACGTCCCTCTCCAGCACACCCACCACAACACCCCGCTCATGTGCAGTCACCACCCACACTACCATTCACACGTCCCCTGTGTCCTCTCCCAGTGTGTCTGTGATGCCCCCTCCGAAGATACACAAACACAGACACACACCCACCCAACAGCCATCCACCTCACGACACCCTCCAGCGCATGCACCTTCACCCAAAGTCAGCAAACAAACACCTCCTACAACCACAACCTCTTCCTCCACTCCCAAACCCCCTCCAGCTACCCGTCCCAGTGTGTCAAAAAAACTTTTCCTGTCCAACCTTGACCTCTTTCCCACCCCGTCCGTCTCATAGGTCTCGAACTAGCACCTCAGCCACAACATCTCCGGGCCAGTGGTGCCTGTAGTCACCGGAATCTGGAGTGCACCGGCCACCAGGGCAGCCAGTGTGGCACGGAGCCACAGCACAGACAGTCCCCCACCTGTGAAGCATCAGAAGTTGGCCAGTGCCCGGTGGCAGAGGGGGAAGACTCCAGCCACCAAAGCTGCTCCCAGGGGTCCCGGTGGAAGTGTGGAGTCAGCTGTGACACCTTCCAAGGTGGGGAAGGGCCACAAGAAACCCGGCAAGTCTGGGAAGAGCAGAACGGCGGAGAAGACCGCCATCATCCCTGCTGCTCAGGAGGCCACCTCCAGCACCAGCCCAGCTGCCCAGGACAGAACCGCCAACACCAGCCCAGCTGCCGAGGACAGGACCACCAGCACCAGCCCAGCTGCCCAGGACAGGACCGCCAGCACCAGCCCACCTGCCCAGGACAGGACCGCCAGCACCAGCCCAGCTGCCCAGGACAGGACCGCCAGCCCCAGCCCACCTGCCCAGGACAGGACCGCCAGCACAAGCCCCGCTGGGCCATGAAGGAGCGCCAGCACAAGCCCCGCTGGGCCATGAAGGACCGCCAGCACAAGCCCCGCTGGGCCATGAAGGAGCACCAGCACAAGCCCCGCTGGGCCATGAAGGAGCGCCAGCACAAGCCACACTGGGCCATGAAGGACCGCCAGCACAAGCCCCGCTGGGCCATGAAGGACCACCAGCAAAAGCCCCGCTGGGCCATGAAGGACCGCCAGCACAAACCCCGCTGGGCCATGAAGGACCGCCAGCACACAAGCCCCGCTGGGCCATGAAGGACTGGCAGCAGCTGAGTCCCTGCAATGGAGACCGCCGCCTCAAGCACCGCTGCACAGGGCACCGCCGTCTTAAGCACCGCTGAACAGGGCATCGCTGTCTCAAGCACCGCTGCACAGGGCACCGCCGTCTCAAGCACCGCTGATCAGGGCACCGCTGTCTCAAGCACCGCAGCACAGGGCACCGCTGTCTCAAGCACCGCTGCACAGGGCACCGCCGTCTCAAGCACCGCTGAACAGGGCACCGCCGTCTCAAGCACCGATGGCCCATGAGCGGCAAGGGCACTGACGCAACTGAGTCCGTCACGGGGTGAATGATGCACTCTGGGCACAAAGCCCCCTCCAGAACCAGTGGATATTTCCATCCACTCCCTTTGTCCTTGGCAGGATGAAGCACTCTGGGCACAAAGCCCCCTCCAGAACCAGTGGAGAAAGGCATCCACTACCTCTGTCCTTAGCAGGATGAAGCACTCTGGGCACAGAGCCCCCTCCAGAACCAGTGGAGTATCACATCCACTACCTCTGACCTTAGCAGGATAAAGCACTCTGGGCACAAAGCCCCCTCCAGAACCAGTGGAGAAAGGCATCCACTACCTCTGTCCTTAGCAGGATGAAGCACTCTGGGCACAAAGCCCCCTCCAGAACCAGAGGAGAAAGGCATCCACTACCTCTGTCCTTAGCAGGATGAAGCACTCTGGGCACCATGCCCCTTCCAGAACCAGTGGAGACTGTCATCCACTTGAGAGACTGTGGCTTTGCACTCCCCAGGATTGAACAGTGGGCAACCCACCCACCAAAGACTTGAGAGACTGTGGCTTTGCACTCCCCAGGATTGAACAGTGGGCAACCCATCCACTGTAGAGACTTGAGAGACTGTGGCTTTGCACTCCCCAGGATTAAACAGTGGGCATCCCACCCACTGTAGAGACTTGAGAGACTGTGGCTTTTGCACTCCCCAAGATGGACGAGTGGGCAAACCACCCACTGTAGAGACTTGAGAGACTGTGGCTTTGCACTCCCCAGGTTGGAACAGTGGGCATGTGGCCCCCTCATGGATTTGGCGTTGTGCACTCAACCGGCTGAGGTGCCCCTCCTTTCCCTCCCCCTGAGGTGCCTGGTTAGTTGCTGTCTGATGCCCCTGCAGTGTTCTCTCCGTCATGGTCGGGGATCTTGTGTGGGCCTCGCCCATACTGTGTGGTCCCAGTGTTCCACTGACTTTATTAGAGCACTACCTGGACTGGTATATATTTTGTACATGGTGTATATATATATATATTTCTGCCTACTTGCTTTTAATATATTACAATGGTTACACTTATTTTCTATTGTCTTTGCATTCTTCCAGGGGGTTTGGGGGGTGTAACTGTGATGTATTGATATGCATTAGTGTGTGTGTTGTAGTGGCTGAGGGTGGGGGTGTTGCGTGTGTGTGTCCCTGTTTTTTCCCTCCCCTGTGTCGTAGGTGCGGTACTCACCGTGGTCTTCGCCGCCGGCGTTCGTGCTCCTGGTAGAGGAGCAGGAAGACTATTGCAGGTAGAATTTGGAGTTCCGGATCCATGGCGTCCTCGTTCCTCGTGAGGTGTGTAGAGGTGAGCGTTTTGCCTTCGGTATTCCTGTTTCCACCGTGTTTTTGTCCGCGGTGAATCCTTCCGCCACGTTTGTAATAGCAAATTTCTTTCCGCCGACCTGTTGGCCGTCTTACCGCCACTTTATCACCATCCACCAGGGTTGTAATGACCACCTTAGTGTTAATACGCTCAGTAGTTTTAGAGATATTAAAGGGAAAATAAATTTGTATATCTAGGTACACAAATTCTTTGGAATGCATTTGTGAATAATGATGAGCTCATGTAGGGAAATGCACCACTTTGATTGGCTGCCAACACTTCAAACCAGGAAGTGTTGGCAGCCATCTTAGGACTCGGCTTCAGCTGAGTCCCAGAAAATAAGGAAAGAAAGAAAATAAAGAAAAGACGGCATAGTATGGACACCCTGACTCCTTAGTTCTGGTGTTAGAGTCCTAGAGGGACTCCCCAGTGCCAAAAAGCACTTTTTTGCCACAAATTTGTGACAGGGTCTCAAATCTAGACAATAATACAAAAAAAAAACAAGCGTGGCAGGGATGCGAGTTATAGCTACTTTAGGGCATGAGTTATAGATGCTTGAGATAACTCTAACTATAACGTGAATTTCTATGGTTTTGTACATTAAAAATGGGAGCCTAACTATAACTTCCATGTAGCCTTTGTTTTTTTAAGTGAATTTCTATGTTTTTTTAAATTCAATTTCCTATGTGAAAATATTTATTTATATATATATATATATATATATATATATATATATATATATATATATATATATATATATAAATATTTATAAATAAAGAGAGATATCTCTATAACATATATAATATATATATATATAATATTTATATATGTCTTTCAGGCATATATAGCATTCAGGCAGCAATAAAAATATCAAGATAACTCTTGTGATTATATTCCTGCTAGAGAAAGAGATCAGAATTTTTTCTAGTGGCAGTTTTGACACCATAAAGTAGTGCAGAAGGTTTATATGCCTGCTGCAAAGAACATATCTGTATTTTGTGTGAATAGCTGAGTGAATTAGTAAAGCCTGCTTAGTGCCCGCGTCAGCAAAAGATCACCCCAGGGTCAACACTAGCCCTCATGCAAGGACCACCATTTACCCTTTAGTGATCCATTCCTGTCACAGGCACTAGACCCAGGCACACCAGTGGGATAGCGTTTTTATTGGAACAAGTTGGGGAATTCTGGATGGTAAGAAGTTTGTGGATCACTGCATATTCCTGTAGTTCACATCACAGAAATGCAAGGAAAAATAGCGTTTTTAGTCAACATTTCACCTTTGCAGGATACTCTGGGAAAACAAAAGTTTGGGGAATGAACACAAGCGATACCTCCCTTGACTCTCCCTGATGTCTACTTTTCTGAATTGTCTAGGTTTGATAGTCTTCCCTAAAGGGTTCCCGATAATTAGTACACCCACTTTAGTTATTGTTGGAAATGGTCCTCTTTGCAGGGTGATCCCTAAACTTTTTTCTCCTATTTTTTCTAACCTGGTTTTGTTGGCTTTAGGACTATGGGCACTTTACCACTTCTAACCAGTGCTAAAGTGCATATGCTCTCTGTGTAAATTGTATTGTTGATTGGTTTATCCATGATTGCCATATTTGATTTACTAATAAGTTCCCAGTAAAGTGCTCTAAAGGTGCCCTGGGCCGGTAAATCAAATGCTAATAATGGGCCTGCAGCACTGGTTGTGACACCCACATGAGTAGCCCTGTAAACATGGTGCAGACCGGCCACTTCAGTGTCTGTGTGTGCAGTTGTAAACTGACAATTCAACTTGGCAAGTGTACCCACTTGGCAGGCCTGAACCTTCCCTTTTCATACATGTAAGGCACCCCTAAGGTAGACCCTAGGTAGCCCCATGGGCAACCTGCAGTGTTTGCTAAAGGTGGGACATGTACTGATATGTGTTACATGTCATAATAGTGAAATACTGCTAAATTCCCTTTGAGAGCAGATAGAAATTTGGAGTTTAGGGTCTCTGAACTCACAATTTAAAAATACATCTTTTAGTGAAGTTGGTTTTTGGATTGTTAGTTTAAAAATTTCACTTTTAGAAACTAGGCATTTTCTTGCTTAAACCAATCTGTGACTCGGCCTGTTTGTGGATTCCCTGCCTGGGTCAGGTTAACAGTTGGGCTGTTTGTGAATCCGCTCTAGACAGTGAGACAAAGGGTGCTGAGATTTAGCCTGCATACACGGATGAGCTATCTGTGCTAGAGTGGAGGGAGGAGTGGTCACTTACACCTGAATGGGCCGTGACTGATGTTAGACTTGGCATCCTTGGCGTGGTCTCCCGTAACTTTTTGCCTCTGTTTCCCAGGTTGTTGATGTAATGTGTGCTGGACTCTGTTTTTGCTGTTTTTGTTACTCTGGGCACTTTACTGCTGCTATCCAGTGCTAAAGTGTAAAATGTATGTGTAATTGGCTTCTCATGATTGGCATATTTGACTTACTAGTAAGTCCCTAGTACAGTACACTAGAGGTGCACAGGGCCTGTAAATCAAATGCTACCAGTGGGCCTGCAGCACTGGTTGTGCCACCCACATTAGGAGCTCTGTATACGTGGTTCAGACCTGCCACTGCAGTGTCTGTGAGTGCAGTTTTAACTGCCAATTCAACTTGGCAAGGGTACCCACTTGTCAGACCTAAACCCTCAATTTTCTTACATGTAAGACACCCCTCAGACAGGACCTAGGTAGCCCCATTGGCAGGGTGCAGTGTATGTTTAAGGTAGGACATATAATAATGTGTTTTACATGTCCTGACAGTGAAATACTGCCAAATTTGTTTTTCACTGTTGCAAGGCCTGTTCCTCTCACAAAATGATTAAAGCATAGATTTCCTTTGGGAGCAGATAGACATATGGAGTTTGGGGTCTCTGAACCCACAATTTAAAAATACATATTTTAGTAAAGTTGGTTTTGAGATTGTGTGTTTGAAAATGACACTTTTAGAAAGTAGGCATTTTGTTGCTTAAACCATGCTGTGACTCTGCCTGCTTGTGGGTTCCCTGTCTGGGTTAGTTTGACAGTTGGGCTGTTTGCACCTCTCTCTAGACAGTGATACAAAGGGAGCTGGGGTGTAACCTGCATATCCTGATGAGCCATCTGTGCTAGTAGGGAGGGGGGGAGTGGTCACTCACACATGAAAGGGCTTTGCCTGCCTTCACACAATGCAGTCTCCAACACCATGGCGTGTGTCTGGGGCCTGGCCTGGGGAAGGCAGGATCTCACAAACAAAAGACTTTCCTTTGAAGTAGGCCTACCTCAAAGGCAGAAAGGGGTATAAGAAGAGTACCCAAAACCCCTGAAAATTAGATCTCTTCTGGAATCAAGAGGAACCTCTGCCAAGGAGAAGAGCTGAGGAGATGTGTTGTCATGGCTGTGACTGTGCTTTGTGGAGCTATCCTGGAGTTGCTGCTTCTGCCTGTGAAAGGGGACAAAGCTTTGACTTTGTTGTGAATTCCTACTTGTGAAGAATCTCCAAGGGCTTGAACTGAGCTTGCCTCAAATTGTCGCCTCAAAGACTTCCCCTGCCAGCACCTGGACTATCTGCTGAAATTCCTGCCCTTCCAAGTGGTGCCCTATCCAGTTCCTGGGCCTTTGAAAGGTGAAGCTCGCAGAAAAAGAGTGAAAATCCATGCACAGACCGCTGTGCGTGGAAACTTCTGAGGCACCTTTTGTGACGCGGCTGATAAACAACGCACTGCCTACTTCGCAGCTGAGATCAACGCTCTACCTGCATCACAGCTGGAAGATCAACACTACGCGGCTGGAGAAACAACAAGCAACACCCGCTAACGGAAGCTGATAACGACGCAAACCCCACACAACGCAGTTTTGTGATACTGTACGACTGGATTTTCAACGCAACATCGCTGGAAGCAGAAAAACAACACAAAGCCTGCCCAGGCCCGTGGTGCCTGTCCGAATCGATGCATCATTCTCTTGTGGGAGAGAAGAAATGACGCACGCCGTCCCGATCGGAGGAGGAATGATGCACGGTCTCGCTTGCAAGTGAGAAATGGACACATTGCTGGCCTTTTTCGACACACACTTGCCCGTGCGGCTTTATTTTGATGCTACCCAAGTACGTTTGTGAAATAACAGCATTCTCACTATTTTCTAAGTATTAAAGTGGTGGTAATACCACCAACAGACTGGCGGTAACTACCGCCAAATTATGACCATGGCTGAAAGATCTCTGATAGACAGCCAATGTAACACACCGACCGCCAGGGCGGAAACAACAGCTGCCATGACGGTAGCCACCTACAGCCAGGCAGAAGTCAATGTTCCGCCCACCGTATTAAAACACAGGAAACCGCCACCTTTTCCGGGGCGGTACCACCGACATCAAAAGCCTAGCGGAAACTGAGCTCAGAAGGGAAAGGACTCACCTTTGGAGACACAGGGAACAACCATGCCACCATGGAACCTGAACTGCATGTCTTCCCCATGATCTTCTACGTTGTGCTCCACCACGAACACCAACACCAGCAAAGACGACGACGGTGAGTACAGCCACCTAGCACACAAGGGAGGGGGGGAGGAAAACAACAGTGAAACACATACGCACAACACCCTCCACACCTCATACACACAACCAGCTGCATTACAAAAACAATTTTACCGTGTAACTTGGATGAATAATGCAAGGACAAAACGATTTCACAAAAGTGAATGTAATGAGATCAACATGGCATGAAAAATAAGTTAGGCAAGATAATATATATACATATGTACAGAAAAAGGGACGCAGCCCAGTCCACAATATGCGTAGGCCACTTGGCCACAGGCCAAAGCCCAAGGCCACGCATGTCATCTGCTTCAACACAGAGAGAACACTGCAGGGGCATCAGTTGGTGAATAGGCAGGCACCTCAGGGGGCTGGGGGCAGGGGTGGCTCCTCCGCCAGGAGATGTAACAAGACCACTGGTTCTGGAGGGGGCAACGTGTCCTGTACTTGGTCCAGTGAAGTGCAAGGTCACAGTCTCTTAGTTGGGTGTCATACCCACTGGTTCTCGAGGGGGCAACATGCCCTGTGCTTGATCCTGGGGACTAATGGGCCACAGTCTCAGAGGTGGGTGTCATACACACTTGTTCTAGAGTGGGCAACCTGCCTGTGCTTGATCCTGGGGAGTGATGGGCATGTGGGTGTCTTACCACCTGGTTCTGGAGGGGACAACATGCCATGTACTTGGTCTAGAGTGGAGTGCATGGTCACAGTATCTCAGGTGGGTGTTATACCCACTAGTTCTGGAGGGGGCAACCTTCCCTGTGCTTGATCCTGGGGAGTGACAGGCATGTGGGTTTCTTACCCACTGGTTCTGGAGGGGGCAATATGCCCGATGCTTGATCCTAGGGAGTGATGGGCATTTGGGTGTCTTACCCACTGGTTCTGGAGGGGGCAACATGCCCTGTGCTTGGTCCAGTGGAGTGCAAGGCCACAGTCTCTCATGTGGGTGTCATACCCACTGGTTCTGGAGGGGGCAACGTGCCCTGTGCTTGATCCTGGGGAGTGATGGGCATGTGGGTGTCTTACCTACTGGTTCTGGAGGGGGCAACGTGCCCTGTGCTTGGCCTGGGGAGTGATGGGCCAAAGTCTCACAGGTGGGTGTCATACCCACTGGTTATGGAGGGGACAATGTGCCCTGTGCTTGATCCTGGGGAGTGATGGACCACAGTCTCACAGGTGGGTGTCATACCCACTAGCTCTGGAGTGGACAGGCCACACAGCAACTCATGGAGGCAGGATTACATACCATCTGCCGGCGGTGACGGCTGCACAGTGGTGGTGCCACTGGTGGGGGGAGGCTCCTGCCCATCCCCTGCAACCTCGGACGGCTGCACAGTGGTGGTGCTGCTGGTGGGGGGAGACTCCTGCCCATCTGTCAGGGAGACCGGATCCTCTGGGTTTTAAGAATACCATGAACATTGAATAACACTCTGTTGAATCTGGGTTTCAAGAATACTATGATCATTGAATAACACTCTGTTGAATCTGGGTTTCAAGAATACCATGAACATTGAATAACACTCTGTTGAATCTGGGTTTCAAGAATACCATGAACATTGGATAACACTCTGTTGGATCTAGGTTTCAAGAATACCATGAACATTGAATAACACTCTGTTGAATCTGGGTTTTGAGAATACCATGAACATTGAATAACACTGTTGAATCTGGGTTTCAAGAATACCATGATCATTGAATGACACTCTGTTGAATTCATACATCAAGATTCTAATGTCATGAAATGATTGCGCACTTTGCCGATCTGTACTGCAAGAATTAAATGCCAAAAATGAATTGCGCACACTGTTGCCGATTCATACATCAAGATTCAAATGTCATGAAATGATCGCGCACTCTGCCGATCTGTACTGCAAGAGTTAAATGACATGAAATGATCGCACACTCGGCCGATCTGTACTACAAGAGTAAAAATGCCAGAAATGAATCACGTACCCTGTTGCTGATTCGAACATCAAGGTTTTAATGCCAGGAAATGATCGCGAACTCTGCCGATTACACCATCAAGGTTTAAGTATCAAGATACGAATGCGCACTCTGACGATCTAAGTTGCAAGGTTTAATTGCCAAGATCCGATCGCGCACACTGCCGATCTGAGCTGCAAGGGTTAAATGGCAAGAAAACCATCGCACACGCGATTTAACCAAAAAGCCCAAAACTCGAGTATTTCTGAAAAAGGAGTCAGGGGCCTAACCCGACCTCCACCTTACCACCCTGTTTAAAGATCACCAAGGAAATGAGGACAGGGCCTGGAAATCCTAGGTAGGCCTCCGGAACAGGAGCTCAGGAAAATGCTGCTGCTCTGCACTGGGACCTCTGAATAGTGAGCACGTGGAGCTGGGCCACTTAAATAGACCCAGGCCCCACCCACGTGCCACACCCAGCCAGGCTGCAGGAAAGGATTCTAGAAAGGCTTAGAAGAGGGACCACACCCTAACCACCTCCTGTAATCCTGCAGCAAAGTCTTGAAAATGAGCAATGCATTGCAAACAGCATTAATGATATTTCAATATGAATCTCTGCAATGCAAAAGGTTAACATACTGCATTAACATATAATGCATGAATTATTACATTATATAAGGATTGGATTTTAGCATTACGTCGCTCGTAGAGTGTGCACTGTCCTGATGTTGACACCATCCCTGCAACCACGGACGGCTGCACAGTGGTGGTGCTGCTGGTTGGGGGAGGCTCCTGCCCATCCCCTGCAATCTTGGACGGCTGCACAACCATGGTTGGTGGTGGAGGCTCCGTCACAGTTCCAGGCCCAGGCCCCTTGGCCTCCTTTCCCTTCTTGCCTGCTGAGGCAGGCGCATTGGTCTTCCTGCTTGTTGGGGCAGGCACCTTTCCCATCTTGTCTGTTGGGGCAGGCTCCTTGGTCTCCTTGGTCTTCCTGCCTGCTGGGGCAGGCTCCTTTCCCTTCTTGCCTGCTGTGGCAGGCTCCCTGGTCTTACTGCCTGCTGGGGCAGGCTCCTTTCCCTTTAGGCTGGCTGGTGCAGGCTCCTTCCCCTCAGGACATGTGGCCTGGATCCCTTTCCACCACAAGTGGTTGTGGTGACAACTGGGCCCGTGGACTGTGTGGCTGAGGTGCTTGGCTGGGTTCTCCCTACCCTGGTCATACGTGTAGAATGGGGGAAGGAGTAGGGAAGAGGTCAATGGTGGATAGGAACAGTCTTTTAGGGACATTCGGGCAGGAAGAGGGAGAAGGAATGCGAGTGGAGGATGTGGGAGTGGTTGTTGGAGGAGTTTGTCTGCTGGATTTGGGTGCAGGTGCATGCACTGTATGTTGTTGTGAGCTGGATGGCTGTTGGGTGTCTGAGTGCATGTGTGTACTTTAGGAGGAGGAGGACATATACAGTGGGAGAGGACCCAGGGGCTGTTGTGGAGGTGTCTGCCAGTGATGTGTGTGTTCTGCTTGGTGTGGTGATGCTGGTAGTGGATGATGATGTAGTGAATGCAGATGTGAGTGTGGATGAACTGGGTGGGAGGTAGAGGAGGAGGAGGAGGGGGAGATAGTAGAAATAGTGGATGTTTGTGTATCTGCAACTGGATGGTGTTTGTGTGAGTGCCTGTGGAATGAAGTGTGGTGCTTGTGTTTGCCTGTGACACTCCTGGGTGTTGTCTTGTGAGCATGCTCGTCTGCCTGTGTGCTTGGGATGGGTTGGGGTTGAGGGGAATGGGACTGGGCAGTGGAAGTTGGACGGGGGATGGTAGGAACAGGACAATGGCTGCCATCAGAGAGGAGGCTAGAGCCTGAATCGATCTCTGTTGGGCAGCCAATCCAGTGTGAATGCCCTCCAGGAAGGCATTAGATTGTTGCATCTGGGCTGCCAAACCCTGGATGGCATTCACAATGGTTGACTGCCCTACAGAAATGGATCTCAGGAGGTCAATAGCCTCCTTACTCAGGGCAGCAGGGCTCACTGGTGCAGGGCCTGGGGTGCCTGGGGCGAAGGAGATGCCCACCCTCCTGCGTGAGCGGGCACGGGCAACTCAATGAGGGGCTACTGCGAGGGCGGTGCTGGTTCGGGGATGGCGGCTGTACCTGTAGCTGGGGTGGTCATAGAAGTATCCGCTACCACCAGGAAGCTTCCATCGGAGGAGGTATCTGTGTCAGAACTGTCCCCTCCAGTCTCTGCTGTGGTGCTCCCCTCACCATCTGTCCCACTGGTGCTCCCAGCGTTGGTAGACTCTGCCTCCTGGATCCTGTGGGATGCAGCTCCTTCCGTTGCCGGTGCCTCTGCTCCTCCGCCAGACAATGCTAATGCATGTAGGAAAGTACCATCTTGCCTGGCATGTTACCCCCATTTTTTACTTATATGTATGTTTGTTTTTGCCTGTGTCACTGGGATCCTGCTAGCCAGGACCCCAGTGCTCATAAAGTGTGCCCTATATGTGTTCCCTGTGTGGTGCCTAACTGTATCACTGAGGCTCTGCTAACCAGAACCTCAGTGTTTATGCTCTCTCTGCTTTTAAAATTGTCACTGCAGGCTAGTGACTAATTTTACCAATTCTGATTGGCACACTGGAACAACCTTATAATTCCCTAGTATATGGTTCCTAGGTACCCAGGGTATTGGGGTTCCAGGAGATCCCTATGGGCTGCAGCATTTCTTTTGCCACCCATAGAGAGCTCAGACAATTCTTACACAGGACTGCCACTGCAGCCTGAGTGAAATAACGTCCACGTTAGTTCACAGCCATTTTACACTGCACTTAAGTAACTTATAAGTCACCTCTATGTCTAACCCTCACTTAGTGAAGGTTAGGTGCAAAGTTACTTAGTGTGAGGGCACCCTGGCACTAGCCAAGGTGTCCCCACATTGTTCAGGGCAAATTCCCTGGACTTTGTGAGTGCGGGGACACCATTACACATGTGAACTACATATAGGTCAATACCTATGTGTAGCGTCACAATGGCAACTTCGAACATGGCCATGTAACATGTCTAGGATCATGGAATTGTCACCCCAATACAATTCTGGTATTGGGGTGACAATTCCATGCATCCCCGGGGCTCCAGCATGGACCCCGGGTACTGCCAAACTAGCTCTCTGGGGTTTTCTCTGCAGCTACCGCTGCTGCCAACCCTCAGACAGGTTTCTGCCCTCCTGGGGTCTGGGCAGCCCAGTCCCAGGAAGGCAGAACAAAGGATTTCCTCTGAGAGAGGGTGTTACCCTCTCTCTTTGGAAATAGGTGTTAAGGGCTGGGGAAGAGTAGCCTCCCCAGCCTTTAGAAATGCTTTGAAGGGCACAGATGGTGCCCTCCTTGAATAAGCCATGCTACACCGGTTCAGGGAGCCCCCAGCCCCTGCTCTGGCATGAAACTGGACAAAGGAAAGGGGAGTGACCACTCCCCTGTCCATCACTGAAAAAATGCCACAGCTCCTTTTTTCTTTTCTTCTGTCTTTATTTATTAAAGCACACAACATCCAGTGCATGCCTCCAACCCTGGCAGAGCTGCCCACCAACTGCCAGGATTGTCCCTTCACAAATCCACATTTCAAGGTTCCAAAATTCCATTATGCAGTACAACATTTCCCACTTCGTAACAAAACATGAAACTAATCTAACAAAATCAAAACATATGTACATGGAATAGTAAGTATAATACTATTTAGAAAATAAACATATAAACACACATTTTTTTCCTTTAAGAACAACATATTGTACTCAATCAATATAATATTCTTTTAAATAACCAGGTTTCCTTCTCAGTCTCTTCTCTACCTGTACGTTCTCATCAGTACCCTCTTTACTACCATCCACACCATCATCACATTTAAGCAATTCTCCTTTATTACACTTCACCACACCTTCTGTGCTCCACCTCTTTCCATCCTCCAAAATCACACTATGGGGGTCATTCTAAGTCTGGCGGGCGGCGGAGGCCGCCCGCCAGACTTCCCCCTCCGAAATACCGCTCCGCGGTCGAAAGACCGCGGAGGGTATTCTAGGTTTTTCCCTGGGCTGGCGGGCGGTCGCCAAAAGACCGCCCGCCAGCCCAGGGAAAAACTCCCTTCCCACGAGGATGCCGGCTCGTAATCGAGCCGGCGGAGTGGGAAGGTGCGACGGGTGCTGTTGCACCCGTCGCGTATTTCACTGTCTGCTATGCAGACAGTGAAATACTAGCGGGGCCCTCTTACGGGGGCCCCTGCAGTGCCCATGCCATTGGCATAGGCACTGCAGGGGCCCCCAGGGGCCCCGCGACACCCCCTACCGCCATCCTGTTCCTGGCGGGCGAACCGCCAGGAACAGGATGGCGGTAGGGGGTGTCAGAATCCCCCATGGCGGCGCAGCGAGCTGCGCCTCCATGGGGGATTCAAATGGGCAACGGAAAACCGGCGGGAGACCGCCGGTTTTCCATTTCTGACCGCGGCCAAAGCGCCGCGGTCAGAATGCCCAAGGGAGCACCGCCGGCCTGTCGGTGGTGCTCCCGCCCCCGTTGGCCCTGGCGGTGCAACACCGCCAGGGTCATAATGAGGGCCTATATCTCCTTACGTCAATCACCTGTTTTGGAAGTGACCACTTTGATAAACCTTTCCTGCTACCATCATATAATCTAGTTCGCACCCAATCTCCTTCTACGAACCGGTCTTTCTTTACCTCACCCCTTACATTACCATCTTACTTCTCTTGCTCCTTTTTTACACGTTCTGACAACTTCTTCTCATCAATCTTCCCTTTACCAGCTCTTCTCATCCACCCTGGAACGGCAATAGTACAGGGTTTCCTTCCTTTCAATAACATGAAAGGAGTTTCCATCGTAAGAGAAGGCGGGGTGGTACGATAACTCCATAGCAAATTCTTAATCTCCTTTCTCAAATCCAAACCACTTTGAAGTGACAGCTGTACACTCTCATTTAACACTCTATTAAACCTTTCCACCAGACCATTTTCCCTAGGATGGGCTACAGCTGTCTTAATATGTCTGACACCACAACTTTCTAAATAATTACTAAACTCTTTTGACGTGAATTGAGGACCATTATCTGTGCAATGGCAGCTCCAGATTTAATATCTTTAAACACACCTACCTCCGGCCATTTAGAGTGATAATCCATCATCACTAAAGCATAATATTTTCCACTGCCACCAAATTCATATGGACCACATATATCCATTCCTACCTTTTTCCATGGTTCACTTCGAAATGGTACCGGAGTAACCAGAACTTTCTCACTCCTATGTGTTTTGTCACTGCAAGCACAACTCATACAGTTTCTCACAAATCGCTCAACATCTCTGTCCATCCCTGGCCACCAAAAATCTTCTCTCACCTTCCTCTTCATGGCTGACATGCCACCATGTCCCTCATGCAAAATTTCCAACACCTGCTTCCTTAAACTGCTAGGTACAATCAGTCTGTCTCCTCTTCTCACCACTCCTTCCTGTTCAGATAACTCTGACCAAACATACTTGTAGTTCATCAACCTATTCACACTTTCATCCAACCCGTGCCATGGTTTATCTAAATTTCCCTTCAACACTTGCATGTCTATGTCTTCCGCAACAGCAGCCTTCCACACATCCTGTGATATTGCTTTAATTTTCACATCACGAATATCCTCCACCAGCCAATCTGCATCATCTTCAACACTGGTATTCTCCAACGGTAATCTCGATAAACAATCTGCATTCACACTCCTCGCCCCTGGAGCATATTTAACTGTGAATGTATACTCTTGCAAGCAATATAACCACCTTGCAATTCTGGACGACGCCCGACTGGCCCCTCTGGTTGTGAACAAATCAACAAGCTGTTTGTGATCCGTACGCAATTCGAATCTCCTTCCCCATACATAGTTTCTGAAATTTTGGACACCCCAACAACATGCAAGCGCTTCTTTTTCTATTGCAGAATACGTACTTTCGGCACCCTTCAATGCCCTTGATGCAAACGCCACCACATGCTCCCTTCCTTTATCTACCTGCATCAACACAGCACCCAATCCATGCATACTAGCATCTATCGCTATAATAGTGAGCCTTTGTGCTATAAAATGTTTCAACTCCATTGCACCCACCACACACTTTTTAAGTTCCTCAAACGCCTGCTGACACTCCTCCAACCAGACATACTTTTGATTCTTTTTCATCAATTCACGCAATGTTTGCCCCACATCAGCAAAATTCTTCACAAAGTTTGCGTAATATTCCACCAAACCAAGAAACGATCTTAATTGATCCTTATTCACGAGGTTTGGCGCATTCTCAATTACCTCCAGGAACTTGATCTTTGGTTTTATTCCACTACCTGAAATTGTATGTCCCAGGTACTCTGCACTGGAACATCCGAACTTGCACTTACTCAACTCCACTGTTAATCCAGCCTCTTCCAAAACTTGACATACTTTTCTCATTACTCCATCATGTTTAGCCACATCTTCAGCCCACACCAACACATCATCCTGGAAAAACCTCACGTTCTCTATCTGTCCCAACAAACTTTGCATGTCTCTTTGAAAAACTGCAGATGCAGACGCAAGACCAAATGGCATGCGTTTAAATCTGAATGCACCCTCTGGTGTAATAAATGATGTGAGATGTTTCGAATCCGGGTGCAACTTTATCTGATGGTAAGCGCTCGACAAATCCAACGTCGAGAACAGTCTACCTCCTTGAACTCCAGCCAAAAGTTCATTAATGTTTAGCAAAGGGTGCCTATCAATCCAAATGTTGTTGTTCATATCCCTTAAGTCCACATACATTCGGATGTTACCATTAGGTTTCCGAGCCAACACAACCGAACTCACCCACTCCGATGATTCAATCTCCTCTATTATATCCAATTTCAAAAATCTTTCTAATTCAACTTTCAATGCCGCTTTCAATGCCACAGGCACACTTCTCACTTTTTGCACTTTTGGTGTCACACCTTTTTTTAAAACAATTTTGTGTTGAAATTTCTTCAAACAACCTAAACCTTCTCCAAACAAATTAGGAAACTCTCCTTTCCACTTCACAACGTTTTGATCATTAAATACAGACAAAACCTGAGATGACAAAACTTGTTCTATTGAGTTAGGGTCCAACAACATTTTCAATTCTCTCTGCTCATTCCACCCTAATAGACATCGACCCCTCTCAACTACATACACCCAACATGCAATTTCTCTGTGTTTGAATACCAGTGTACCATGAAAATACCCCACTATAGGTATTTGATTTCCACCATAACCCCCCAACTTGACATCAGTTCTGGATAGACTACTTTGTCCCAAATTGTGACACGTTTCCTTGTCGATCAATGTGTACGGAGAACATGAGTCCGCCCACATATTAACAAACATCCCATTAATTTGTACAATGCATTTTGGTGGTCTATACTGAACATCCCTTAAGGTGAAATCTTTTTCTTCAGTTACATTGACTGCAATATCTTTCAACATGAGTACCTCTACTTGACCACTCTCTTCCTCATCACTCAGCTCTAACCCTTTGTCCTCCAGGTGAATTAAATTCACACTTTTCTTTTTTCTTTGTGTTTCTTTTTGATTGCATACTCTAGAAAAATGTCCTTTCCTATTACATTTATAACATTTGGCTTCCATGGACGGACAATTTGTAGAGGACGCTATATGATTTGTACTACCCCATCTATAACATTTCTTCAAAGGTTTGTGTAAGGAAATGCCTTCTTGGCATGGTTACCCCCTAACTTTTTGCCTTTGCTGATGCTAAGTTATGATTTGAAAGTGTGCTGGAACCCTGCTAACCTGGACCCAGCAGCAGTATTCTTTCCCTAAACTGTACCTTTGTCTCCACAATTGGCACAACCCTGGCACTCAAGTAAGTCCCTTGTAATTGGTACCCCTGGTACCAAGGGCCCTGATGCCAGGGAAGGCCTCTAAGGGCTGCATCATGTTGTATGCCACCCTGGGGACCCCTCACTCAGCACATCCACACTGCCTCACAGCTTGTGTGTGCTGGTGGGGAGAAAATGACTAAGTGGACATGGCACTCCAGTCAGAGTGCCATGCCAACCTCACACTGCCTGTGTCATAGGTAAGTCACCCTTCTGGCAGGCCTTACAGCCCTAAGGCAGGGTGCACTATACCACAGGTGAGGGCATATGTGCATGAGCATTATGCCCCTACAGTGTCTAAGCAAAACCTTAGACATTGTAAGTGCAGGGTAGCCATAAGAGTATATGGTCTGGGAGTTTGTCAAACACGAACTCCACAGTTCCATAATGGCTACACTGAAAACTGGGAAGTTTGGTAACAAACTTCTCAGCACAATAAATGCACACTGATGCCGGTGTGCAATTTATTGTAACATACACCCAGAGGGCATCTTAGAGATGCCCCCTGAATACCTACCCGACTTCTAGTGTAGGCTGACCAGTTTCTGCCAGACTGCCACACACCAGACATGGTGCCTTTGTCACTCTGTGGCCAGGAACAAAGCCTGTACTGGGTGGAGGTGCTTCTCACCTCCCCCTGCAGGAACTGAAACACCTGGTGGTGAGCCTCAAAGGCTCACCCCTTTTGTTACAGCGCCCCAGGACATCCCAGCTAGTGGAGATGCCGGCCCCTCCGGCCACTACCCCCACTTTTGTCGGCAAGGCTGGAGGAGATAATGAGAAAAACAAGGAGGAGTCACCCACCAGTCAGGACAGCCCCTAAGGTGTCCTGAGCTGAGGTGACCCCTGCCTTGAGAAATCCTCCAACTTGAGTTTGGAGAATTCCCCCAATAGGATTAGGGATGTGCCCCCCTCCCCACAGGGAGGAGGCACAAAGAGGGTGTAGCCACCCTCAAGGACAGTAGCCATTGGCTACTGCCCTCCCAGACCTAAACACACCCCTAAATTCAGTATTTAGGGGCTCCCCAGATCCCAGGAAATGAGATTCCTGCAACCTGAAGAAAGAAGAAGGACTGCTGACCTACAAGCCTGCAGAGAAGGAGGAAGACGACAACTGATTTGGCCCCAGCCCTACCGGCCTGTCTCCAACTTCGAAAACCTGCTCCAGCGACGCATCTGACAGGGACCAGTGACCTCTGAAGCCTCAGAGGACTGCCCTGGACTACAGGACCAAGAAACTCCAGTTAACAGTGGCCCTGTTCAAAACCAGCTACTTCTTTGCAACAAAGAAGCAACTTCCAAGGACTTCACGTTTCCCGCCGGAAGCGTGAGACTCTACACTCTACACCTGACACCCCGGCTCGACCTGCAGAAAACCAACACCTCAGGGAGGACTCCCCGGCGACTGCAAGCCCGTGAGTAACCAGAGACGACCCCCCTGTGTCCCCACAGTGACGTCTGCAGAGAGAATCCAGAGGCTCCCCCTGACCGCGACTGCCTGTAACAAGGGACCCGACGCCTGGAACCAACACTGCACCCGCAGCCCCCAGGACCTGAAGGAAAGGAACTTCAACGCCGGAGTGACCCCCAGGCGACCCTCTGCCTTGCCCAGGTAGTGGCTCCCCGAGAAGACCCCTGTGCCTGCCTGCACCACTAGAGTGACCCCCGGGTCCCTCCATTGAAACCTATACAAAACCCAACGCCTGCTTTGCACACTGCACCCGGCCGCCCCTGTGCCGCTGAGGTTGTGTTTTGTGTGCCTACTTGTGTCCCTCCCAGTGCTCTACAAACCCCCCCTGGTTTACCCCCTGAGGACGCAGGTACTTACTTGCTGGCAGACTGGAACCGGAGCACCCCTGTTCTCCATAGGCGCCTATGTGTTTTGGGCACCTCTTTGACCTCTGTACCTGACCAGCCCTGAGCTGCTGGTGTGGTAACTTTGGGGTTGCCTTGAACTCCCAACGGTTGGCTGCCTATGCCCCAGCACTGAGACTTGTAAGTGTTTTACTTACCTCCTAATCTAACCTTTACTTACCTCCCCCAGTAACCATTGATTTTTGCACTGTGTCCACTTTAAAAATAGCTTATTGCCATTTTTACAAAGACTGTACATGATATTGTTTTCATTCAAAGTTCCTAAAGTATCTAAGTGAAGTACCTTACATTTAAAGTATTAACTGTAAATCCTGAACCTGTGGTTCTTAAAATAAACTAAGAAAATATATTTTTCAATATAAAAACCTATTGGCCTGGAGTAAGTCTTTGAATGTGTGTTCCTCATTTATTGCCTGTGTGTGTACAACAAATGCTTAACACTACCCTCTGAAAAGCGTACTGCTCGAGCACACTACCACAAAATAGAGCATTAGAATTATCTGCTTTTGCCACTATCTTACCTCTAAGGGGAACCCTTGGACTCTGTGCACACTATTTCTTACTTTGAAATAGTATATACAGAGCCAACTTCCTACAGTTTGCCTTTTGTAAACTCCCTGTTGCTTCTCTCATTATCAATCATCTGCACAGACGCACTTCCTACGTCCTTCTTTCCCAATTCTTCAACGTAGCGGAAAGTGTCTTCAACACGTTTTTCAACTGTAACTGTTTCGTCCAACGAAGGATCCTTCAGACTCAACAGCTTTTCCTGAATTTTCATTTTTTTTGTTTGCGATTTAGCAGTTGATCCCTTATAATCTCTTAGTGCAACTCTCTGAATTTGCATGTGTTTGCTAAAGTACGCAATGCACATACAAACTGAACAATTGACTCATCAGGAGCTTGCACTCTCGAAAAGACTAGGGGCCAGATGTAGCAAAGTTTTGCGAGTCGCAAACGGGCCGAATCGCAATTTGCGACAGTGCAACATCGGAAATGAGATGCAAAAAGCCCATTTCCGACTTGCAAAAAGCGATGGCACCCGTTTGCGAGTCGCATCCGTTGCGACCCCATTTTGCGACCCGCAAATACCAAGTCGCAATTTGCGAGTCGCAAACCTTATGCAATTGCAACTCGCAAATTGCAACTAGTCGCAAAAAGCCCAGTTTGCATGTCCCATTTACCACTAACTCAGAGCAGGTGGTAACCATTACCAAAGTATAAAAGGAGACCCAGAAGGCATCTGGGTTACACAAGATGGCGGAGATATACCTGATAGCAGTGAGAAGGAGAGTCCACGCAGCCCAGCAGAGGAGGAGGAGGGGCCACAGACAGGAGAAGATATATAGAACAAGGCAGACTCTTTTTCAGCAAACTGAGGAAGAGATCTATGACAAATACCGCCTTAGCAGCGCAGCCATACTAGAATTAATAGATTTACTCAAACCACAGCTAGAACACCAGACTCTGCGTGGCTGCGCCATCCCTACGCATGTGCAAGTGCTATGCTCACTGCACCTCTTGGCCTCAGGGAGCTATCAGGGGGTCATTTCTGTGGCAGGTCGGGTATCCCAAAGTGCAGTGTCAAGGTTCCTCAGGGCATTACTAGATGCCTTAGTCACGCACATGTCCCACTTCATATACTTACCAAGGAATGAGGCTGAAATGAACAGCACCAAGCTGGACTTTTACCGCATTGCCCACTTTCCCCATGTCATAGGGTGTGTAGATGGGACACACATTCAAATATGCCCCCCTGCTAATCTAGAACACCTTTTCCGCAACAGAAAGTGTACCCACTCCCTCAATATTCAGGTTGTTTGTGACGCCCATTATGTCATCACGGACATTGTAGCTAAGTTTCCAGGCAGTACCCATGACTCATACATTTTTAGGCATAGTGGGATACATCAACGCCTGGAACGTGGGGAATTCGGAGACAGTTACCTCCTAGGTAGAGCCACAGACACTTGCAGACATACACACAGGTCACTGTGCACGACAATCTGGACTTCCTAACAGTGTACTTTTTGTGCCCAACAGGTGACAGTGCATATGCTCTTAGGCCTTGGATCATGACTCCGTTTTTAACACCCAGCAATGATTCAGAGAGGCAATACAACAGTGCACATAAGAGGACCAGGAACCTCATCGAGCGCACCTTCGGACTCCTGAAGGCAAGATTCAGATTCCTCCCCCACAGTGGAGGTGCCCTCCAATACACCCCCATTACCGCATTCAAAATTGTGGTCGCATGCGCCATCCTCCACAACATAGCCACCCGACGTGGGTACCTCTCACCCCTGCAGACCCAGATCCTGATGATGAAGAGCAAGAACAACCACATCGCCATCATGGGGATAGGAGTATAGCTAATCAAGGCAGACTGAGACGGGAACACATTGCAACACAATATTTTGGACGGTACGTGTCAACTCCCACCATACTCACCTATTGACCAAAAACTCCATTTGTTAAGTGGAACAAAAATAACTGTTTTATTAGTGCATTAATGAAACTATTCACAAGTACTGATTGTCCATGGGCATGGAAATGCTAACCAGGCATGTGGCACATTCACGTCATGTGCCACATTTTATGGTCCAGGGTGATCTCTAAGACCTTCTGCCCCTCCTGCCAGCCTGGCTGGTCCCTGGTGCTTCCGTGGTGCTCTGCCTGCCACTCCTGAGCACCCTGCTGTCAGTGACAGAGACACTGCTCACTGTCGAGCCCTCCTCACTGTCCTGGGGTGTTTCCCCTGTGCCCCTAGACATTTCCCGTGTCTCCATCATTTCTATAATGTGGGTCAGACGTCCCAGGCCCATAGCCACATCCCCAGCGAAATGGCCCATCTCCACTTGCAGCCCAACTGTCCTCCTCGACAGGCCTGTGGTGTTCATGGCGAGCCTGCCGATGGATGTGCATGAGCTGACGATCCCTGCGCCGCCCACCCTCGGCCTGGGCCAGTAGTCCTCCCGCTAGTTCCCTCATGGCAAGGGCAAGGTCCCCAGTGTTATTGCAAATCATGTCCATCCTTGTGTTGAGGTGCTGCATGCTGGCATGGTTATTGCGCACGAAGCGGTGCAGCACACCACTAATCCTCCCCAAAATTCTATTCTGTAGGCGCTGACCACACAGCAGATGTGCCTCACTGGTTCTGGGAGGAAGTAGCCCGGATGCAGACTGCAGCCCTGATGTTATGGACCTGCGACGCCTGCGCAGCGGTGGCTGCCCTGTGCTTCCACCTGTCTCATCCCTGCCTGTTGCTGGGGCAGCCTCTTGTGGAATTGTTGCAGCAGGTGTGGCTACTGCAGGGATGCTGCTGACCGTGCAGGTGGGGGTGCTGGCGGGTCCTGCGGTGTCCTCATGGGCCTGGCTGCTTGGAGTGTTGGTGGTGTCTTGTTGGACACCTGTGGGACATGGGGAACAGACTGTCAGTGTCTACTATCTATTGCACACTTCATAATAAACATTTGCCTATGAACTGCCTACTTGACTACATTTCCCATAATACATCATTCTGGCATTTGCTACCCTGAAATGGAGCTATCTTGGTTGTGCATGCCCCTGTGTACATGGTGGGTGGGGGTATGGCATTGATAGGGGTACAGGCATATCACATGGTACTCACCGGTTGATGTGCTGGGCTCTGAGGTGTCCAGGTCCCCAAATCCAGACACTGCCTCCTGCTCCAAGGTTTCCTCCACCCTTTCTTCCAGGGGTGTGGGTGGTGGCACAGACGATGGTCCCCCTCCTGTGCCTCTCATCTCCCGGAGCCTTTCAGCCACCCTCTCCTTGGTCCGGGAGCGGAGGTCATACCACCTTTTCTTGATGTCGTCGATGGTCCTATGGCTCACCCCCAGGGAATTAATCTTGTCCTGTATGTCCTGCCACAGCTGTTTCTTGGTGGCTTCAGGAACATTGAGGGCTGATCTCCCAAACAAGTCATCATAGTGCTGACAGCATTCCTCTGTCAGCACCTCCAGCTCCCTCTCAGAGAATTTCAGCTTCCTCTTCCTTGGTGTTCCCTCATGGCAGCTGCTGTTTGTCCTGTGTGAAATTCGGCAGTTATAAAAGGGTGTGGTCCTCCCTCCTCCCAGGTGTATTAGTAAACTTCCTGGCTGTGATGTCATCATCATGTGCCAGGAAGTGTTTCCAGAGTGTTCTGGAGTGGTTTCTGGAGTGTTCTGCTGCACCTGTGATCAATTTTCAAGGTAATCGCAATTTGCAACATCTACTCGCTAATTGCGAGTTCGTTTTTTGCACACTCGCAAAAAGCGACCTCGCAATCTGCGGACTCGCACACTGCGTTGCGAGTCCGGGTGCGAGTCGCTATTTCGGCATGTTTTTTTTCCCTGCATTCCAATTTGCGACTCGCATTTTGCGAGTCGCATCAACTCGCAAAATGCGACTCGCAAATTTTTGTTTTGCTACATCTGGCCCTAGTTCTTTTACAATAATGAGATTCCAATGTCTCCATTGCCCTTGTATACACATCATCACCATCGTTCTCTTCATCTGAAGCACACTCTCCTTCTCCTAAGCTGTTCACTTGTGGTAAAGTTTTCAATACCTTCCTTCCCTCCACCCCCAGATTATGTTTCAAAAGAGCTAATTTCCTTTTTGCTGCAAAAATAGCTCCCCCCAATGCTTCCAGATACTTCTCAAAAGCATCACGCCAATCCTCCTATGTCATGCTTGGTTCCCCAGGTATTGCCCAAAAATTCGGTGGAGGTACTATTGTCTGCATGTTATACCCACACACAATTTCTTCTTTCTTTATTTCTTTCTTTTTCTTTTTGCAAAACTACTACCCTGTATAAGTCAATGAAAATAACAAACTCAAATACAAAAAGTAGTCACCGCTGTCATACGCCGATTCAAGTGCAGATCCAGAAATGCTGTTGTACAGTTCTAATACCCGTACACCAGCAATAAAATGTCGAAATTCAGTCAAAGCTGATGTAGACTACTTATCCCTGATGAACATAGAAAATAAATACAAGAATAACTTTTTTAAAAAAAATCTTTTTTTTTTTTAGTTTTTTTTTTTAGTAACAGTTTAAAACATGCACAAGCTGTTCAATAATAACATCACCCAGCTTCTGTAGACAATTTCTTATGTTTTCCTTCAACAGCATTCACATTGTTTTAATAAACAAGGTCCCTGTAGGCAACTCTTAATGTCTTTTTCCAGCCACTCCACATCGTTTTGGAAGAAAAACAATGTCAGCCCGTTCAGGAAAATGTTGCTTTGCAACGTTCCAAACAACAATAGGGCACGTCACCACGGCACATCACTAGTGCTCACTCACACAAAGACTGCAACCAAGTCAATGTCAGCTCGCGCATGTGAAGGCTCGTGCAGTTGAAGGAAAAAATAACATACGAGCGCGCGATAACGAATCAGCACAAAAATAATGGAGGTAAATATCTACTAATCAAAAGTTACCTTCCATTTGTAATTCGTTCATAATGAAGTACATGTATTTGTCCTTGATCCTGAAACACCGGGTTTCTGGAAATGAACTCCTCTGTTCTTCTTGAACGTCGACCTTCAAATATCGCCAGGTTTGGAACTGGATCCCATCCTCGTCGCCACTGAAAAGATGCCACAGCTCCTTTTTTCTTTTCTTCTGTCTTTATTTATTAAAGCAGACGACATCCAGTGCATGCATCCAACCCTGGCAAAGCTGCCCACCAACTGCCAGGATTGTCCGTTCAAAAATCCACATTCCAAGGTTCCAAAATTCCATTATGCAATACAACAATCACCACCCCAGGGGTGGTGCCCAGAGCTCCTCCAGTGTGTCCCAGACCTCTGCCATCTTGAATGCAGAGGTGTGAGGGCACAATGGAGGCCTCTGAGTGGCCAGTGCCAGCAGGTGACGTCAGAGACCCCTCCTGATAGGCTCTTACCTGGTTAGGTAGCCAATCCTCCTCTGAGGGCTATTTAGGGTTTCTCCTGTGCGTTTCTCACCAGATAACAAATGCAAGAGCTCACCAGAGTTCCTCTGCACTTCTCTCTTCGACTTCTGCCAAGGATCGACCACTGACTGCTCCAGGATGCCTGCAAAACCGCAACAAAGTAGCAAGAAGACTACCAGCAACATTGTAGTGCCTCATCCTGCCGGCTTCCTCGACTGTTTCCTGGTGTTTCATGCTCTGAGGGCTGTCTACCTTCACCCTGCACTGGAAGCCAAGAAGAAATCTCCAGTGGGTCGACAGAATCTTCCCCCGCCAACGCAGGCACCAATTTTATACATCACCGGTCCTTTGGATCCAAGTGTCCCCAACACTCCAGTGGCCCTTCTGTCCAAATTGTGTGGAGGTAAGTCCTTGCCTCCCCACGCCAGACAGTAATCCTGTGTACTGCGTGAACTGCAGCTGCTAGGGCTTCTGTGCACTTTTGCAAGACTTCCTTCGTGCACAGCACAGCCCAGGTCCCCAGCACTCTGTCCTGCATTGCCCAACTCGCTGAGTTGGACTCCGACTTCGTGGTACCCTCTTTTGTTGTGCTGAGAGAACCACTGTGCTCAGATCTTCTGAACACCTGTTCAGGTGCTTCTGCGGGTGCTGCTTGCTTCTGCGTGGGCTCCCTCTGTTGCTGAGCGCCCCCTCTGTCTCCTCCTCCAAGAGGAGACCTCCTGGTCCTTCCTGGGCCCTGGCAGCATCGAAAACCTTCAACCACGATTCTTGCAGCTAGCAAGGCTAGTTTGCAGTCTTTCTGCGTGGAATCAACTCTGCATCCTCCAGCACACTGTGGGACATCTTCTGACCAAAGGAGAAGGTCCTGGCACCTTCAGTTGTTGCAGAATCTTCGGCTTCTTCCACCCAGAAGCAACCCTTTTGCACCTTCATCTGGGGTTTAGTGGGCTCCTGCCCCCCGGACACTTGCGTGACTCCTGGACTTGGTCCCCTTCCTTTACAGGTCCTCAGGTCCAGGAATCCGTCTTCAGTGCTTTGCAGTCAGTTGTTGTCTTTGCAGAATCCCCTATCTCGACTTTACTGTCTTTCTGGGGTAGTAGGGTAACCTTACTCCTAATTTTCCGGGTCTTGAGGTGGGGTATCTTAGACACCCTTAGTGTTTTCTTACACTCCCAGCGACCCTCTGCACACTACACTAGGTCTGGTGTCCATTTGTAGTTCGCATTTCACTTTTGGAGTATATGGTTTGTGTTGCCCCTAGGCCTATTGTCTCCTATTGGATTCTATTGTGTTCTACAGTGTTTGCACTACTTTTCTAAGTGTTTTACTTACCTGATTTTGGTTTGTGTGTATATTTTGTGTATTTTAATTACCTCCTAAGGGAGTATATCCTCGGAGATACTTTTGGCATATTGTCACTAAAATAAAGTACCTTTATTTTTAGTAACTCTGAGTATTGTGTTTCTTATGATATAGTGCTATATGATATAAGTGGTATAGTAGGAGCTTTGCATGTTTCCTAGTTCAGCCTAAGCTGCTCTGCTATAGCTACCTATATCAGCCTAAGCTGCTAGAACACTTCTAATCTACTAATAAGGGATAACTGGACCTGGCACAAGATGTAAGCACCACAAGGTACCCACTATAAGCCAGGCCAGCCTCCTACATTGGTGGTGCAGCGGTGGGATAAGTACTTGCAACTGTTTTACCACTTTGTCATTGGTGCTTTTCATAAGAAAAACATATACCAAATACTTCAGAATATCCACAGTAACCTAAACAGTTTAACTTTCCTTCTCTAAAACTTTCTAAAAAGTTTCTGAAAAGTTTCTGAAAACTTTAAAAAGTTGCAAAAACTTTTTTCTCTCTCTGTCCTAAACCTTTTCTGTCATGTCTGCAGTAGAGCTTACTCCCACAGTTGTCCAGGCAACATATGGGAATCTAAACTTTAAAAGTTTGAGAGGTCTCTGCATAGAAAGAGGTTTAGCAATTGGTAAGAATCCTACAAAAGATCTTCTCCTTAGCCTTCTCCTAGAAAGTGACCAGAACGAGTCTGGCCCATCCCAGGATCAGGAGGTAGAGGAGAGGGGTACCCAGTCAGACTCAGAGGAGTCCCCTGAGGTTGCTGGGGAGGGTTCTTCCAAGGGCCTGTCAGTTAACAGGCCACCTAGTGACACTGGTAGTGGGAGGGGGTCACACATTAGTAGGGCATCTTTAACTCCTAAAGGGCAGGTTACTAGAGTCCAGTCAGTTAGGGACAGGTCCAACTCTGCCAATTCCCACATTTCTTCTGGGTCTCACAATTCCCTAGCCTCCCACCCTGAGGATAACTTAATGGAAAGGGAACTCAGAAAGCTGAGGTTGGAAGAGGCCAGGCTGAAGCTTAAACAGCAGCAGCTGGCCTTAGAACGGGAATCTCTGGATGTGGAAAGGGAAAGGCAGAGGTTGGGGTTAGTTCCCCATGGTGGCAGGAGCAGGGTTTTTGATAGCAATCCTGTTAGAGAGCAAGATTCCAGAAACCTGCATAAGATAGTCCCCCCTTACAAGAGGGGGATAACATTAACAAGTGGTTTGCTGCACTTGAGAGGGCCTGTATGGTGCAGTTGGTCCCTCAGAGGCAGTGGGCTGCTATCTTGTGGCTATCTTTCACTGGTAAGGGTAGGGATAGGCTCCTTACTGTCAGAGAAAGTGATGCTAATAACTACAAAGTTTTGAAGGATGCACTCTTGGATGGATTTGGCATAACCACTGAACAATACAGGATTAAGTTCAAGGACACCAAAAAGAGTCCATTCAAGACTGGACAGACTTTTTAGACTGTTCAGTGAGGCCTTGGAGGGTTGGTTACATGGCAGTAAGGTGACTGACTATGAAAGCCTGTATAATCTAATCCTGAGAGAGCATATTTTTGATCAATTGTGTGTCTGATTTGTTGCACCAGTACTTGGTAGACTCAGATCTGACCTCTCCCCAAGAATTGGGAAAGAAGGCAGACAAATGGGTCAGAACAAGAGTGAACAGAAAAGTTCATACAAGGGGTGACAAGGATGGCAAGAAGAATGATGGTAAGTCTTCTGACAAGGGTGTGGACAAAGATAAAACACATTCAGAGTCTTCATCAGGCCCACAAAAATCCTCTGGGGGTGGTGGGTCCAAATCCTCTTCTCACAATCAGAAAAAGCCATGGTGTTATTTATGTAAAGTAAAAGGCCATTGGGCAAGTGATGCCACTTGTCCAAAGAAAAACACCAAGGCTCCCATCACCACAACCCCAACTGCAACCTCTAGTGCCCCTAGTAATAGCAGCGGTGGTGGGAAGTCTACTACAAATAGCCAATCCAAGGGTGTAGCTGGGCTCACTAATGGCAGTGTAGTTTGGGGTTGGTCTTGTTAGGGAGACCACAGAGGCTGTTTTAGTCTCTGATGGTGGCATTGACTTTGCCACCTTGGTTGCTTGTCCCCTTAATATGGGTAAGTACAAGCAACTACCCCTAATTAACGGTGTTGAAGTTGAGGCCTACAGGGACACAGGAGCCAGTGTAACTATGGTTATAGAGAAACTGGTTCACCCTGATCAACACCTACTTGGTCAGCAGTACCAAGTGACTGATGCTCACAATAACACACTTAGCCACCCCATGGCTGTTGTGAATCTCAACTAGGGTGGTTACTGGTCCAAAGAAAGTTGTGGTAGCCACTGAATTACCTGTAGATTGCTTACTAGGAAATGATTTGGAGACATCAGCTTGGGCTGAAGTGGAGTTGGAGGCTCATGCAGCAATGCTGGGCATTCCTGGGCATATTGTTGCTTTAACAAGGGCTCAGGCCAAGAAGCAAAAAGGACAGGGAAAGTTGGATCCTGGAACAATGGACCAAGTGCTCCCAAAAGCTAGGGGTAGAAAGGGTAAATCCTTGCTCACTATTTCTCCCTCACCAGAAGATTCCACTTTTGAGGAAGAGTAATCCTCTCCCTGTGCATAACCTACACCAGATGAGCTGGCAGCAGACACTGCTGAGCTTTTGGGAGCAGGGGGGCCTGCTAGGGAAGAGCTGAGTGTGGCACAGCAGACCTGTCCCACACTAGAGGGTTTGAGACAGCAAGCTGTCAAACAGCAGAATGGGGATGTCAGTGATAGCCATAAGGTGTATTGGGAAGACAACCTCCTGTATGCTGAATCAAGGGACCCTAAACCTGGAGCTGCAAGGAGATTGGTCATCCCTTTGCAATACAGAGAGTTTCTTCTTACCTTGGCACATGACATTCCTTTGGCTGGGCATTTGGGCCAGAGTAAAACTTGGGACAGGCTTGTTCTCCTGTTTCACTGGCCTCATATGTCAGAGGACACTAAAGAGTTTTGTCGCTCTTGTGTGAACTGCCAAGCCAGTGGCAAGACTGGTGGCACTCCAAAGGCCCCCTTAATTCCACTTCCTGTGGTTGGGGTGCCCTTTGAAAGGGTAGGGGTTGACATAGTTGCCCCCCTTGACCCTCGAACAGCTTCAGGCAATAGGTTTATCCTGGTGGTAGTGGACCATGCCACTAGGTATCCTGAAGCCATTCCCTTAGGGACCACTACAGCTCCTGCCGTGGCAAAGGCCCTCCTGAGAATCTTTTCCAGAGTGGGCTTCCCTAAGGAAGTGGTGTCAGACAGAGGTAGTAACTTCATGTCTGCATACCTCAAGGCAATGTGCAAGGAGTGTGGTGTAACATACAAGATCACTACTCCTTATCATCCACAAACAAATGGTCTGGTTGAGAGGTTTAATAAAACTCTCAAAGGTATGATAATGGGACTACCTGAAAAACTCAGAAGGAGATGGGATGTCCTGTTACCTTGCCTCCTTTTTGCTTACATGGAGGTACCCCAAAAAAGAGTGGGCTTTAGCCCCTTTGAACTCCTCTTTGGACACCCTGTGAGAGGTCCCCTTGAACTTGTTAAGGAGGGTTGGGAACAACCTTTAAAAGTTCCTAAACAGGACATTGTGGATTATGTACTTGGCCTAAGATCAAGAATGCCTGAGTACATGAAAAAGGCCAGTAAAAACCTTCAGGCCAGGCAGGAGCTACAAAAGCAATGGCATGACCAGAAGGCTGTCCTGACCCAGTAGCACCCAGGACAGAAGGTGTGGGTATTGGAGCCTGTGGCCCCAAGAGCACTCCAGGACAAATGGAGTGGACCCCATCTAATTATAGAGAAAAAGGGTGAGGTTACCTACTTGGTAGACCTGGGCACTGCCAGGAGCCCCCTTAGGGTGCTCCATGTCAACCGCCTAAAACCCTACTATGACAGGGCTGATCTCACCCTGCTCATGGCAACTGATAAGGAACAGGAAGAAGATAGTGACCCTCTCCCTGATCTCTTCTCCACCACTGAAGCTGATGGCTAGTGGGGGGAGTAGTACATGCAGATTGTCTTACTGCTGAGCAGAAAGATAACTGTGTAAATCTTTTAAGTCAGTTTTCTGAACTCTTCTCACTGATACCAGGTAGCACTACTTGGTATGATCATACAATCGATACTGGAGACAGTTTACCTGTCAAAAGTAAGATTTATAGACAGCCTGACCATGTCAGGGACTGCATTAAACAAGAGGTTCAGAAAATGTTAGACTTAGGAGTGATTGAGCCTTCAGAAAGCCAATGGGCTAGCCCAGTGGTGCTTGTCCCAAAACGTCACAGTAAGGATGGTAAAAGAGAGATGAGGTTTTGTGTTGACTATAGAGGGCTCAACCAAGTAACAAAGACAGATGCTCACCCTCTACCCAGGGCAGATGAGCTGATTGATACAGTGGCTTCTGCCAAGTATCTGAACACTTTTGATTGAACTGCAGGGTATTGCCAGATTAAATTATCAGAAGATGCTAATCCCAAAACTGCATTTTCAACCATTGGAGGGCACTATCAATTCACTGTGATGCCCTTTTGTCTGAAAAATGCACTTGTCACTTTTCAAAGGTTGGTGCTGCAAGGGTTGGAATCTTTTAGTGCAGCATATCTAGATGATATAGCTGTCTTTAGCTCCACCTGGGATGATCACCTGGTCCACCTGTGGAATGTTTTGTAGGCCCTGCAAAAGGCAGGCCTCACTATCAAGGCCTCAAAGTGCCAGATAGGGCAGGGGAAAGTGGTTGATCTGGGCCACCTGGTAGGTGGAGAACAGATTGCACCACTGCAGGGGAAGATCCAGGCCATTATGGAATGGGCTTCCCCTGCAACTCAAACCCAGGTGAGAGCCTTTCTAGGCCTCACAGGGTACTTTAGGAGGTTTATTAAGAATTATGGCTCCATTGCAGCTCCTCTTAATGACCTCACTAGTAAAACGATGAATAAAAGGTATTGTGGATAGCTAGCTGTCAAAAAGCTTTTGATGAGCTCAAACAGGCCATGTGCCCTGCACCTGTCCTAAAAAGCCCTTGCTACTCCAAAAAGTTCATAGTCCAGACTGATGCTTCTGAATTGGGGGTTGGGGCAGTGCTATTACAGCTTAATACTAAGGGGCAGGATCAACCTGTTGCTTTTATCAGCAGGAGGTTGACCCCTAGAGAAAAGCGCTGGTCTGCCATAAAGAGGGAGGCCTTTGCTGTGGTCTGGGCACTGAAAATGTTGAGACCATACCTGTTTGGTACTCACTTTATTGTTCAGGCACACCACACACCTCTACTTTGGCTAAAACAAATGAAAGGTGAAAACCCTAAATTGTTGAGGTGATCCATATCCCACAGGGAATGGACTATACAGTGGAACATAGACCTGGGAGTACCCACTCCAATACAGATGGACTCTCCAGATGTTTCCACTTAGACAATGAAGACTCATCTGGGCAAGGTTAGCCTTATTGTCCCTCATTTGGGGGAGGGAGGTTGTGTAGGAAAGTACCATCTTGCCTGGCATGTTACCCCCATTTTGTTTTCTTATATGTATGTTTGTTTTTGCCTGTGTCATTGGGATCCTGCTAGCCAGGACCCCAGTGCTCATAAAGTGTGCCGTATATGTGTTCCCTGTGTGGTGCCTAACTGTATCACTGAGGCTCTGCTAACCAGAACCTCAGTGTTTATGTTCTCTCTGCTTTTAAAATTGTAACTGCAGGGTAGTGACTAATTTTACCAATTCTGATTGGCACATTGGAACACCCTTATAATTCCCTAGCATATGGTACCTAGGTAACCAGAGTATTGGGGTTCCAGGAGATCCCTGTGGGCTGCAGCATTTCTTTTGCCACCCATAGGCAGCTCAGACAATTCTTACACAGGGCTGCCACTGCAGCCTGAGTGAAATAACGTCCATGTTATTTTACAGCCATTTTACACTGCACTTAAGAAACTTATAAGTAACCTATATGTCTAACCCTCACTTAGTGAAGGTTAGGTGCAAAGTTACTTAGTGTGAGGGCACCCTGGCACTAGCCAAGGTGCCCCCACATTGTTCAGGGCAAATTCCCCGGACTTTGTGAGTGCGGGTACACCATTAAACGCGTGAACTACATTTAGGTCAATACCTATGTGTAGCGTCACAATTGTAACTCCGAACATGGCCATGTAACATGTCTAGGATCATGGAATTGTCCCCCCAATACCATTATGGTATTGGGGGGACAATTCCATGCATCCCCGGGGCTCCAGCATGGACCCCGGGTACTGGCAAACTAGCTCTCTGAGGTTTTCTCTACAGCTACCGCTGCTGCCTACCCTCAGGCAGGTTTCTGCCCTCCTGGGGTCTGGGCAACCCAGTCCCAGGAAGGCAGAACAAAGGATTTCCTCTGAGAGAGGGTGTTACACCCTCTCCCTTTGGAAATAGGTGTTAAGGGCTGGGGAGGACTTGCCTCCCCCAGCCTTTGGAAATGCCTTGAAGGGCACAGATGGTGCCCTCCTTGCATAAGCCAGTCTACACCGGTTCAGGGAGCCCCCAGCACCTGCTCTGGCAGAAAACTGGACAAAGGAAAGGGGAGTGACCACTCCCCTGTCCATCACCACCCCAGGGGTGGTGTCCAGAACTCCTCCAGTGTGTCCCGGACCTATGTCATCTTTAATGCAGAGGTTTGAAGGCACAATGGAGACCTCTGAGTGGCCAGTGCCAGCAGGTGATGTCAGAAACCCCTCCTGATAGGCTCTTACCTGGTTAGGTAGCCAATCCTCCTCTGAGGGCTATTTAGGGTCTCTCCTGTGGGTTTCTCACCAGATAACAAATGCAAGAGCTCACCAGAGTTCCTCTGCACTTCTCTCTTCGACTTCTGCCAAGGATCGACCGCTGACTGCTCTAGGGTGCCTGCAAAACCGCAACAAAGTAGCAAGAAGACTACCAGCAACATTGTAGTGCCTCATCCTGCCGGTTTTCTCAACTGTTTCCTGGTGGTGCATGCTCTGAGGGCTGTCTGCCTTCACCCTGCACTGGAAGCCAAGACAAAATCTCCTGTGGGTTGATGGAATCTTCCCCCTGCCAACGCAGGCACCAAACTTCTGCATCACCGGTCCTCTGAGTCCCCTCTCATCTTGACGAACGTGGTTCCTGGAACACAGGAGCTGGATCCAAGTGTCCCCAACAGTCCAGTGGCCGTTCTGTCCACATTTGGTGGAGGTAAGTCCTTGCCTCCCCACACCAGTCAGTAATCCTGTGTACTGTGTGAACTGCAGCTCTGCAAGACTTCCTTTGTGCACGGCACAGCCCAGGTCCCCAGCACTCTGTCCTGCATTCCCCAACTCGCTGAGTTGGACTCCGACTTCGTGGTACCCTCTTTTGTTGTGCTGAGTCAACCACTGTGCTCAGATATTCTGAGCACCTGTTCAGGTGCTTCTGCAGGTGCTGCCTGCTTCTGCATGGGCCCCCTCTGTTGCTGAGCGCCCCCTCTGTCTCCTCCTCCAAGGGGCGACCTCCTGGTCCTTTTTGGGCCCTGGCAGCATCCAAAACCTTCAACCACGACTCTTTCAGCTAGCAAGGCTTGTTTGCAGTCTTTCTGCGTGGAAACAACTCTACATCCTCCAGCATACCGTGGGACATCTTCTGACCAAAGGAGAAGTTCCTGGCACCTTCCGTTGTTGCAGAATCTTCAGCTTCTTCCACCCAGAGGCAACCCTTTTGCACCTTCATCCGGGGTTTAGTGGGCTCCTGCCCCCCCTGGACACTTGCGTGACTCTTGGACTTGATCCCCTTCCTTTACAGTTCGTCAGGTCCAGGAATCCATCTTCAGTGCTAGGCAGTCAGTTGTTGTCTTTGTAGAATCCCCTATCTTGACTTTACTGTCTTTCTGGGGTAGTTGGGTAACTTTACTCCCACTTTTCAGGGTCTTGGGGTGGGGTATCTTAGAAACCCTTAGTGTTTTCTTACACTCCCAGCAACCCTCTACACACTACACTAGGTCTGGGGTTCATTCGTGGTTCGCATTCCACTTTTGGAGTATATGGTTTGTGTTGCCCCTATGCCTATTGTCTCCTATTGCATTCTATTGTGTTCTACAGTGTTTGCACTACTTTTCTAAGAGTTTTACTTACCTGATTTTGGTTTGTGTGTATATTTTGTGTATTTTACTTACCTCCTAAGGGAGTACATCCTCTGAGATACTTTTGGCACATTGTCACTAAAATAAAGTACCTTTATTTTTAGTAAGTCTGAGGTATTGTGTTTCTTATGATATAGTGCTGTATAATATAAGTGGTATAGTATGAGCTTTTCATGTCTCCTAGTTCAGCCTAAGCTGCTCTGCTATAGCTACCTCTATCAGCCTAAGCTGATAGAACACTTCTAATCTACTAATAAGGGATAACTGGTCCTGGCACAAGGTGTAAGTACCACAAGGTACCCACTATAAGCCAGGCCAGCCTCCTACAATGCACATAAGGACAGGATGACAAAACAAAAAGGGGGGTAGAGAGACAAAGGATACCCTTGGTCAATGGCTGCACCAACACCATTGTTGGCATACAGAGCACCCGCACACACAGGGAACAGCCCTACGCAATATGCCATTGTACTACCAGAGAAATAGTTAGCGGCCAAGGAATGGGGAGGGACACACACCGCCAAATACAGCACACCTGGGACCCACGCAACCATGACCAATAGTAGATGCCTACGAGCTAGGTTGCAAGATTTTCCCTTCTGAACACTAGCCATCAGGGGACCTACGCTGCAATGTCAGGCCTGGCCTAGGGGCACCCACTGACATATACCCCCCACCCAGATACCATCCTACCATGCGTAAGTTGTAATGATGGGGACTGTACTCACCCCCTTGAGGCTGCTGTGATGCCCTCAAGCGCCCATGCAGCTCAGGATAGGCCACTGCCAGTATGCAGGACATTAGGAGGGGTCAGGGTTCGACGGGCACCCCTTCCTTTTTGGGAGACCATCCCCAGCTGGGCCTCCACGTCTTCCGTGCCCAGAGTCTCAGGTCCTCCCACCGTTTCTGACAGTGGGTGCTCCGCCTGCCATAGACCCCCAGGGTTTGCACCTCCTTGTCAATGGCACGCCATATACCCTTCTTTTGATGGGCACTGACCTGCAGAGACAATAGACACAGAAAAATAAATGTAGACAAACAGTCCTGCCTGTTAAACATATGGCCCACTATACCCATTTCCATCACCATTTACAAATACATGGCTCAGCACACAACCTATACGCCACCCAGAGGACAGCCACCCACCCCCCCTTACATGAGGCCTTCGTACACACAACTCCATGCATTCATGCCACATGCATCGTGCCCACAGTGTACTCACCTGTTGGTCTGGAGGCCCATACAGCAGTCCATACTGGGGTAGGACCCCATCAACCAGTCTCTCCAACTCCTCCGAAGTGAGGGCTGGGGCCCTTTCCCCGGTCACACTGGCCATGGTAGGTTCCAGACACAGGTCACAGCAGCACATGCAGTGTATGTCTTCTCCTATGGAAGGTCAGGTAGCCAGTGAGGAATCAGATAGAAAATGGAGGTCACGTCCATGGCGGTGCATACCGTCACTGCCGGCTTAGATCACCATTGGCCACTGTACCCCAGAGGGCCCAATTATAACCAATGAGGAGTTGCACGGCGGTTCCCGACTGCCTGCCGCAGCGGCGCACAACGTCAGCGTAATTACCTCACTTCCACCTGTCCCTCCACACAGGAAAGGTGGACTCCATTTCAGTGGGGGGGCAGGTCCTGAAATAATGCTGCGTCACAAGAGATATTAGGACATACTGGACAAATCACAATGACTCATTAGAAGTTTACAGAATGCAAAGATGCAAAGTCCTGTTGTAGCACCATTGTTCAGTTTGTGACCGGCTCCTCACTCTTGTGTCCCTTAGATTGCTACCGCTGTGGATGAATAGGAGATGGAGACATACCCCGTGTTCAGGCCCCTGGTGGACTTGGCAACACTGGAGGACTGGCACATTATCCTCACCTATAGACTGGACAGGGCCACAATCACACAGTTGTGTGCCCAATTGGAGCTTGAACTGATATCTGGTATCCGTCACCCCAGTGGGATCCCCCTTCTTGCGCAAGTGCTATCAGTGCTCCATTTCCTGGCAACTGGTTCTTTCCAAGTGACAGTGGGCTTGGCAGCAGGATGTCACAGCCAATGTTCTCAATAGTGCTGACAAGAGTGTTGTCTGCCCTGATTAAACACATGTGCAGCCACATTGTTTTCCCCCACATTGAAGATTAGACCACAGTGAAGGCTGAGTTCTATGCAATGGGACATATCCCCAACATAATTGGGCCGATTGATGGAACACATATTGCATTTGTCCCCCCCACCAGAATGAACAGGTGTTCAGGAATCGGAAGAGTTTCCACTCCATGAATGTACAAATGTTGTGCCTTGCAGACCAGTACTTCTCCCACGCCAATGCTAAGTATCCTGGGTCGGTGCATGATGCCTTTGTCATGAGGAATAGCAACATCTCAAATGTGATGGCCCAACTACAGAGGCACAGGGTGTGGCTCATAGGTGAGCCCTGGCCCCACCTAGTTGATGTTGGTGTATGGGTATGGTCATGGGCCATATGGGATAGTGTGTGGCTAAATGTTGTCCCTCAATATTTCAGGTGACTCTGGTTACCCCAACCTATCATGGCTGCTGACCCCTGTGAGGAATGCCAGGACAAGGGCAGAAGAACGTTATAATGAGGCACATAGGAGAACCAGAAGGATAATTGAAAGGACCTTTGGCCTCCTGAAGGACAAGTTCTGGTGTCTCCATCCAACAGGTGGATCCCTGTGCTACTCACCAAAGAAGGTCTGCCAGACAGTGGTGGCATGATGCATGTTGCATAACCCGGCCCTCAGACACCATGTCCCATTCCTGCAGGAGGAGGAGGCTGGAGATGCCCGTGTGGCAGCAGTAAACCCTGTGGACTGTGAGGATGAGGAGGCAGAGGATGAGGATGAGGACAACAAAACATCTGTGATCAGACAATACTTCCAGTGAGACACAGGTAGGACAGTGTTACTTCACATTTCAATGACACTTGTTTGAATTTGTTTGGCAATGGCATGCTGATATTTTCCACTTCTATGCTCACTCACTGTTCCCTCTGGCAATTCATTTTGCAGATGTTGGTGAGCTCACATATACTCTTGGTGTGATCACTGCAGCAAGCTACAGGTCATTAATCTATGCTCATTTTCTGTACAGTTGTATTGCAATGTTTGTACTTGTTTCAATGAATACACATACTCCAAACTTCTTTTTTTCCAAGGGTGTTTATTGAAGTGCTAAAATATTGAGGAGGAAGTGCAATGGGATGGGGTGATGATGGAGGAAAGTCCAGGGTATTGTTCCAGTCTGTTTGTAGCACAGGTGCATTGTCCAAGGGGCCATAGGAAGGGGAGCAATGGCACTTCAAGGTGGACAGGGTGACAGGGTGGGACACAAGGGTGACAATCAGGAGAGTCTCATTTCCTGGCTTGGGTCTGGATCTCAGGGAACGTTTGTAGGGTGGTTCTCCTTCTGCAGGGGGAGGGGTGCTGGTGGCCTGCGAGTCCTGTGTTGGGGACTCCTGGTCACTGGCGGCAGCGGAGGTGGAAGGCTGTTCAAATGTCTGGCTAGTGGCAGGGACCTGCTGGTGTGAGACTGCCTCCCTCATAATATTGGCCATGTCTGCCAGGACCCCTGCTATGGAGATCAGGGTGTTGTTAATGGCCTGCAAGTCCTCCCTGATCCCCTTGTACTGTCCCTCCTGCGGCAGCCTGTTCTCCTGCACATTGTCCAGGATCTGGCCAATCGTGTCCTGGGAATGCTGCTAAGCTCCCAGGATCTCTGCAAGTGCCTCCTGGAGAGTCTGCTCCCTGGGCCTGTCCTCCCCCTAGTGCACAGCAGTCCTCCCAGCTTCCCTGTTGGCCTGTGCCTCTATCCCCTGACCTGTGTGCCCACTACCACTGACCCCAGGTCCCTGATGGTCTTGGGTATGAGGTGCTGTGGTGGTGTTCCCTGATGGGGAAGGCTCTGTGGCCTGGTAACCGGCTGTCCAGAGGTCCCTGATGGGTCAGATAGGTCATTCAGCTCCTGAAGACCAGAGTTGCTGTCATCACTGTGGGCCTCTTCAGTTGGGGGACTGGATAGTACTGGCACCTCCTCTCCGGTGACATTGGCTAGGGTACCTGTGGGGATGTAAATGATTTGTTATGGTTTCTGTGTCTGACATATTGTGCATCCGTGGATTGCCCTCTTTGTTTGTATTTGCCCTGGCAGCTTTCACTTGTGTATTTTGGTGTATGGTGGGATAGTTAGTTCTCTATAGTGTACATGCTTTAGTGATGAGTGTCCATGCAGGGCTGTGAGTCGTGTCCATCCATTGGTTCAGCATGCACTGAGGTTGAGATGGTTGAGATGTGATGGTGGGGTGTGTGGGAAGTGGTGGAGTGATGTGAGTGAGGGTGAGGGTGGGGGTATGTGATGGCATGCAGGTAGGGGGGTAGTAGTACTAGAGAGTTGACTTACCAGAGTCCAGTCCTCCTCCTACTCCGGCCTGGTCCTCAGGATGCAGGATTGCCAAGACTTGCTCCTTCCATGCTGTTATTTGTTGGGGTAGGGGTGGGGGTCCACCACCAGTCCTATGTACAGCGAGGTGGTGTCTTGCTGCAATGGAACGTACATTCCCCCGTAGGTCGTTCCACCTCTTCCTGATGTCATCCCTAGTTCTTGGGTGCTGTCCCACGGTGTTGACCCTGTCCACGATTCTCCGCCATAGCTCCATCTTCCTAGCTATTGATATCTGCTGCACCTGTGCTCCAAATAGCTGTGGCTCTACCATGATAATTTCCTCCACCATGACCCTTAGCTCCTCCTCTGTGAAACGGAAGTGTCTTTGTGGTGCCATGGGTGTTGTGTGAGGTGCGTTGGTGAGGGTGTGTCGGGTAATGTGTTGGGGTGTGTGATGTGGAGTGTGTGAGTGGTGTATAGGTGTGAGTGGTGTGTGACTCTAGTTGTGTCATTGGTCTTGGTGTCTCTCTGCTGGCAATGGTTTGAAATGGTAAATGGTTGTGGGTAATGTGGGTGTGTGTTTTATAGTGGTGTGGGTGTGTGGGTGTGGTGTGTGTATGAGTGTCAGGAAAGTGTTATTTAAATTGACTAAGGGGGTGAGCAGGGGTTAACTGAGGGTGCTTCTTCTTTACCCTGAATAGAGTGAGGGTCCTTGCTTGGACAGGGGGTAACCTGACTGCCAACCAAAGACCCCATTTCTAACATTTGTGATCAGCGGTTGGGATTGGACTTGTATTTGTACTTGACATACAGTGATTACGTGTATACTACTGTTTTCAGTGCAGACCACTATGTGACCACATACAGCTTCTTTTGGCTTTTTCTCTTTTGGATTGTTTTTTCTACTTCCATATTTTTGGTGATCCTTCATTGACCTCAGTTTTTTTTAAACTTCATTGGGAACTTGTTTTCTGCCTTTGGAACTTTGCACTTCTGTTGACACCTTCATCATGTCCCAATCTGGAGATGCATCAGTTGGAGCTTCTTTTGACTTAGGGAAACTGGAGAGCTATACAGTTGCTCACTTGAAGCAGTTCTGCAAAAATCTTGCCTGTCCCATTAAGGGCTCCACCAGGAAGGAGGAGCTACAAAAGGCACTGTGGGCCTGGTTGACAGCCAAGGAAGCTGAAGGACAGAGAAGGAGGTAGATGAAGAGGAGGAAGAGCAATCCATACACAATTCTATAGTGGGTGGGCCTGTTATGTCCAGGAAGAGGGTCTCCAGGGCAGGTAGCAGTGTCTCATCTAAGAGTCTGACTCCTGAAGAGGTACAGGACGGACAGGCAGGGAAGGTTCATCAGCTGGAGTTAGAGAAACTTCAAGTGGAAATGGAGGACAGAAGGTTGGCCATAGAGGAGAAAAAGATGCTGCTGGCTCATGAGCTCAGTTTAAAGGAGCTGGATCAGAGGAGCCAGTCAGGCAGAGATGGTGGCAGCAATATCACAGTGCAGCCTGAGAGGAGGGTGCACATTCCTAAGGACCTTGTGAAGGATTACAAGAAGGAGGATGACATACTGTTGTGGTTTAAGGAGTATGAGTCTGCTCTCCATATGAATCTGGTCTGTGGAAGCACTTTGAAGTAGACAGAAGGGATACTCTAACATCCTAAGGGGATCCCCAGGGGATCGCCTACCCTATCATGAAGGATGCCCTGATCACAAGGTATGGTCTCACCCCTGATCAGTATAAGGACAAGTTTAGGTCCTCTAAGAAGAAGGAATCCCAAATATGGTTGGAATGTGTTGATTCTTTCTGCAGGTCACTGGATGGTTGGGTGAAGGGCAGTGAGGTGACAAAGTATGAGGGGCTTTACAATTTGATTGCTTTGGAGCACTTGTACAGGTTATGTTTTTCAGAGCTGCGCCACCACCTAATTGATAGGAAGCTTACTGACCCCAGGATGCTTCCACAGGAAGCGGACCGCCGGGAGAGCACCAGGGTCCAGAACAGGTTTGGGGGGACACCACGCCAAGGGTGGGTAGGGTCCCTCTCAGAAGAAAGGGGGGTAGAAGGGTAAACAAGGGTAGTTCTCTAAAGGGCCCCAACCTATGTCCCAGGGTAACGATTCCCAGCCCCCCAGTGAAAAGAAGCCATTGTTCTCCAAAGGGAAACCTGTGGATGGGGGTTCCCCACGTAAGTGTTAAGCACATGAACAGCTGGGTCATGTGAGGGAGGGTCCTTAATGCCCCAAGAGTACACCGGCACCCACTGGTGCACAGTCCCAGGGTTGGGCTAGTGTGGCGCTTGGGGAGGAGTTGGTTCCAGGTGGGTGGGAGCCAGTTGAGAAGACCCTTGTCTCACTAGGGGACAGTGAGATGGTCCAGAGAACCCTAGTTCCTGAGAACACTAAAAAGTACAGGCAGTGGGTTCCAATTAATGGACAGAGGGTGGAGGTTTTGAGAGACACAGGAGCCAGTGTGACTACAATGAGGAGTCACCTGGTGTCTGAAGAGCAGATAGATCCCCGGGTACTTCACCAAGTAGTTGCAGTGGACAACTCAGAGCGGCTGTGCAGAGTGGCACAGTTTCCCTTTGAATGGGGGGGGTCTCAGGTTCCTTGAAGGTAGCTGTGAGTCCAGCCATGCCTGTGAATTGTTTGCTTAGCAATGACCTGGAGGATTCCCCTTGGAAGGAGGCGGAACACAGGTCACATTTGGAGATGTTGGGTCTGCCTGGGTGGGTATGCGTGTCCACCAGGTCAATGGCAGCCTGTCAGGGTGTCAAGAGCCCCTGGAGCCTGAAACAGTGGCCCAGGTGACCACCAAAAAGAGGAAGGGCAGTGGGTGCGGGAAACCAGCCCTAGAAGTTCCCACGGTCCGGGAGGAGGTGGAGTCTGAGGTTGACGCCCCGGAGCCTACAAGGGTACAGGTGGCTGAACTGGGTGAGGCCCCTGAGCTGTCACACTGGCAGCAGGAAGGGGAACCCACCAGGGAGGCATTCTAGGAGGCACAGAAGACATGCCCTACTCTAGTGGGTTTGCGGTAGCAGGCTGCAGACCAGGTGGCTGGCAAGGAGCCAGGATCTCACCTGATCTGTTGGGAGGACGGCCTTCTCTAGAGTGAGCCTAAGGTTGCTGAGCATGGGTCAGCGCGTGTGCTGGTGGTACCCCAGTGCTTCGGAGCCTTCCTACTGGGTCTGGCTCATGAGGTGCCTTTAGCTGAACATATGGGGCAGGACAAGACATTTAAAAGGCGTGTCACCCACTTTTTTACTGGCCCCTATTGTGCAGGCACTCAGATGCTTATTTCAGATCTTGCCAGACTTGTCAGGCAAGTGGCAAGAGTGGGGGAAATGTAAGGCTCCCCTTCAACCTTTTCCAGTGGTTAGTACCCCCTTTGAGAGGGTTGGTATTTACATTGTGGGGTCTCTGGATCCGAAGACAGTCATGGGCAACAGGTTCATCCTGGTCTTGTTGGACCATGCCACTTGGTACCCAGAAACCTTTACTCTGAGTTGAATCACTTCCCCTGTGGTGGGTCGTGCATTGATTGGGTTTTTACCCACATGGGGTCCCCAAGGAAGTGGTATCTAATAGGGGCCCGAGCTTCATATCCACGTATATGAAGTCCCTGTGGCAGGAATGTGGGATAACATTCAACTTCACCACTCCTTACCACCCCCAAAGCAATGGTCTGGTTAAGAGATTCAACCGCACCTTAAAATGCATGATCATGGGCCTGTCAGAGCCCTTGAGGAAGAAGTGGGATATCCTCTTGCCATGCCTTTTGTTCGCCTACAGGGAGGTGCCTCAAAAAGGACTTGGATATAGTCCTTTTGCGTTGCTGTATGGCCACCCTGTTAGGGGACCTTTGAGTGTGGTGAAGGAGCGCTTAGAGAAAACTCCCAGTAGACCTCCACAGGATGTATTTTACTACATGCTGGCCTTAAGAAACCAGACTGCCTGCTTCAGAGCTCTTGCCCAAAAGAATCTGGAAGCAAGCCAGGCAGACATGAAACAGTGGTATGACCAGAATGCCACTCTGGTCAAGTTTCAGCCTGGGCAAAAAGTGTGGGAGATGGCACCAGTGGAGCCTAGGGCACTCCAGGACACGTGGACTGGGCCATTTGAGGTGGTGGAGCGCAAGAGTGAGGTCACCTACCTGGTGGACTTGCGGACTCCCAAAAAACCCTTGAGGGTCCTGCACGTGAACCGTCTCAAGCCACACTTTGAGGGTGCTGAATTGTCCATGCTCCTAGGAACAGATGATGGGTGGAGAAAGAGAGTGAGCCTCTTCCTGACCTCCTGTCTGCTGGAGAGAAAGATGGGACCGTGGAGGGAGTGAACCTCTCCCTGATCTCAGAACAGCAGATGGACTGTCGCCAGGTATTGGGTCAGTCTGCCTCCCTGTTCTCCCTGATCCCAGGGGTCACACACTTGTGTACACATGATGTGGACACTGGGGACAGTCCACCGATTAAACAGAAGGTTGACAGGGTGACTGATAAGTTCAGGGCTAGCATCAAAGATGAGCTGTCTAAAATGTTAGCCCTAGGTGTGATGGAGTTTTCTAGCAGTCCCTAGGCCAGCCCTGTCGTCTTTGTTCTTTGATTCTGTGTGGACTACCGGAGTCTCAATGCAGTCAGTAAAACTGACATCTAGCTCATAGATCGGTTAGGAGCTGCCCAATACCTCAGCACGTTTGATTTGACGTCTGGGCATTGACAGATTGCTCTAACTGAGGGGGCCAAGGAGAGGTCAGCATTTTCTACCCCAGATGGACACTTTCAGTTTAAGGTGATGTCATTTGGGATGCAAAATGCCCCTGCCATATTCCAGAGATTGGTCAACCAGGTGTTGACTGGGTTGGATGACTTCAGCGCAGCATACCTGGATGATATTGCAGTGTTCAGTACCACTTGGGAGTAACACTTGCAGCACCTCTGCAGAGTGTTGGAGGCCCTGCAAAAGGCAGGCTTCACTACTACAGCAAGCTAGTGCTGAATAGGGCACGGTTCAGTGGTGTATTTGGGACACCAGGTGGGGAGTGGTCAGGTGGCACCCCTGCAGCCAAAGATTGAAACCATTCTGGCTTGGGAGTTTCCCAAGACTCAGACTGAGGTGAGAGCCTTTTTGGGCCTCCCTGGCTATTACAGGAGGTTTGTTAAGGTATATGGCACCATGTTTGCCCCCTTGAATGAGTAGACTTCCAAGAAGCAACCAAAGAAGATGATCTGGAGTGAGGCTTGCTAGACTGCTTTTGATGCCCCGAAGGCTGCCATCGGCCCCACACCTGTGCTGAAGGCACCTGACTACTCCAAGGAGTTTGTTGTGCAAAAAGATGCCTCAGAGCATGGTATAGGAGCAGTACTCTCACAGCTTAATTAAGAGGACCTATATCAACCTGTAGCCTTTATTATCAGGAGGTTACTTCCCAGGGAACGTAGGTGGAGTGCCATAGAGCGTAAAGCTTTTGATGTGGTCTGGGCGCAAAAGAAGCTAAGACCCTACTTGTTTGGGACTCACTTCCGGGTTCACATTGACCACAGGCCCTTCAGATGGTTAATGCAGATGAGAGGTGAGAATCCAAAACTGTTGAAGTGGTCCATTTCCCTACAGGGGATGGACTTTACGGTGGAACACCGACCTGCACAGAACACTCCTTAGCAATGAGAACTTCCATGAAGTTGGGTAGTTGCTCCCCACTTACAGCTGGGGGGGACATGTGGTAGACTTTGCATCCTTGGTGTGGTCTCCCCTAATGTTTTTCCTCTGTTTCCCAGGTTGTTGATGTGTGCTGGACTCTGGTTTTGCTGTTTTTGTTACTCTGGGCACTTTACCACTGCTATCCACTGCTAAAGTGCAAGTGCTCCTATTTAAAATGTATGTGTAATTGGCTTTCCATGATTGTCATATTTGATTTACTAATAAGTCCCTGATGCAGTGCACTAGAGGTGCCCAGGGCCTATAAATCAAATGCTACTAGTGGGCCCGAAGCACTGGTTGTGCCACCCACATTAGTAGCTCTGTAAACATGGCTCAGATCTTCCACTGCAGTGTCTGTGAGTGCAGTTTTAACTGCCAATTCGACTTGGCAAGTGTACCCACTTGCAGGCCTAAAACATCCCTTTTCTTACATGTAAGACACCCCTAAAGTAGGCCCTAGGTAGCCCCATGGGTAGTGTGCAGTGTATGTTTAAGGTAGGACATATACTAATGTGTTTTATATGTCCTGACAGTGAAATACTGCCAAATTCGGATTTCACTGTTGCAAGGCCCATTTCTCTCATAGGTTCACATGAGGGCTGCCTTTAAATATGATAAAAACATAGATTCCCTTTGGGAGCAGATAGACATGCTATTGCTTATCGCCGGCCACCAGGGTCATAATGAGGCCCATAGAAATGTGTTTTATATGTCCTGACAGTGAAATATTGCTAAATTCGTTTTTCACTATTGCAAGGCCTGACCCTCTCATAAGTTAACATGGGGACTACCTTTAAATCTGATTAAAGTGTAGATTACCTTTGGGAGCAGATGGACATGTGGAGTTTGGGGTCTCTGAACTCACAATTTCAAATACATCTTTTAGTAAAGTTGGTTTTGAGATTGTGTGTTTGAAAATGACACTTTTAGAAAGTAGGTATTTTCTTGTTTAAACCATTCTGTAACTCTGCATATTTGTGGACGCCCTGTCTTGGTTAGTTTGACAGTTGGGATGTTTGAACCTCTCTCTAGACAGTGACACAAAGGGAACTGGGGTGTAGCCTGCATATCCTGATGAGCCATCTGTGCTAGGAGGGAGGGGAGGGGTGGTCATTCACACCTGAAAGGGCTGTGCCTCCCCTCACGCAATGCAGTCTCCAGCCCAATGGTGTGTGTCTGGGGCCTGGCCTGGGCAAAGCAGGATCTCCCAAACAAGAGAGACTTGCCTTTGAAGGCAGAAAGGGGTATAAGAAGATCACCCAAAATCCCTGAAAATTAGATCACTTCTGAAATCAAGAGGAACCTCTGCCAAGGAGAAGAGCTGAGGAGAAGTGCTGCCCTGCCTGTGACTGTTCTTTGTGGAGTTATCCTGGAGTTGCTGCTTCTGTCTGTGAAAGGGTACAAAGCTTGGACTTGGTTGTGAATTCCTCCGTGTGAAGAATATCCAAGGGCTTGAACTGAGCTTGCCTCCTGTTGTTGAAGTCTCAGGGCCATCAAAGACTTCCCCTGCCAGCACCTGGACTCTCTGCTGAGACTCTTCCCCTGCCAAGTGGTGCCCTATCCAGTTCCTGGGCCCTTGAAAGATGAAGCTGGCAGACATAGACTGAAAATCCACACACAGACCGCCGTGCAGGGAAATTTTTGACGCACCTTCTGTAACGCGGCTGATGAACAACGCGCTGCCGGCTTTTCGGCTGAAGTCAACTCTCCACCTCCCTCGTGGCTGGAAGATTGACGGCACACGGCTGGAAAACGATGCGCTAATGGAGGCTGATAACGTCGCAAACCCCACGGAGCATGGATCTATGATAGTGTGCAATCGGATTTTTAACGCAACATCGCTGGGTGCAGAAAAACAATACAAAGCCTGCCCGGACCCGAGGTGCCTGTCCAGATCGATGCATCGCTCTCTTGCGGGAGAGAAGAAATGACGCACGCTGACCCGACCGGAGGATGTACAACGCACGGTCTCGCTTGCGAGTGAGAAATCTATGCATTGCTGTCCTTTTTCGACGCATACTTGCCCATGTGGCTTTATTTTGACGATACCCAGGTACTTTTGTGAAATACCAGCATTCTCACTGTTTTCTAAGGATTAAAGGCCAGATGTACAACGCGTTTTGCATGGCGCAAACTGCGAAATTCTCAGTTTGTGCCATGCAAAACATGCATCGTGATGCACATTCCCATTTTGCGAGTCGGTACCGACTCGCAAAATGGGAATGTGACTCGCAAATAGGAAGGGGTGTTCCCCTTCCTATTTGTGAATCGCACCGCAATGCAGAATTGCTTTGTGACCGCGGACGCGGTCGCAAAGCAATTTGCAGTTAGCACCCATGTGAAGTGGGTGCTAACTCATTCGCAAAAGGGAAGGGGTCCCCATGGGACCCCTTCCCCTTTGTGAATGTTGCCCAAAATATTTTTTCAGAGCCGGCAGTGGTCTAATGGACCCCTGCCTACTCTGAAAAAATGAAACCAAATGGTTTCATTTTCTCGAGGGTATTGCATCTTGCTGTCCTTTAAAGAAAACGGGCTGCAATACAAAAAAATAAACTGCTTTATTAAAAAAGCAGTCACAGACATGGTGGTCTGCTGTCTCCAGCAGGCCACCATCCCTGTGAGTGCAGGGAATCGCAAGGGGGTCGCAAATTGCGACCCACCTCATTAATATTAATGAGGTGGGTCTTTGTGACCCCCTTGTGATTCGCAGATGGTGTCAGGGACACCATTCTGCATATGGTTTTGCGAGTCGCAAATTGCGAGTCACTCCGACTCTCAATTTGCGAGTCGCAAAACCATTTCTTTCTACATCTGGCCCTAAGACTCTTATTCTTTGAAAATTAATAACTTGACTTGTGTATGTTGGATTTTGGTCATTTTGGTCTTGTTTTGTTTAGGTAAATATTCTCTATTTTCCTAAACCTGTGTTGTGTTATTTTGTAGTGTTTTCACTGAGTTACTGAGTGAGTTGGTACAAATACTTTACACATTGCTTTTGAAGTTAAGCCTACCTGCTCACTAAGCTACCAAGGGGGCGAGTGGGGGTAACTGAGAGTGATTCTTCTTGACCCTCACTAGAGTGAGGGTCCCTGCTTGGGCAGGGGGTAACCTGACTTCCAACCAAAGACCCCATTTCTAAAACCTGCCAACTCACATGCAGTCTCCAACCCCCTGATGTGTGTCTAGGGCCTGGCCTGGACAAGGTAGGATCTTGTGAACAACTGAGACTTTCCTTTGAAGTATGCCTTCTTCAAAGGCAGAAAGGGGTATACATATTAGACCCAAACCCCCCAAAAATTAGATTTCTTCAAGATCTCTTCTGGGACCAAGAGGCCCCTCTGCCAAGGAGAAGAGCTGAAGAGCTGAGGTGGAGTGCTGTCCCTGCCTGTGACTATGCTTCGTTGAACTATCCTGCAGTTGCTGCTTCTACCTGTAAAAGGGGACAAAGACTGGGCTTTGTGTTATATTCCTGCTTGGGAAGAATCTCCAAGGGCTTGAACTGAGTTTGCCTCCTCTTTTGAAGTCTCAGGGCCATCAAAGACTTCCTCTACTAAAACTTAGACTCTGTGCTGAGACTCCTGTTCTGCCAAGTGGTGTACTATCCAGTCCCTGAGCACTTGAAAGGCGAAGTTGGCAGACAAGAGCTGAAAATCAATGCACAGAATTCTGTTTGGGAAACTTTTGGCCACACAATGTGCAATGCGGCTGATAAATGATGTGTCACCAACTTCACGTCTAAAATCGACGCTCCACCTGCATTGTAGGTAGGAGATCGATGCATCGTGGCTGGAGAAAGGATGCGCAACACCCGCTTTCGACTGCTGATAATGATACAAACCCCACGACAAGCAATTTTCTAACACCGTGCAAAATAATTTTCCGCGCTTAGTCCCTTGGCATCAAAGTCAGCCTGACTGTGCGCGGATCCGAGGTGCCCCATCCAGAAATTGACGCATCGCTCTCTTGCCAGGGAGAAAAATGACGCATTGCTGACCCGACCAGAGTAGAAACTATGCATGGCCTCTCTTCCGAAGAAGGATTCGATGCATCACTGCCTTTTCCAAAGCACGCTCGCCCATGTGGCTTTATTTTTGACGCTAACCAGGTACTTTGTGCAAAATCATAATTTCTATTGTTTTCTATAGAGTAAGACTCTTATTCCTTTGAAAATGCATATTTTAATCCCTTCGCTGCCAGACCTTTTCCCCCTCAGGTGCCAAGCCCTTTTTTGGCTGTTTGGGGCAGTTCACGCTTAGGCCCTCATAACTTTTTGTCCACATAAGCTACCAACATTCATGGGATTTTAGAAGTACCCAGACTTTGTGGCTTCCCCTGAAGGAGACCAAGAAATTAGCCAAAATACAGTGAAAACTTTGGCCCTCATTATGAACACGGCGGTAACAACTGCTGTATTTTTGCTGACGGTCAAAACACTGACCGCCAGTGTCCCCGGATCCCCACCGGCCAAATAATAAACCTTCCTGTGGGCTGGCGTGCGAAAACATTGTTTCTGCCCGCCGGCCCACAGGAAGGCGTGGCCGGGACATTGACGGCCGCTCTACATAGAGCCACTGTGAATGCCTCTGTGTGGCGGGTGCAGCTGCACCCGTCGCGCAGATCAGTGCCCGAAAATCGGGCAGTGACCTGCGCGACGGGGCACTGCACCAGGGCCCCTGCACTGCCCATGCAAAGTGCATGAGCAGTTCAGGGGCCCCCAGGGGTGCCCCGGTGTACCCCTTCCGCCAGCCTTTCCCTGGTGGGAAAGCCCGCCAGGGAAAGGCTGGAGGATTTGGAAACATTATCCGAGGGGTAGCACCGCTGCCCTGTCGGATAATATTTCTGTCTGCTGCCAGGCTGCCAGACGGAGGAAGCCTGGCAGTGAGTGAGGGCTGCCGATGTCGGCCCTGACTGGGATCATTATGTGGCGGGTTGGCCCACCATGCCGGCTGGCGGTTTCACCCGCCAATGCCAGCATGGCGGGCCAACCCGCCATGTTCATAATGACCGCCTTTGTTTTTTTTTTTTTAAATGGGAAACAAGGGCTGAAGAAGAAGGCTTGTGGTTTTTTCCCCATGAAAATGGCATCACCAAACGGTTTGTGGTGCTAAAATCACCACCTTCCCAGCTTTCAGGAACTGACAGAGTTGAATCAGAAAATCCAATTTTTCAACAGAATTTTGACATTTTACTGGGACATACCCCATTTTTACTATTTTTTGTGCTTTCAGCCTCCTTCCAGTTAGTGACAGAAATGGGTATGAAAACAATGTTGTATCCCAGAAAGCTAAATATTTCTAAAAAGTAGACAAAATTCTGAACTTAGCAAGGGGTAATTTGTGTAGATCCTACCAGGTTTTCCTACAGAAAATAACAGCTGAATTTAAAAAAAAATTGAAATTGAGGTAAAAAAACAGCCATTGTTCTCCACATTTTACTCTGTAACTTTTTCTTGCGATGTCAGATTTTTTAAAGCAATATATTGTTATGTCTGCTGGACTCTTCTGGGTGTGGGGATATATAGGGCTTGTAGTTTCATCAAGAACCCTAGGTACCCAGAGCCAATTAAAGAGGTGCACCTTGCAATGGGTTTTCATTCTATTTCGGGTTTACAGCAATTCATTTGCTGAAATGTAAAGAGTGAAAAGCAGTGGTTATTTGCACATCTCTGAATTTCGTGGTGCCCACACTAGCATGTGAATTACAGGGCATTTCTCAAATAGATGTCTTTTTTAAACACTGTCTTACATTTGGAAGGAAAATATGTAGAGAAAGACAAGGGGCAATAACACTTGTTTTGCTATTATGTGTTCCCCCAAGTCTCCCGATAAAAATGGTACCTCACTTGCATGGGTAGGCCTAATGCTCGTTAATGCATGTAACAGGAAACGCAACATGGACACTTCACATTTTTACATTGAAATCCGAAGTCCCTAGCTGTAGATTTTGGCCTGTAGCTCAGCTGGCACCTAGGGAAACTTACCAAACCTGTGCATTTTTTAAAGCTAGACACCCAAGGGAATCCAGGATAGGGTGGCTTGTGGGGCTCTCACCAGGTTCTGTTAAAAAAAGATCCCTGGTGTCTAGTGGTTTCTGCCCCCCTTGGGGCAGATTGACCTAATAAAAATAGGCCGATCTGTCCCCAAGGGGGGCAGAAATGGCCCAAAAGTAATTTTGCCCTCCAGGAGGGTGACCCTTGCCTAAGGGGTCGCTCCCTACATATAAAAAAATAAAAAATAAAAAATAAACAACAAATAAATTATCCCTGGTGTCTAGCGGTTTCTGCCCCCCCCCCCCGGGGGCAGATCGACCTAATTATAATAGAAATGGCCTAAAAATAAATTGTCCCCCTGGGGAGAGGCCCCTGCCCAAGGGGCCGCTCCCCTTATGCGTAAATTACAACAACAAAGACTCCCTGGTGTCTAGTGGGCATTGCAGAAATGCCTTTCCTTTCCTTTGATGCCTCTCTCAGCCCCTCCATGTGATCAGAGGAAACTGAGCTTCCAGCGCAGAGGGGCAGGCCTCTGATAAGGGCAGACGCCACTGGGGGGTCAGGGGGTAGGGGTCCCTGCACTGGGGGCGCTGAGGCGAGGTTCATGGGGGGAGAACTAGTGCTCCCCCCATGAGCCAGTCCAAGGACGTAACCGTTGCGTTCTTGGCTGTGAAGGGGTTAGCTTGTGTATGTTGGATTTTTGTCCTTGTGGTCTTGTTTTATTTAGATAAATATGGCCTATTTTTCTAAACTGGTGTGGTGTCCTTATTTTAGTGTTTTCACTGTATTACTGTGTGCGTTTTTACTAATACTTTACACACTGCTTCTGAGTTAAGCCTGCCTGCTCGTGCCAAGCCACCAAGGGGGTGTGTAGGGGTTAATAAGGTGGGTTTCTCCCTTGTCCTGACTAAAGTGAGGGTCCTTGCTTGGACAGGGGGTAACCTGACTTCCAACCAAAGACCCCATTTCTAACAGTTATCATTATTACCACAGTACATTTTGGCCCCTTCTCTGTCGCGGGCACTTGGCCTACCCACACAAGTGAGGTGCCACTGGAGGAATGCTGAGTGGAAGGAAGTTTGTAGCTTTCTACGGAATTCAGAACTTTCCATCACAGAAATGTGAGGAAAATGTGTTTAGTCAAATTTGAGGTTAGCAAGGGATTCTGGGTAAAAATACATGGTGAAAGCCATGCAGGTCAGCCCACCCTGCATACCCTGATGTGTCTAGATTTCAGAAATGTACAGGTTTGCTAGGTTTCCCTAGGTGTCTGCTCACCTAGCGTCCAATGTTTGAGCTACCCACTTTGGAAAAAAGGTTCAGTTTTCGGTGGAAAAGTGCCATGTTTCCATGTTTTAGGCCATTTCCTGTCTCGGACACTTGGTCCACCCACACAAGTGAGGTACCATTTTTATCAAGAAACATGGAGGAATGCTGGGTGGAAGGACACTTTTGGCTCCCTGTAGATTCCAGAACTTTCCATCACAGAAATGTGAGGAAGATATAGTTTTAGTCAAAGTGTGAGGTTTGCAAGGGATTCTGGGTAAACAAAGGTGGTGAAAGCATGTAAGCCAGCCCTCCTGACATACCCCTAGATGTCTATTTTTAAAAAATGTACAGGTTGGCTAGGTTTCCATAGGTGCCGTCTGAGCTAGGGTCCAAAATCTTGAGCTACTCACATTTGAAAAAAGGGCAATTTTTCAGTTGAAAAATGAGTTGCATCCATGTTGTCTTTTGGGTCGTTTCCTGTCGCAGGGACTAGCCTATCCACACAAGTGAGGTACTATTTTTATTGTGAGATTTGTGGGAGCATAGAATAGTAGAATATGTGTTATTACCTATTGGCTTTCACTGCATTTGTGCCTTTCAAATGTAAGCCAGTGTATAAGAAAGATGACATTTTAATACCTCCCAAATCATACGTTAGTATGGATACCCACAAGTTCAGATATGTAGAAATAACCACTGATCCTAAACTCTATATCTTGTGCCCATTTCAGAAATATATGTTTCCTTGCTACCCATTTTTCACTCTCCCTATTTTGCTGTAAGAATTGGTCCATACTCAGTGCTCAATGAAAAAAACATTTTAAATGCAACTCAGTTGTTGGCTCTTGGGACCTTGGGTTCTTGGAGAACCTACAAACCTTGTATATCTTCACAACCAGAAGGGTCTAGTGGATGTAATGGTATACTGCTCCTGTCAATTGGCCATGCAACAAACAGTTACAGATGAAAATGTTGTCACAAATGCATGTTTTTTCCTACTCATCTTAAATATTTCTTTATTTCAACAGTTCTTTTCCTTAGCAAAACCTTATTGGATCTACACAAATGACCCCTTGCTGAATTTTACATTTTGTCTAATTTTTAGAAATGTGTAGCTTTTCTGGATCCCCCTTGAGTTTCATGCTGGTTCCCACCACAAACTGTAAGTAGGTTGAGAGCAAAAAAATAGGGACAATAGGCTGCCTCTTAGAAAAATGCCAAAATTGTAGTACAAAAAGAGCTTGCTGGATTCAGCTCTGCATGTTCCTGAAAGCTGGCAAGATGGTGACTTTAGTACAGCAAACCCTTTTTTAATGCCATTTGTAGGGAAAAGAACAGATGCTTTCTTCTACAGCACTTTTCTTCCATTAAAAAAAAACACATTTTAGCTGTATTTTGGCTAATATCTTGGTCTCCTGCAGGGGAACCCACCAACTCTGGGTACCTTTAAAATCATCAGAACTTGTGGAAAAAAGGATGCATATTTGGCGTGGATAGCTTATGTGCACAAAAAGTTATGCTAGTCCAAGCACAAACTACCCCAAATAGCTACAAAAGGGCTCAGCGCTGGGGGGTGAATGGTGGGGGGAAAGGCCCAGCAGCTAAGGGCTTAAGCGGAGAGACTGTTACTGTGTGTCTCCCACTGTGCTATTTAGTACACTGTCTGCATTTGCCTCTGCTGTTGTTTGCTAACATATCTATTTGCCTCTTCCCACACAACGTGTTTGCCACTTAGCTTGCATTCAAAACTGATGTGGCCAGAGATCCAAGTCAAATTATCAAGCTCTCTCTTCACTCTTTTCCATCCATGAACTTGGTACCCATGGTATCCTCTCTCACTGGATATCATTTAATAAAGAGATGGAAACCATTATCAGCATCAGGGCAGCTCTAAATTCTAGATGAAACCAATGATTAGGTGTAAATATATTTAAAAAATACGAAAATGAGGTTTAAAAGAAACAAAATAATGGACCCATGTTGGCAAACCACGGTCACAACATCGTTGCATTACTGTCTTCCGACCTCATTTTTCTTCCATTTGGCTAGACTATTGATTGATGTTGATCAGACATATCACTGGATCCTGCAGACTACATTCTCTCAATATTGGCTTTGTTCCTTTGGGGAATGGCCGTGCATTGAGTAGTTGGCCATGCCTCGAAGGGTGCTTCACTGCTAACTTTCTCTCTCCTCTCTAGAAAACTCGCTATCAGGGTATCCAGACCTGAGAGTAAAGGGGAAGCACCTTCAAGGGCAAAATCCACCGATACCTCTTCTGTTTGGATCGGTTCGGGCCTGGAACCGAAATCCTGCTTCTGTTTGTCAGGCACCATTTCGCCTTCAAACACATCGAGCCTTTTAGCAGACTTGCTGCCTGGCAACTTGGAGAATCTGTCGCTTCTTATTGCCAATATCTGTTACTCCCAGCCCCTAGAGAGAGGTTGTGCCTTTTAAGACACCCCTTTACCCAATATTGCCCTCCAAAAACCGTTAATTTGAGGCTGCTAATACTCTGAATCATGCACAGGGCTGCATCCGCTAATGGAGGGTAAGCTCTTAACTGGTGTTTGTTGGAAGCTTTGTCATCCTCATGTTTTGCATCGTAATCTTTAATCGTGTTCTTTAACACAGTTTTTTGATGCTGCATCTTTGTACCTTCATTGAGATGCAGAGCCATCACTCCTGTTTGGACCTACTGAATCTTGGTAATTTTTGGAAGCTGTCCTTGCCACCGCTTACTTTGTTCTTGGAAGATGCATGGTCACACAAATGCTATGCTTTCTATCATTTCAAACACAGGATGTTTATCTTTATTAAATAGCCATGTGTTGAATTTCACATTTTCTTTATTTAAGGTTTAGAACAAAGAGGATGGAAGTGAAAGTTTAATTAAGGTTGCAATTGACGTTTTTCTTCCAAACTTACATTGTATATTTGTAAGAGGAATGGAAGTATCAGTTGGCAATGGGTCTTGAATTGGTATTTTTCTCCAAAAGACATACTTCAGTTAATTTGATTAGATATGTGCCCAGTTTTAGTACACCTGTATGATGAATCAAAGGAGTATAACTTGAAAATGCATTGCTGAAACAACATAGTAACTTGTAACTGATTTGCCTCATTTGTCATCTTGATAAATATCCACATAGCAGAACAGTTAGAGGATTATGGACTGTGTCCCTTATTGGAAAACCTGCACAACAATGAACTAATAATGTAGATTGATGTGATGCAGATTTGATTCTCAGCTATCTCTTTTTGAGTTATAGAATAACTTACTTGGCAAGTGTGACTTGTCGCATCCATTGGCATTGAAGATGTTGCACCACTGTTTTGATCATAAGAATCCAGTATAGTTAAAACACGTCTAACATAATAAGAAAGGACATAATTGCGTATTACTGATTCATTAATTTTTGTAGTGTCTGAGAGTCTCTCTCCCTTTCATTTCAAAAGGAAGAAGAGTAGTTATTTATGTGAGAAAAGCTAAAACAGTGTGATATGAATAACAAATACACTGACTTTATAAGCTTCTGAGTATATTTCAGACGTAATATTAGAGCACAAACATATAAGCTCAGCCATAAAGTCAGTATTGGTCCAAATGAAGCAAGCTCCTGTTTTGAGTTAGTTAGAAGTGACTCTCTATTCAGCTTGTGACTGCCCGTCTCTGCTCTGCACTGTGCTTTCTGCACCTCAGGCATTAACTCTGAATATTCGAAGTTGTAAAATCTATGTATTTTAGAAAGTGCAATAACATATAACCACGTGCATATATGTGCGCTGTATAAAGACACACATGCATGATAAAGTCCCTGATCTACTGTCCACAAGGGTAGTGGCAATCTGTTAATGACTCACAAATTAAAAAAACATCGTCCGTGTTGCTGGTCGCGGACTACACAGATACGAAAAGAAAAAAGAAAACAATGTTTTCCCAACAATAGTCACTTAGTAAAACTCACAGACATGCGGACCAGAAGGCCAAATATGCTCATATGAAGAGTAAACATTCTGATCATCCCAAAAATGTAAGGTTCTCTTCTTAGCTATTAACAGGAGGAAAGCTGCTTTCTCACAGCAACTCTCTTCAGAGTTAGTCTCAACAGACTGCCAACTCCTTAAAAGTGATAACATTTCTGTCCTTACTCACAGTTTCACTCTCTAGAACTTCCCTTTCAGGCACTCCACTCTCATGCATGTAGTCCGACAAACACTTTAGCCAGTTACAGGTTGAGTTACCCCAGGCACTTCTATTTAGTCCAGCCTTTCAATAATGAGGGGAAGTGTTTCAGACCATCATGCAATCAAGAGGTGCTTCGATCAGAGAGGTAGATGTGATCACTATCCTGCTAATACATCCCTACATAACCCAAGCAGCTAGTCTACATAAACAATATCTTACCACTTGAGTGTGATCATGGTTCTTAAGGAGAAACCACTGGATTTACATGCATTTTGTTGAGCGCGTTAGGTGTCAGGCTGCTCCCAACTTGTCAAAACAATTAAATCCTTCATGGGCTAAAATAATTGTCCTCCCACTCCTCATTCTTAAACCAACATTGGCAAAGCACTGCAGCCATGAAAAAATTGTCACAGCTGCAGGTGTTGTGGGAGCATCCCCAGCAGCCCTCTTGGAATGGAATTCTTAAAAAGTTACACAATATATTTGAAGGTTGCCATCTCTGTTGCGCCTGCATCCACAGTGGGCATATGTCAATACCTTTTGCTCTGTTTTAACAAGTTCTGTTCAAAGATTGCCCCCATAAATGCAGGCATCTTGGCAACCATTTTTAATATGGTGTTAACATCTAAAATGCATTATAAGGTTGCTACTTCAGTTGCATGTGAGTTAACAGTAGCCATCTTTGAATATATTTTGATTTATTTTAACAAATCCATTTCAGAGATGCACGTGCATCTTTGGTGACTGTCTTTGAATGGGATTTGTTCAAACAAACAATAACAAGCATTTTCAATGCAATAGGTCTCGCATATACGAGAGCTAGAGCTACTGGCGTTGTAAATGACACTGTCTTTTATTTATGTGTTTTGATTTGGTGTGTAGGGGATGTATGTGGTGTGAGAGATAGGTGTAAGTAGAGCTATGTCGATGTAGGTTTAGGTAGAGGTAGATCACGGTAGATGTAGAGATAGGTAGAGCTAGAAAAAGGTACAGGTAGAGGTAGGTGTAGGCAGAGGTAAAGTCTGGTGTAGGTAGAGGTAGGTAAAGGTAGGTGTAGGTAAAGTTAGTTGTAAGTGTATGTCAAGGTAGGTGTAGGTAGAGGTAGGTGTAGGAAGAGGTAGGCATAGGCGTGGGTAGAGGTAGGTGTAGGTAGAGGTAGATGGAGGTAGAGTTAGGTGGAGGTAGAGGTGGAGTTAGGTGGAGGTAGAGGTAGGTGGAGGTAGAGGTAGAGTTAGATGGTGGTAGAGGCAGGTGTAGGTAGAGGTAGGTGTAGGAAGAGGTAGATAGACGTAGAGGTAGGTGTATGTAGAGGTAGAGGTTGGTGAAGGAGGTAGAGGGAGGTGGAGGTATGGGTAGGAGTAGGGGTAGGTAGAGGTAAGTGTAGATTGAAGTAGATGGAGGTAGATGTTGGTGTAGGTGCAGATAGAGGTAGGTTTAGGTAGAGGTAGGTGGAGGTAAAGATAGAGATAGAGAAAGGTGGAGGTAAAGGTAGAGGTAGGTGTAGGTAGATGGAGAGGTAGGAGTAAGTAAAGGTAGGTGTACGTAAAGGTAGGTAGAGTTAAGTAGAGGTAGGTCAAGGTAGAGATAGGTGAAGGTGTAGGTAGAGGTAGGTGTAGGTAGAGGTATATACAGGTAGGTGTAGGCAGAGGTAAAGATAGGTGCAGGTAAAGGTAGAGGTAGGTGTAGGTAGAGGTAGTTAGAGGTACGTGTAGGTAGGTGTAAGGAAAGGTGGGTGTAGGTGTATACAGAGGTAGGTGTAGGTACAGGTCGAGGTATGTACAGATAGGTGTAGGTAGAGCTAGGTGGAGGTAGAGGTAGGTAGAGGTAGGCAGAGGTAGGCAGAGGGTGAGGTAGTTGTAGGTAGAGGTAGGTGTAGGCAAAGGCAGGTGTAGGGAAAGGTAGGTGTATGTAGAGGTGGATGTAGGCAGAGGTAGGTACAGGTAGAGGTAGGTGTAGATAGAAGTAGGGGAGGTAGAGGTAGGTGTAGATAGGGGTAGGGGAGGTAGAGGTAGGTGGATGTAGAGATAGGTGTAGATAGAGGTGAAGGTAGTTCTAGGTAGAAGTAAGTACAGGTAAAGATAGGGGAGGTAGAGGTTTGTATAGGTAGAGGTAGGTGTAATTAGGGGCAGGTGTAGGTAGAGGTCAAGGTAGGTGTAAATAAAGGTAGGTGAAAGTAGAGGTAGGTTTAGGTAGAGGTAGGTGTAAGTAGAGGTATGTAGAGGTAGGTGTAGGTAGAGGTAAAGGCATGTGTAAGTAGAGGTAGGTGTAGGTAGAGGTAGGTATAGGTAGAGGTCACAGTATGTGTAGGTAGAAGTAGGTGTAGGTAGCAGAAGGTGTGGGGAGAGGTAGGTGTAGATAGAGGTAAAGGTAGGTGTAGGTAAAGGTAGGCGTAGGCATATGTAGAAGTAGAGGTAGGTGCAGGTAGAGGTAGTGGTAGGTAGAGGTAAGTGTAGGTATAGGTACTGGTAAGTAGATGTATGTAGAGGCAGGTATGTGTAGAGAAAGGTGGAGGTAGGGGAAGTAGAGGTATGTAGAGGTAGGTGTAGAGCAGTGTTTTTCAAACGTGTTAATGCACCCCCAGTGTGAAAAAATAAAATATATCTAGAGTTATTTAAACATTGCAGTCAACGCTGTTACCTTTTTAAAAATGAAAAAAAACACCCCTGAGGTACAGGTAGGGGTAGGTATTTATGGAAAGGTAGGTGCAGGTGTATTTAGAGGTAGGTGTAGGTATAGGTAGGTATAGGTAGGTGTAGGTAGAGGTAGAGGTACATAGAGGTAGGTGTAGGTAAAGGTAGAGGTAGGTACAGGCAGAGATAGGAGAGGTAAATGTCAGTGTAGGTAGAGGTAAAGGTAGTTGTAAGTAAAGGCAAGTGTAGTTAGAGGTAGGTGTAGATAGAGGTAGGTGTAAGTAGAGGTATGTCGAGGTAGGTGTAGGTAAAGGTATGTGTAAGTAGAGGTAGGTGTAGGTAAAGGTAGATGTAGGTAGCAGTAGGTGTAAGGAGAGGTAGGTGTAGGTAGGGGTAAACGTAGGTGTAGGTAAAGGTAGGTGTAGGCATATGGAGAGCTAGATGTAGGTAGAGGTAGGTGCCGGTAGAGGTAGGTAGAGGTAGGTGTAAGTAGGTGTAGGTAGAGCTAGGTGCAGGTAGAGGTAGGTGTAAGTAGGTGTAGGTAAAGTTAGGTGTGGGTAGAGAAAAGTGGAGGTAGTGGTTTGGGAGGTGGATGTAGGTATAGGTGGAGCAGTGTTGTTCAATCTTGTTAATGCTGCCAACCCAGTGGGAAAAAATAAATTATCAGGCCCCCCTCAGAATTTTTCATAACTATTCTATTACGTTTCCAATGTTTAAATATCGCTAGAGTTATTTAAATATTGCAGTTAATTCTGTTACTTTGTAAAAATCACAATAAACATTTTTCTGCTTATTCCAAAGCACCATTATCCACATAATCCTTCTTTTGGCCAGAGCCTGGCAGCCCCCCCCATGTTTGAAGACGTTAAAGGTAGAGGTAGGTAGAGGTAGGTGGAGGTAAGTAGAGATGGGTGGAGGTAGAGGTAGGTGTAAATAGTGGTATGGAGAGGTAGGTGTAGGTAGAGGTATGCAGAGGTAGGTAAAGGTAGATGTAGGTAGAGGGAGGTGTAGGTAAAGGTAGGGGAGGTAGACGTAGCTGTAAGTAGAGGTAGGGAGAGGCTACCTCTACCTACACCTACCTCTACACAGTTTGAAGGCCACAAAAAATATATATTTGCTCTTGGGGCAGTGTATAATTATGTTCTTTATCTATACAAAAAAAGTTAATTGCGCTTGGGCAAATGTATAATTATTCATGGTGGGCTAATTCAAACAGGGTATGGCCAAAAAACCTTAAATGCGTTCGTGAATGTACATAATAAATTTTTTTCGCAAAAGAAGAGAAGTTAATTATGCTGGCGGAAGGGCATAATTACGTTTTCAGGAAGAATGAAAGGGGGAGGAATTACACACAGGTTAAAGGGCCAAACAAAGAAAAGTGAGTGCCACATTATTCTAAAAGGTCAATCAAATTACAAAATTATGTGCCAAAAAAGGAATCAGTGGTGGAGGGAGAAAAGTAAATAATTTTAAGCTGTGGTCATAAGGAAAGTGCCTCAGGAGGGTCAAACATAAAGCATTTACCAATGATCACAAAGGATTTTTGAAAAGCAAGCCCCTGAATGAGTGATAGTGATGGGTGTGTGGTGGGTGTGGTTAAAAGCCCAGATACATACAAACATGTCGGAAAAGCAGCGCTTGAGCGCTGCTATGCTCAACCTAAAAACACATTCAGAGATGAATGGGAGTAAGGAAAACATTTTAAGATGCCTGCTCCCTGGCAGCATAGTGGCTGCCAAAACAAAAAGTATGGGAGTCTAGGATCAAGAGGGAGCTGGTGAGCCGTGGGAAGGGAGTATGAAAATAGGAACATGCGAGAGGAGGGGAATAGAGGGGCAGAGAGATAAGTAGTACTTCTAATTCACTCCAACACAAGGTTTGGCATCAGTGTGGATGGATACATCAACCAATCAAAACATTGTAAAACTGCATGGCTCTTGGTTGAAACAAACACTATAACATGGAAGAAAGTCATTAAATGTGGAGCTGGAGAGTGACAAACACAACAAAGCCATTCAATCATAAGAAAAGGATTGACCCAAAGCCCACTCTACATATATGTAAGTATTGGAAACAATCAATCTCCACCAGACAGCTAAAAGTTTGTATAGGTGAGACCTAAAAAAGCAATTGTGTGCAAATCACAGTGCTACTGGTTCCTGATACAAAACGTGCACTGGTACTTGCAAATTTAAGTTTTGTCTCCATAGAGATGGAAGAATCATAACCCCCATCAGTGATGAAGATCATCAGACCATCACAGATCATACAGAGCTGCTGTGAGTAAGAAAGACACACATGAGCAATAGAGAAAACTGAAAGTAGGGATTAAAAGTACACATTCTAACACAGATCAGGCAATAGAAGGCACTGCACAGTCTGAGCTACAGCAATATTAAAGATTCAGATAGAGCAAAATGTGAATGCACTCTTTGTTCAGTACCTTCAGCACCGCAGTAACAATACGATACAAGCATTAACACAGCCAACTGGGCTTGCATTTGAATTAAAGTGCCTTTTGTTTCGCTGATGGATCTAGACTCACAATAAGTCATCATACACATATTCTATCACTCACCTTTACACTCATGCATCCATTCATCAATCCACTGACTCATCCGTCCCTTCAGCCTCTGACACAAACCACTATAACAACATATGCAATTTACGGTAAAACAATACAGATAGAAAAAAGAAAACATGCTGCCTTCTAAACACGGGGGCACATATTTGCAAAAATCACGACTAACAGTAGCAGCTGGTGTCTGACTTACAAAGATAGTGCAAAAAGTATATAATTGTTTTAAAGTTCAAACATGGCTGCCACATTTCTAACCAATGCGTGAGCCATCTTGGAATGGTAAAACAACAATACACTATGGGCAGCAGGATTGCATAATGAGCTCCTGGTTTAGAGTAAAAGGTCACAAGGAATGCGGGGCACTGCAAATGAAATGAGCAGCAAGCAAGCAACCCATTGGCACTGCCTTGAGAGCTGCAGTATCCTCTAAATAAACATTAAAATAAAAAGAGGAGAAGCATAGAAATTAAAGTGGAATTATAAAAGAGAACATTCAAAACTAAAGGACTGGCCAAGCAGCCTTGGCACTAAAGCACACACATTTCAGGTGAATGTACACACTTAATCAAAAAATGCCATCATTAACAGGGCAAAAGGGCAGTAACTGATATAGACTGAACCTTTACCCCATGCTGTTCACTGTCATAGATAGAAGAAGAGAGTAAATGGCACTTTGACAGCCCAATGGCAGAACAGAGCGGACCCAAAGGCCCTCCATGTATCTATAGGGATGCATAGTTATGTATTTGGATGTATCTTATATTTTTGTAATTACAAGATCTGGTAGACATCTAAGAAGAGATTCTATCAAGGACTATTAGAATTATTACAGTGCAAATCTTCTCCCAGTGCAGTTAGTCAGAAGCAGTAACCAACACCAAAATAATTCCCTACAAAGGTAATCTGCCATTTTGTGCAACAACATAACACTCTGTTGGCTTAGATACAGAGAAATAACAAACCACTCCTAAATGCCTGTTGATTTTAACATATTGTTTTCACAATTACTCTGTTAAGTCAACTATATTTATCAGAGTTTTTCATAATAAACAGATGCGAGCTATGGCAACAGAAATATTAATGCTAGTGCACTAGTCAGGCCTGTTGCCTTTATCAATGATTTAGCACCATAACCAACAGGGACCTCCCACACAGAGTATAAGCTTTCCTAGAAGGTAACCATCTGGCATGCAGTTATAAAATGACATAGTCTAAAAAAGTACAGATAGGAAAGCAAAATACTATCGTTACTAAGGGCCTGATTACAAACGGGTCGATTAATTCTGATCCATGTGTAAATCCATTATTTATGCAAGGATTGGGATTGTGAGTTTAAAGGTATTTAACACATCTGATAATTATCAGATGAATGCATTTTAAAGGGGGAAAAGCATACGATATTGACCGTATCATGCAGATTTTGGTGCGTTAAACTCAAAAATCTGCATTTTATTCCCCACAAAGTCCTAATAGGTGTTATTTATTGCACCCAATAGCTAACGTACCCTGTGGTATTGCTATTCATTAGGTTTACTAAATAATAGCTAAACTCGTAATTAGTCCCTTAGAGAGCGTCACAAGGATTCTGGGTGTACAGGTTGTACAAATCTTCTACACCAACGGTTTGTCAGATAGGGTTCCAGTACCAAAATACTTGCCGACTATAGTAATCTGTGAGTTACTACATTCCAAACTTTAATACAGACTAATAACAATATACACTTTAGTGCATAGTAACTTTAACATATGCTTTTCACAATCAATATGTCAGGCCTACTGCCTTCATTGTAACTTTTCATAATCAATAATCAACCCTATAACCTTTATCATTGGCTTGTCACTGTAAACAATTCAAACCTACTATGTTTGCACACTGTTTCCTTCCCAAGGCAAAAATCAGATAGATCATAATAAAATTACATATGTACAAAATACAGTTTTCAAAACAGTACAAAATCCCTACTAACAGAGCCTAGTAAGGATTACTTAAGTGCAAATCCTGTGTCCCCATGGTTTGTTCTGGTGGGTCACCAGCACCAACACCCTTGCCTGATATAGTAATCTGCAAGATTCCATTTAACAAAATGCCTGCCTACAGGCTTTAGCACAGTGAAATCACAAACCCCCCTTAAAAGCTGGTTGCCTTTAACAAACACTATAATAATAAGTGAGGCCTGCCTACTTTTGTCATAACTTTTCATTGTAAACAGATCACCCCTAAGGAATCCAGGGCCAGATGTAGCAAAATTGGAAATTGCGACTTGCAATTTGTGAGTCCTTCAGACTCGCAAATTGCAAGTCGCAATTTCCAATGCAGAACGGTGTCTCAGACCCACCTCATGAATATTAATGAGGTGGGTCGCAAATTGCAACCCCATACCGACTATGGGCACTCGCAAACATGGAGGCCTGCTGTAGTCAGCAGACCTCCTTGTTCGTGACTGCTTTTAAATAAAGCAGTTTTTTTTTTTTTAAGTGTAGCCCGTTTTCCTTAAAGGAAAACGAGCTGCACTTTAAAAAAAATCCCGAAACCTTTAGTTTCGGTATTTTTTTAGGGCAGGTAGTGGTCCCTTGGACCACTACCTACCCTGAAAAAATAATTTGTGGTCCATTCACAAAGGGGAAGGGGTCCCATGGGGACCCCTTCCAATTTGCGAGTGGGTTACCATCCACTTCAAGTGGATGGTAACTGCGACACCATTTGCGACCGCATATGCGGTCGCAAATGGTATTGCAGACCACTGCGAATCGCAAATAGGAAGGGAACACCCCTTCCTATTTGCGATTCGGAAATGCATTTTGCGAGTCAGTCCCGACTGTGAACTGATAATTCTTCTATCCTTTACCAATGGCTTGGCATTATATATAACCCAGGCCTACAGTAGTGCAGAAAAGCTGGGATCCATCAGGCATGCACTTGTAATATTACAAATATGTACAAATTTACAGTTGGCAAGACAATGTACAGCCCCACTCAATAGGGCATAACAAGAATCTTCACACTGAAATTCTACTCCCAGGGTTTGTTAGAGTGGGTGACCATAAACCTTGCCTACGACGGTAATCTGTGAAATTACATGTAACCAAATACCTTTCTGCGGCGTGTAGCATAATGTGACAAAACTCCAACCATCATACATCCGTTATAAAATTAACAATATGTAGAAATTATAGCTTGTAAAATAACATACAACATCTCTCAACAGGGTCGACCAATGTAGGATGCTGACCTGATTTGCAGTGAGTACCAAAGGTACTTACACCTTATGCCAGGTCCAGTTATCCCTAATTAGTGAAATGTAGACAGTGTCTAGAAGTCAGGCTGTCTAGAGGTAGCTGTTGCTGAGCAGCCGAGGTTTATCTAGGAGACATGCAAAGCTCATGCAATACTGCTTTAGTCACACAGTACTCACACACGTGAAAGAAAATACTCAGTGTTACAAAAATAAGGGTACTTTATTTTGGTGACACAAATGCCAACTATGCCTTATGAACTACACTCCATTAGGAGGGAAGTAATATACACAGTATATACACTAGAATGCAGAAACAGTTAGAAAAACAGTTAGAAAACAGTGCAAATAGTGAAAATCACAATGGGTTGCAATGGGCCTAGGGGGAACACAAACCATATACTAAAATAGTGGAATGCGAACGTCGGTTCCCCACTTAGGCAAGTGTAGTGTGTAGAGGGGCGCTGGGAGTGTAAGATAACACCAAAGTTAAATAATAGAACCCACCCCAGAGCCCAGTAAAGCAGGAGTAAGTCATAGTAAGTTTCCTAGAACACACAAGGACACGTGATAGAAGATAATGCAAGAACCAGAAGAGACTGCAAGACACCAACAATGGATTCCTGTACCTGAGACCTGTGGAAGCAGGGGACCAAGTCCAAGAAGCACTGAAGAGTCCAGGGAGAACAGGAGCCCCTGCTAACCTGGCTGAAGGCGCAAAAGAAGAACAACCGGTGAGGTAGAACATTCAGTACTGCACCCAAGAAGACGGATGCAGGTTCCTGGTTGGTGCAGATGATGTCCCACGCTGGATGGATGACTGCAGCCTGGTTTGCATGGCTGGATTCCGCCAACAAGCCTTGGCACAAGCAAAGCACGCGGTGAGTGGAAAATGTCGCTGCCCGGGACCAGGAGGGACCTGGTGGCCTCTACCCAGGAGAGGAAGACAGAGAGGACCCTCAGCAACTCAGAGAGCCCTCAGAAGACCTGGCAGCATGCACAGGAGTCCCACAGCATGGGGACAAAGGAGGCACAAATGGAGGCCCATGCAGCACGACACAAAGCGATCCCATGCTGCCGGAGAACCGCTCAGGAAGCTGTGCATCACAGGATGGAGTGCTGGGGCCTAAGCTGTGCTGTACACGAAGAACTTCATGGAAGGTTGCACACAAGCCTTGGCAACTGCAAATCACACGGTGCAAGGAGGTACTGTCTTGCGTGAGAAGGCAAGCTCACCTCCACCAAAGTTGGACAGCTGGACCTTGGGACAGTCGGGTTCACTTTAGTCCACCACCTGTGTTGCTGATTCCACGCTCGTCATCAGGAGAGGGGACCCACGCCACCACTTGTCACTGCAGAGGGGTGCCTGCTGAAGCAGGGAAGTGACTCTTTCACTTCAAGGGAGATTCCTACACTTCTTCTGGTGCAGGCTGAAGATAGGCAGCCCTAGGAGGATGCATGACCTGGAAACAGTTGAAGTTGCTTGCAGGAGGTGAAGATACAATGTTTCAGAAGTCGTCTTTGCTTCTTTGTTGCAGTTTGTAAGTTCCTGGAGGGTCTAGATGCAGTTCCGTTGGTAGAAGATGAAGTAAAGGATGCAGAGGATTCCTGCTGGAGTCTTGCAATCTGAATCTGAGGAACCACCCAAGAGAGAGACCTCAAATAGCTTGGATTGGTCAGCTACACAGGTAAGCACCTATCAGGGGAGGGTTCTGATGTCACTTGCTGGTACTGGCCACTCAGATGCTCCCAGAGTGCCCCACCACCTTGCAATCCAAGATGGCAAAACTCTGGGACACTCTGGAGGAGCTCTGGGCAACAGGGGAGTGGTCACTCCCCTTTCCTTTGTCCAGTTTCGTGCCAAAGCAGCAACTGGGTGTCCCTGAACCAGTGTAGACTTGATTATGCAACGAGGCCACCATCTGTGCCCTCCAAAGCATTTCCAGAGGCTCTGGGAGGCTACCCATCCTATGCCTGTAACACCTATTTCCAAAGGGAGAGGGTGTAACACCTCTCTCCCAAAGGAAATGCTTTGTTCTGCCTTCCTGAGCTTGAGCTGCTTGAGCAACAGGAGGGCAGTAACCTGTCCGTGAGGTGGCAGCAGCTGGGGCTGCCTGGAAAACCTCAGAAGGCTGGTATGGCAGTACTGCTGGTCCACTGTGGAGCACCCAGAGTGCATGGGATTGTAAAACCAAAACTAGAATCAGTATTGGGGTACAATTCCCAGGTGTTAGACACCTTAGATGGCCATATTCGGAGTTACCATTGTGAAGCTGGACACCTATGTCCAGTGCACGCATAAAATGGCATCCCCTCACTCACGAAGTCCGGGAAAATGGTTCAGGACACTGTGGAGGCACCTCTGCTAGTGCAGGGGTGCCTTCACACACAGGTACTTTGCACACAGCCTTCTGGGTTGGAGGGCCTGACATATAGGTGACTTATAAGTGACCTAGGGCCATATGTACGAACACATTTTCCCATTGACACAGAATGGGAAAAACCCTTTGGTACATCTGGCCCCTAGTGCAGTGAAAATGGCTGTGAAAGGGTGCATGCACCATTTCACGCAGGCTGCAATGGCAGTCCTGCAGAAGCCTTTGCAAGCGCTCCCAATGGGTTGCAAAAGTAATGCTGCAGCCCATAGGGAACCGCTGGAATCTCAATGCCCGGTTACCTAAGTACCATATACTAAGGACTTATAAGGGGTGACCAGTACGCCAATTTGGGATTAAATACTGGGTTACCAGTAGTAGTGACAACTTTGAGAGGTGAGAGACCATAAGCACTGGGGTCCTGCTTAGCAGGATCCCAGTGACACAGTCAAACACACTGACATCAGGCAGAAATTGGGGGTAAAATGCCAAAAAGAGGGTACTTTCCCACAACCAAGAATCATCACCTTGAAAACCCCTGCAGTGTTTTTCCGAGGTGGTGACCAAATTCAAAGCTGTTGCCTACTACTGTGAGCTGTGATCTGTGAGATTCCATGCAACAAAATACCTTTCTGTAAGCTTTAACATAGAACCATAACAATTCCCAGATAAGCGCCTATCAACTTTGACTGCCTATGAACTTTAACATATGCTTTGCACAATAAATATGTGAGACATATTGCTTTTATCATAACACCTCATAGTAAACAGATCAGGCCTATATCCATGATCATTGGCTTGCCACCAAAACCAACTCATTCCTACTGCATCGAGTATAAACTCTGCCACAAGCCAACAATTGCAATACATGCTGTGTGTTTAGTGGAATCACACAAATTCGGCCTAATGAAATCCTGTACTCATGGGATCAACATGTGAGTGGAGACTGAGCCCCTCTCTCAGTAGGACTCTGAAAGGTATTTTTCATTGACCATTTAAGGTCAGGTGACAGTTGCACTGTCAAGCCAGAACTAATCATCTATCTAGGTTACTGACTGTCCTCCATCCATCTGCCCAGCTGGCAGAGAAAAACACTTTAAATTATCTACTTATCTAAGTCACCTTGACAGCAATGAAATGTGATGTGTGTGCCCCTGAAAGTTCAACCTTAGGTAACTGGTTAAATAAACAAAATGATCACAACTGCATGGAGGGTAAGCACTTCTTTGTGGAAGGACATAACTTCTGTCCAATTAAAACTTGTACTCCTGACTCCCACCATGTGAATGAAGCCAAAGTCCCTCTCCTGTTGATTGTCAGATATTTGTCAAGTGACAACTGTGATGTACAGCCAGACCATAAAGATTTGTTTTGCGATCACAACCATCTCACTGAATTTATGGTCAACAAAACATTGACTTCAAACTAGGACAGCAAATGTTAAATGTGACATTAACAAGGCTCCATATGCTGACTTTCAACATCAAGGAACTAGACATTCACTTGTGTCAGGGTTACTAAAATATAACACAACATTCCTTCTACCAATTGTGTCTCCTGGTTCTCTTTGCTGTACCTGAAAAACAGCCTCCAGTTGCCAAGTGAAATGCTACAGTGGCATTGTTTTAAAGGGTACACAGTTACGTCCACTCATCACATGCCCCACTTAGGCTCCACACTGCCTATATCTTGAGGAGTTGCCACTCACAGCTATTTACACTCAGGGCCTGCCTTTTAGTCACACAGAAAGGAAATTGGAAAATGCTGTCAGGATCCTGCTATCCTGCATCGGTTGGATTACTTGAAGACTTTCTGTGACCCTGCCTCTCTCATGCCTCTCTCATGAATCCTAGTTTAGCACCTGTGCTGCACTCCAATGTTCATTCACAAGCATTCCTTAACCTCTTGGAAACTAGATCTGGTCTAGTTTTGAAAGTTTACTTACCACACCTGATGCACTGTAGTCCTTGCTTGCCTTACCCATAGTTGAGAGCTGAAGAGGAGGTTTTTTGGTGAATTGAATACTAATTTGTATACTCCAATTTGACATACTTGCATACTATGTTCTGATGCAAGGACCAATCCATGTTCCAATCCACAGTTTTGTTCTGTCCACTTATTGCTTCCTGGAACCTCCATGTACTCTGTCAGTCTGCGAGCTAGAGGAGGAACTTTAACTGTTCACATCAGCACTGTGCTTCAGGTAGCTCATGTTTGAGCTGGAAGGAGGGAGAGTGTGAGCTGGAAGGAGGGATTTTAAGATTGGCTTCTACATTCAGATTGTATGCTACAACAGCCTTGTCTCTAGTTGCCCTCACTGGTGAATCTTTGAAAAGCTGAGAGGAGACCTGTTTCCTGCTACTGCCGTTTACAGTAACATGCGTTCCATGGCTGTCCTTTGCAGCACTGTGCCTTATGTATTCCTTCCTTGCTTCATAGTCTCACCCTGTTTCTGAGTTTTTACTGAGTTGGAAGGGCTGCCTTTTGCTTCCTTGTGTCTGTTACTTTGTTAACAGTGGTCAAAATGCACCAAGCTTTTTAGATTAGCAGAATCTGCCCATTTGCAACCGCAAAACATATTTTGCCATTATGAAGCCAAAACTTTGATTCTGTACCATGCTACTGATTCACAATTGGGGTTGCAACTGAATACTGATTCAGTGTTTGGAAGTGGCTTCCCTTCCAAATATTAAATTAGAATGGCATGTGTTAATGTTTTGTAACCAAACCATGATCTCAAAACATTACTAATTTACTGACTACAAAGAGGCAGTGGCAATCCATTTGCAAATAGGAAGTGGTCATGTGGGTCCCTTTTCCCTTTCTCGATGTAAAAAAACATTTTTTTAAGAGGAAACAGTAGTCTACAGGACCACTGTGTCTTCTTAAATAAACAAAAAAATGAAAGAAAGTTTTCTTTTTAAACACAGTCCTCTATCCATTAAGGGAAATTGGGTTTAAAAAGAAAAAAGATTGCTAAATTAAAAAGCAGTCACAGACACAAGCATGACACCATCCCTATGATGGCTGCGGTTCCATGGGGGTTGCAATTGCATATTCATGAGGTAGCTTGGTTTACGACTCACTAGGAATCACTAATATAAAATTAAGAATTTCATACATCAGGAATTGTGATTTCAAAAGTGGAATTTGGAAAAAATAGCAATTTGCAAATCACAATTACTAATCTTCACACATATGGCACTTTGGGGGTCATTCCGACCCAGGCGGGCGCTGCCCGCCGGGCGGAAACCGCCCAAACACCGCCCGCGGTCAAATGACCGCGGGGAGCATTTTGACTTTCCCGCTGGGCCGGCGGGCGATCTTCAAAAGATCGCCCGCCGGCCCAGCGGGAAAGCCCCAGCAAAGATGAAGCCGGCTCCGAATGGAGCCGGCGGATTTGCTGGGGTGCGACGGGTGCAGTTGCACCCGTCGCGATTTTCAGTGTCTGCTATGCAGACACTGAAAATCTTGTTGGGGCCCTGTTAGGGGGCCCCTGCAGTGCCCATGCCAGTGGCATGGGCACTGCAGGGCCCCCCAGCGGCCCCACGACACCCGTTCCCGCCAGCCTGGTTCTGGCGGTGAAAACCGCCAGAACCAGGCTGGCGGGAAGGGGGTCGGAATCCCCATGGCGGCGCTGCATGCAGCGCCGCCATGGAGGATTCCCTGGGGCAGGGGAAAACCGGCGGGAAACCGCCGGTTCCCCTTTTCTGACCGCGGCTTTACCGCCGCGGTCAGAATGCCCCGGAAGCACTGCCAGCCTGTTGGCGATGCTTCCTCTGCCCTCTGCCCTGGCGGTGAGACACCGCCAGGGTCAGAATGAGGGCCTAAATTATAGCTCAAATGTCATTAATGTTTCAGAACAAAAGAATAGTTATTTACCAAGACTTGGATGAAAGCAATCTTAGTTGTACATAAAGAAATGCTGGTGAACAACCAATACATTTAGGCGGTCATTCTGACCGCAGAGGTCGGCGGTCGCCGCCCGCCAAGCGGTTCCCTCCGAAAGACCGCACCGCGGTCAAAAGACCGCGGCGGCCATTCCGGCTTTCCCGCGCAGCCGGCGGCCGACCGCCAGAAGACCGCCGCCCGGACCAGCGGGACAGCCCCTTCAACAATGAAGCCGGCTCGGAATGGAGCCGGCGGAGTTGAAGGGGTGCGACGGGTGCAGTGGCACCCGTCGCGATTTTCACTGTCTGCGAAGCAGACAGTGAAAATCTTTGTGGGGCCCTGTTAGGGGGCCCCTGCACTGCCCATGCCAGTGGCATGGGCAGTGCAGGGGCCCCCAGGGGCCCCACGGCACCCGTTCCCGCCATCCTGGTTCTGGCGGTGGACACCGCCAGAAACAGGCTGGTGGGAAGGCCCTCGGAATCCCCATGGCGGTGCTGCAAGCAGCGCCGCCATGGCGGGTTCCCTGGGACAGCGGGAAACCGGCGGGAATCCGCCGGCTTCCCTTTTCCGACCGCGGCTTTACTGCCGCGGTCAGAATCGCCCAGGAAGCACCGCCAGCCTGTTGCCGGTGCTTCCACCGCACTCCACCATGGCGGTCATGGACCGCCAAGGTCAGAATGACCCCCTTTGTTTTGAATACATTCCTTGTACTAGAAGGCAGAAGTTGTTTCAGTGCCTGTTTGGTACATTCCTCAAGGTTCTTTTTTTGAATCCTAGTTCAACATTCCTTGTAACTGACGTGAATTATTCACTAAGCACTAATGTCTACTGTGAATCACCAATAACTCCTACTTGAAGTACCTCATTGCAAAAAGTAAAGAACCCTCAAAGAAATTTTTTTTGGGTGCAACCCCAGGCTCCGTAGCAATATTCCTCCCTCCTTCCGAAACATCCCTTCTTTAGAAATTTTAAAAACAGAGATGAAAAAGCTACTTTTCCAACTATGATACTCATTACAACATTGGCGGTAAATCCCACTTACCACCGTGCAGAAGACCGCCAACCCACCGCTGCGGCTGCGGAAATCCACTACAGCTATTACGACCCACAGCTCAGAATCCGCCAAAATCTAGACACCCACACAAGTCCACAACACCAAAGGTCAGTGATAAACTGGTGATAACAAAACCGACACCATCACATCAACAGGAATACGCCCACACTATTACGACCCACGAATCCACACGGCGGTCTTTCATAATACACACACATTTACAAAACACTACCACATTGGACAACTCCAAAATACAAACACCTGATACACATACACACACCACTCCCACACACCCAATACAATATAAAACACACACCCACATTACCCACAAACCCTTACAACCAAAAATTTGGCAGAAGCAGAGAGACAGCAAAGCAAAGACCACACCGGCATACAGAGGCACACAACACCATCACACATACACATCCACACACAAAACACCACAGACCCCTAAACATCACCCCACATATCACAACACACACCACCTCACACATCACCCACACCAACCCATGGCACCGCAAAGACACCCCAGGTTTTCTGAGGAGGAGCTCAGGGTCATGGTGGAGGAAATCATCCAGGTAGAGCCACAACTATTCGGATCACAGGTGCAGCACACCACCATAGCTAGGAAGATGGAGCTATGGTGCAGAATCGTGGACAGGGTCAACGCAGTGGGACAGCACCCAAGAACATGGGATGACACCAGGAAGAGGTGGAATGACCTACGGGGGAAGGTGCATTTCGTGGTCTCAAGACATCAGATTGCGGTCCAGAGGACTGGCGGCGGACCCCCACCTCTTCCCCCACAACTAACAACATGGGAGGAGCAGGTCTTGGCTATACTGCATCCTAAGGGCCTCGCAGGAGTAACTGGAGGAATGGACTCTGGTAAGTCAAATCTTTCACTACTTCATCCCCCACCCTACCTGCATGCGATCACATAACCCCACCCTGGCCCTCACCCCCATCACTCCAACTCCTCACATATGTCCCACTATCACAAACCACACATCCCAACACCAAGCCCTGCATGCAACAACAAAGTATGGACACCCATCACCAATGCATGTCCACTACACATACCCACACAGACCCCTAAACAATTAACACACAAGGTCCTACACAAGAATGTAAGCACTGGGGTACAGGGTCACACACCCATTGCACACCATGGCACACACAGATGCAATATTCATGCCTTTACACCCCTGCAGGACCCCTACCCAACGTCACCGGACAGGAGGTTCCAGACATGTGCACTCCACCCACAGAAGAGGCCCACAGTGATGACAGCAGCTCTGTCCAGCAGGATCTAGATGCACAGCCCGGCCCATCTGGGACCTCGGGACATTCGGTTCCCCTGACACAGTCACAGGCCACCACAGAGCCTCCTCCCTCGGAAAACACCAGCACAGCACCCACCCAGCGGGCCCATTCCTCTGTACCTGCAGAAAAGAAACCTGTGGTCGCAAAGCCAAGTAGTGCAGCATACAGCAGGCCATGATGATCTGGCACACCTTCTTTGGTGAGTAGTAAAGGGAACCACCTTTCATGTGGAGGCACCGGAACCTGGCCTTCAGGAGGCCGAAGGTCCTCTCTATAACCCTCCTAGTTCGCCCATGTGCCTCATAGTTCTTTCCTCTGCCCTTGTCCTGGGATTCCTCACTGGGGTCAGTAACCATGACAGGTTGGGGTAGCCAGAGTCACCTGCAAATGTCGAGGGACAACTGTTAGACACACACTAACCCTTAGGGACAACCCCAGACCCAAACAACTATTCACACTGTATAGGGTCCTTGTCCTCACCTAATAGCATCACACAGTGCCTCTGGAGTTGCCCCATCACATAAGGGATGGTGCTATTCCTCAGAATGTAAGCGTCATTCACTGATGCAGGAAACTTGGCGTTCACATGGGAGATGTACTGGTGAGCCAAACACACCATCTGCACATTCATAGAATGGTAGCTCTTCTGGTTTCTGTACACCTGTTCACTCCTGCTGGAGGGGTACCAAGGCCACATGTGTCCCATCAATGGCACCTATGATGTTGGGGATATGTCCCAGGGCATAGAAGTCACCTTTCACTGTAGGTAAATCCTCCACCTGAGGGAAAATGATGTAGCTGCACATGTGTTTCAGCAGGGCAGACAACACTCTGGACAACATGTTTGAGAACATAGGCTGGGACATCCCTGATGCTATGGCCACTGTAGTTTGAAAAGACCCACTTGCCAGGAAATGGAGTACTGACAGGACCTGCACTAGAGGGGGGATTCCTGTGGGATGGCGGATAGCTGACATCAGGTCTGGCTCCAACTGGGCACACAGTTCCTGGATTGTGGCACAATCAAGTCTGTAGGTGACTATTACATGTCACTCTTCGACAGGCCCACCAGCACTCTGTACACTGGAGGATGCCGCCATCTCCTCACCTGCCCCAGCGGACGTGCTCTATGGATGAGAGCAGCGATCAGAGGGTCAGCCAACACTGAGGTACAAAAAAAACCAACCTTATTGCACACAATTGTCAATCCGCTATGTGCCTGTCTTAGTGTGTATGCAAGGCCTAGATATGTGTGACGCATTTAAAATTAATGCCATGTGGCCCCCTGAAATGGCGGCTGCCTGACCTGTAAGGTGGACAAGGGGATATGAGGTACCTGCGCTGGCGTTGAACACCGACGCGGTAGGCGGTCGAAGACCGCAACGCAATCCTGCATTGGTTCACATTGGACCCTATGGGTCCCAGGAGCCAATGACGCTGTACGCCGGTGGTGACGGTACGCACCACCGCGGACGTGACCGTCATTTTCTCTCTGTTCACTCACTTGATACCTGATCTCCGACAGGAGAGGACCTACACTGCAAGTGCTGCTGTGACCTCAGTCTGGAAGCGAATATGGCTCAAGTGTCTGGGGAAAGGGCCCCTGCCTTCACATCGGAGGAGTTGGAGAAACTAGTGGATGGGGTCCACCCCCAGTACACGCTACTCTACGGTCCTCCAGACAAACAGGTGAGTACACTGTGAGCATGCTGTATGGGCAATGCCTGTTTGGAGTGGTGTGGATTGGAGATGGGGGGGGATGAGGCGTCCATGATATGACGGTGAGTGTATGTGCGTCAGGGCAAGGGTGGGAACTTGGGCCAATGACTGTGACGGTCCAGACGAATAATGTTTTACCTTTTCCCCTGTACTATTCCTGTAGGTCAGCGCCCACCAGAAGAAGGATATTTGGCGTGCCATCGCCAATGACGTCCGGGCCCTGGGGGTCCACTACAGACGGAGCACCCACTGCCATAAAAGATGGGAGGATATTCGCCGCTGGAGCAAGAAGACGGCGGAGGCCCAGCTGGGGATGGCCTCCCAATGTGGGAGGGGTGCCCGTTGCACCATGACCCCCCTGATGTTCTGGATCCTGGTAGTGGCGTATCCAGAGTTGGATGGGCGCTTGAGGGCATCACAACAGCCACAAGGGGGTGAGTACAGTCACATCCATCTGACTCTGCGTGCATTAGGCGGAGTCTGGGTGGGGTAGGTGGGCTGTGGGTTCCCCTAGGCTAGGGCGAGCCTTGTAGGCAAGGACCCTTTGTGAGGCAGGCTAAGTGGCACCCCAACTCCACCAGTAGTAAGAGCCAGCTACACCTAGTCAGGATCCTGTGACTTCTATGTGTGCAGCAATCGGGCATAGGCCATGTACCCCATGTCCCTGTGATAAATTAGGGAACTCTAAGTGCATGGCGTAGTGCAGACGGCTGCTGTGTCTGTAGTGTCTGCCAACGGTAGCGGTGTTGCATGCACTGAACATGTCTTTCTACTTTCTTTCCCCCACCCTTTTTGTGCTCTCCCTGTTCTTGTGTGCATTAGCATCATCAGGCGGAGGATCTGTGCCACCGGAGCAGGAGGGAGCTGCATCCCACATGGCCCTGGAGGGTGAGACCACAAAGTCAGAATTCACCAGTGGGACGGAGGGCGAGGGGAGCTCCACAGCAGGGACTGGAGCAGAGACCAGCAACACTGACTCCTCCTCTGATGGGAGCTCCCTTGCGGTGTCGGGCCCCTCTGTGCCCCCACATCTACAGGTACAGCCGCCACCCCCTTACCAGCACCACCCTCCCAGCAGCTCCTCAGCGTGTGCCTCGTGGCCGCTCACCCAGGAGGGTGGGCATCTCCTTCACCCAGGCACCTCAGCCCCTGCCCCAGTCAACCCTGCTGCCCTCAGTGAGGAGGCCATTGACCTCCTCAGATCCCTCACTGTTGGGCAGTCTACCATTCTGAATGCCATCCAGGGTGTGGAGAGGCAGTTGCAACAGACAAATGCATACCTGGAGGGCATTAATTCTGGCCAGGCAGCCCAACAGTGATCATTTCAGACTCTGGCCTCAGCACCGATGGCAGCCATTGTCCCTGTGTCCAGCCTCCCTCCTCCAACTTCCTCCACCCAGACCCAATCCCCAGTACCTCAGCCTATCCCAAGCACACCATCAGACCAGCTTGCACACACCTCAACACACAAGGGTAGCTCTGGCAAATATAAGCACCACACATCCCACAGGCATTCACACAAGCATCATTCCCATGCACACATACCAACATCCACTGCCTCCACTGTGTCCCCCTCCTCCACGTCTCCCTCCTCCCTTCCTGTCATGTCTCCACTCACACCTGCATGCACTACATCTTCAGCCACTACCACCGTCACCAGCACGCCCATCACCACACACCGCTTACGTGCAGTCACCACCCCCACTACCATTGACACATCCCCTGTGTCCTCTCCCAGTGTGTCTGTGAGCCCTCCTCCAAAAGTACACAAACGCAGTCACACACCCACCCAACAGCCATCCACCTCACGAGAGCCTCCAGCCCATGCTCCTTCACCCAAAGTCAGCAAACGGACACCTCCTAAAACCACTACCTCTTCCTCCACTCTCAAACTCCCACCGTCTACCAGCCCCAGTGTGTCTAAAAAACTTTTCCTGTCAAACCTTGACCTCTTCCCTTCACCTCCCCCACCACTTCCATCCCCTAGGGCCCGTCTTTCCAGGTCCCAACCCAGCACCTCAGCCACCACCTCACCGGTCACAGTGGTGCCAGCAGTAACCGGCTTCTGGAGTGCGCAGGGCTGCCAGTGTCCCAAGGAGCGAGGCCAAGGACATTCCCTCACCTCCAAAACAGAAGAATTTCCCCACATCCCAGAGGGAGAAGGCCAAAACACCTGCCACCAAGGGCTCAGCCAAGACAACAGTTGGGAGTGGCAAGACAGCTGCGCCACCAACCAAGGTGGGGAAGGGCCTGAAAAAGAAAGGTAAGTTGCCGCCAACCTGCACGGCGGACAAGACCGCCACCGGCACCGCCACATGCACTGCCGCCACTGCCACCAGCACCCAAGATACTGAGCCCTTCACCAGCACCGCAGACACTGTGTCCTTCAGCAGCACCGAGGTCAGTGAGCCCGCCACCAGCACTGCCGCTCATGACACCGCCGCCAGCACAGAGGTCAGTGAGCCCCCCACAGCACCGCCGCTCATGACACCACCGCCAGCACCGAGGTCAGTGAGCTCCCCACCAGCACCGCCGCTCATGACACCGCCACCAGCACCAAGGTCAGTGAACCCGCCACCAGCACCACTGCCCAATGACCGCCGCAAGCACCGCCGCTACTGAGCCCACCCCCAGCACCACCAGCGACCACGCCACATCCTGAGCCAGTGGCACCACCGCAGACATGGCTGCCATCCCTGTGGTCATTCATACGAGGCTGGTGGTCAGTTCCAGGGGCCTGGGCAGCTTCCATGTTGCCCCACCGTCAGTGGAGTATCACATCCACTACCTCAGTCCTTGGTAGGATGAAGCACTCTGGGCACAAAGCCCCCTCCAGAACCAGTGGAGAAAGGCATCCACTACCACAGTCCTTTGCAAGATGAAGCACTCTGGGCACAAAGCCCCCTCCAGAACTAGTGGAGAAAGGCATTCACTACCTCAGTCCTTGGCAGGATGAAGCACTCTGGGCACAAAGCCCCCTCCAGAACCAGTGGAGACAGTTATCCACTTGAGAGACTGTGGCTTTGAACTCCCCAGGATAAAGCAGTGGGCAACCCACCCACTGGAGAGACTTGAGAGACTGTGGCTTTGCACTCCCCAGGATAAAGCAGTGGGCAAACCACCCACTGGAGAGACTTGAGAGACTGTGGCTTTGCACTCCCCAGGATAAAGCAGTGGGCAAACCACCCACTGCAGAGACTTGAGAGACTGTGGCTTTGCATTCCCAAGGATACATCAATGGGCATGGAGCCCCCTTGTGGAGCTGGCGTTGTGCACTCATCCGGCTGAGGTGCCCCCCTTCCCTTCCCCTGAGGTGCCTGTTTTATTTCGATCTGATGCCCCTGCAGTGTTCTCTCCGTTTGGATCAGGTATCTTGTGTGGGCCTCACCCATGCATTTTGGGCCCAGTGGTCCACGGACTATATAGGTGCAGTACCTGGACTTGAATTCCTGGTGTACATATTTGTTAATAGTGTATATAAATTTTTGAGTAATGGATTTTTGTTGATTACATTCATTCAAATTATTTCCTTTTGTCCTTGCATTCTTCCAGGGGAGTTGGGGGAGGAAATGTAATGTTTCAGCATGTATTTGTGTGTGTGTTGTTGTGGGTGAGGGTGGAGGTGTTGCGTGTTGCGTGTGTGTGTCACTCTCTTTTCCCTCCCCCCTCCCCTGTGTCGTAGGTGCATTACTCACCATGGTCGTCGCCGCCGTCGGTCGTGCTCCTGGTAGAGGAGCAGGAAGACAATCGCAGGGAGGATTTGAAGTTCCGGCTCCATGGCGTCCTGGTTCCTCGTGCGGTGTGTAGAGGTGAGAGTTTTCCCTTCCAAGTCCTGTTTCCGTCATGTTTTTGTTCGCGTTGAACCCGCCCCGGAAAAGGTGGCGGATTGGCCTGTCATAATAGTGTGGGCGGTACATTGTCTTCCGCCTGTCTGTTGGCGTTGACCACCAAGCTGTTTGTTTGTATCGCCGTGGCGGTTGGAGTGTTAAAGTGGCTGTCTCTGTTGGCGGTTTACTCCACGGTCGTGATTCCATTTTTTTTTCCGCCAGACTGTTGGCGGTCTTACCGCCGCTTTACCACCGACCGCCAGGGTTGTAATGAGGGCCTATGTCTCCTCAACTAGCAGTTACATTCTCAAAGTAGTTAAAATCCCAGATCTGTCCAAGCTAAGAAATAAAAATCACCCATTATACAAAGAGCTTAACAATTATTGAAAAATAAAGATACAATTAAAAATCCTATTTCTAGATCCCACACACATGAGAGAACACCACTGATGTGATGACTACTGACACTAACATGGCCCAAACATAAACATTTAAATTCTCTAACCTCAGGGTCACGCTAAAACAATTTGATAACTCCTAACTTTAAATGGTGCAATGAAACTGCAAGTCTCATTAACATTAGGACCCCAGAAGAAAAAACACGGATGACACAAAATTCTTCAACCATCCCAGCCACATATGAAAAACAGACCACACTTCAAACAATCCTAATCATCTATGTTAAAAATTACAGATTTTCTTGGCTCTCAGTACTAGGGGTGAGCGCAACTTGAATTATTCTATATAGCATAATTACTCTGAATTACCACAAATTATGTATAATACTGTGATAAGGGTAATCCACCATTTAGCTCTATTTTCTTAGTGCATCCACCTTCAGATCCAAAATGAGCCATAGGATGCATTTTGCACCAAGAAAATAACACTAAATTCCACAGGACATGAACAGCCAACAGATGCTTGTGCTTTCTTAGCTCATTTTTCCTATGTTCCTGCAGTAGGATTTTTGCGCCAAATTACTCTTAATTACTCAAGCTGGAGTAATTTCAGTAATTTTGTATCACAAGAGTAATGCATAATTATTGAAATTACTCATATTACTCAGAACCTTGTTGCTAATGGACCACCAGAAATAAGGATACAATTTAGTACTCATGGACCTCCTAGTATATAAAGAGACTTTCACCTATACGCTAAAGCACACTAATGAATATTGAACACTTTGTAAAGTTCTCTGACTCCCCTAGTAGGGGAATAGCCAGTGCTATATAAAACCCTTACATGAATAAATAAATAAACAAATATATAAATAAATAAAAAAATAAATACATAAATAAATAGGTTATCACATGCCCGCTGCTTTTTTTGATACAGTCTCCTCTTGATCTCAGAATTCCTTTTTTGATTTCTGAAGCCTGTTCATGATTTAATTTTCTCTCTGACTACTTCTCATCTATGTTGTTCCCTAAGTTAGTGATTTTGTAGTACCTATCTTCATTTACTATCTCCCTTTTTCACATTATCTGGTTTCCTGCACTGGATATTTGTCTGTCCAGTATTCTGGTTATTCTTTCCACTCTGTTTTCCTGTTCCAGTCCAGGATTGGTCCAGTGTCTCTTGCAGTCCTGTATCCATTTACAGTAGGACTTCTAGCTTGGTCTTAGTTCAGATCAGGTAAAGGAAAGACTTCTGTTGCTGCACCTAGGTTCTTTGGACTCTTGCTCATCTCAGTGTTGTTGTTCTTCGTGGTCCACCTTGCACTGAGTACAGCAGTCTCTTTAACAGCAGGCCTAAACTATGACTTTGCTCTATGACTGTTATTAAGAGAAGTCTACTGGTACCAGTTCAAGGGGCTACTCTAAACTTAGAAGATACCCTTTGTCACATAACAGTACATCATTACTGTGATCATAACTTGTCACCCTTTACTCTTGCTTGTCTCCTTTCTCTCTTTGTGTCTATAATTAGAGCCACCTCCAGTCTTCTGTAGTCCTGTGAACAAATTTAATTATTTTTCGCAGTGTGGGATTTATCTTGCCCTATCACTTTGCTGTGTATGATCCCTGGAGCCACCTATCCCTGTCTCATACTTTGACACTAGCATGTTATGTTTTTATGATCAATACAGATTTCATTTTTGCCAGAGAACGTCATACCAAACCAGATGTGAAAAATAATTTTCAAAACATATTAGTATCATCTTTATAATGTGAGAGACAGTAATTGGTTTAGCCAATGCGTGTTTGCTTTGACATTGCCATTGACGCCTGCACACATATGCCCAAGGACAGACAGCTATATTGGAATGTTTGTTTCCTTAATTTATTGGGAAAAGCCTTCCCAAGATGGTTTTTGAAGCATCGTGCCCGCCAACAAACAATAAAAACAACTGTAGCAGTTTCCTTGGAATGCCTAGCAATAAGTGGTTAAACAGGCCCCACAGAACGAAGAAATCCGCAATATCCCAATGTGTATCCCACCATCTCACAGAGAATACGCAGGAGAAAGTGGTAGGTAAACATCACCAGATGGTCGGAAAATTACAGAGCATCCATAGGAAAAGCAGATTTGGGATCATAAACCAAATAGCAGCAAACAGAGGAAGTTGATTGCACCACAGAAGAAAACACACATTTCCAAAAAATATGAAAGTTATAGTAGGGGGAATGGCCCTGAAGGCATGGGTTGATCTCCTTTGGGACCCTATTTTTTTAAATAAATGTGTGTTTTCCACTGGTGGAGCAATTGCACCCCCATGGGAAAATACACATTTATATATATATATATTTTTTAAAAAGCCCGAATACACGTGTGGCAACAATTTATCAAACTATTGGCATGCAGTTGAAAGCACTGCACATAGTTGACGGGTCACCTTTCAGCATAACTTCAGTGACTGTGGTGATTGCACTGTGTGTTTTCCCAAGGAGCAAGCCTGCGCACCAAGTTGCAAAGACTATTATATGAATGTGTGCTTCTTGAGAAAAAAGGTAGATTTGTAGCTTTGGGGAATTACTTATACACTGGCAAGTGTCCAGCAGCTCCCCCAGCAATAAGGTTTTGCCAAGCCATGACAACAGTATGCTGGGATATTGGAAATGTGGCAAAGTGAAGTAAGGCTGTGATTTTGTTGTCTTTTTGTGGTGTCTTTGGAGAACCTACAGGTTATGAATGAAGATAAAGTAAGTTAACTTTGTGTTTAGTTTCTGTTGCACACATCTCACACACACACACACACTGGCTGATTTAGAACAATACTGCTGCCTTCTAAGTACTACAGTGTTTTAGAAGGACTGCTTTTGCCAGTAGCAGAGATGGCGTTTCAGTGGATGACTGCTGCCCAGACCCTAACTTGGGTTATGGATGACAGCTCTGAGCCAAGATCATAGACTGAGACAGTAGACACTGAGTCAGCATCCGAGAGAGAGAAAAATCGGGCAGAATCTCAAAGTGGTTTTTCAGTTGGCGAAGTTCAATCTGACAATTCATATTCCACCATATCTGAGGGACATGATGATAGCAGTTTTGCTGTCCTTTTGCCAGCACAGTCTGTGCAGTGGGCAACTTGTGCAGGTTATGCCAACCCAGAGTGCAGGCATGTGCGGCAGAAAGCATAGACAGAGTGCTTACTTGGCAGTCTCCCAATTTAGTTCAGCCTCAGATTCTATCTTCACTGACGATGCTGGATGTAAAGTCGATACAACCAATTGTTTTACTTCCTTGAGCAATTTCTGAGGTCTATAGTCCTGGAAAGGATATAGCTATTGATGAGTCCTTGATCCTTTACAAAGGGGGCCTGATGTTCAGGCAGTACATTGCGAGCCAAAGAGCTTGCTTTGGCATCAAGTCATACATGTTGTGTGAGAGCTCTATTAGATTTGAGTACAGCTTAAGAATGTATACAGGGAAGGACTCCACTCTAAACCCTGTAGGTTGTCCTCCCATGCTAGGAGCCACAGGAAAGACTGTATAGGAGCTTCTCCAGGTTATAACCTATATGGCAGCAATTTCTATATGCGAGTAGAGCTGTTCAGTAAGCTGTACAAAGCTGGCACTGTGGCATGCCGCTGTTGGTTATCGCTGCAAAGGATTCCTGCAGGAGCTTGTTTGTAAGTGTCATGGGTCTCACAAGCTCTCATGCTACTGCAGGCATATAAGGTGGGAGGATATCATGTACATGATGGCCTCCCTCCCCATTGTATTCATATTATTCGATGTTATTGTGATATTCATACTGTTTCTTGGTAACAATGGTGGGCTGCCATATTGTACAATTCTCTCTGGTGGCAGTAGTAGACCCTTCTAGCATTTAGAAGATGGCTGTACTCTAACAAGACTCATGCAGAGCAATCCGAACCTCCATGCTGATTAGGGAACCATTGCATCATGTGTAAATAATCTCCCATTTTAACACAGTACAAGCTGAATCAGGGAAATAGAAAAATACCTGCAAGCAACAGTTGCCAAGCAGCACGTAAATAAGTTAATGTGTAAGCATGGTGTGCATTGAGTGTTTGCATGAAGTACATGCACCGGATCATTACTGGTAGCTTGTTAACCAAGCACCTGTCAGCAATGGCTACTGTTGGCATGTGCACTTGTGCCTACTTAAATCCCACCCTAACCCACTACAGATGCTTAGCCACTGTGGTATCCCACACTCACCTGGCTTCTGAAGACATGTCTCCCCTTTCTTCCAAAGATGCATCTCCAGACATCAGCTGCAGTGTATTTACCCACCTCGGCTGCACGTCGTCTGCGTTTTCTGTGACTTTGGGCATACAAACTCAGTTTAAAATGTTTGCCTATGCTTGGACAATACTCTTGCGACAATATTCCAAAACTGTTACTAAGAACTCAATCAGAATGCATGAGTTCTTCCAAAAGTGTATTGTATTTAAAATATTGCACCGCTTAACAAGGAATGCTGAGAACTGCATTATTAACAGCGTATGTTGTAGTATGCAAATCAAGACCCCAGAGAGAGAGCGAATCTGAACATTATATGGTTTGGTATGTGTGATGGTAAATGTATACCATGTATGTTTGTGAACATTTATGGCTCTTGTAATAACACAGTCTATTCCCCAGAAAACGCATTATCTGAGAGCCTAGGTTGATGAGTATGACCAAGTAAGGAGGAATCTGTGGGCACAACCTGTCTGGTCTAGAATCCAGTGGCGTAGATCGAGGATTAAGAAGTATCCAGTATTTCACTCTCTTTGTTCCCAACCCCCCTTCCCTTTGGAAATAACAACAGGTACACTGAACACATCATTGCTACTGGGATCAGATCTCAGGAGGATTCAGGGATTATCGCTGTCCCACCTAAACCACCTGGGATTCAGATGAGTGGATTGCAGCAGAAGGCTAAACCACAAAAACTATTGTTCCCTTTGGGAAGCGACATGGATATCGCCCATGCCTAGTTGGGGGCATCTCAGAGATCGAACAGTTGGCCACAGTAGTATAGAACTTGCAATTCGAAATTCAAAGGCTTAGAGAACAGAATTCTGACCTTAAAGGGCATAAAGCACAGTGCAAATCAGGTTTCACAAGGTGGAGGGAAACTAAACAGAAAGAAACCCATCCCATCCTAAGTCCACCCAAGTTCGGAGGAACTGATGATAAGGCTCCCTCCATAGCATGTTCAGATCAGATCCTACATGTAACCGCCATGACCCCTAGTCCAGTGCCATTAGCCACCCGAGTGAATCAAGGTTTGCTCTGTGTATGAGCCAATGTCAACTACACTTTCTATGCAAACCACAGAATTTCACTTCAGATGCAGCCAAGGTTGGTTTTGCTATTTCATAGTTGGGGGAGGTGGCAGCTTCTTGGTCTGTTCCCTTGATTGAAATAAATGACACCATCCTGTATAACTTTGCAGCTTTTCGGGCTGCCATGATCCAGCTTTTTGCAAAACATGTTTTTGTCCAGTCTGGTGACAATGAGTTACTCAATCTCCATCAGGATTCAAAAGATCTCCTGTCATACATTATCACCTTTAATCGTCTTATTGCAGAAATGGATTGGCCGGAGGAGAAGCTTACTTCTTTAATCTACAGAGGGTTAAAAGGTGACCTAAAGGATCAATTATCACACATAGTGGATTTACCAGAAAATTGTCCAGAAGTTATATATTAGACCATAAGCTTGGGGAACACAAGAGTAAGCAACCCCATAGCGACACTAGGTTAGTAGTCATAAAGACTGAGAAATGGGAAACAGAGGATAAAACCCTTTAATCGGAACCCTTGCAAATTGGAGCTCTTAAGAGCCCTTTGTCAACAGAAGAGAAGCACAGACAGCTTAAATATAGTTAATGCTTTTATTGTGACTAGGCTAGGCATTTTGCCTAGGATTGGACAGTCAAACCCAAAAAGAAAAAGGCCATAGTTAGTATTGACTTGTCAGACAAGGCACAGGAAAACTAAAGCTCTCGGCAAGTGAGGAAATCGCCTTTCCAAGAGTACCTGACTATCAGATCTCCCAATATCTGACTAATGTTGTTAACCGAATTCCGCAACATATGACTATTAGAATGACAGTCATACTGTCACCACAAAATAGACAGATTCTTCCTGTGATAATTGACTCTGGGGACACTGGGAACTTTTTTATTTATCTCTAGCGGAGATGCTGGGTGTTCAACAGGTAGCTAAGGATGTACCTGAGCCAATCCGAGCTGTCAAAGGCTCGGCACTAACCTCCAGTCTCATACGATTTAACACTACCCCGCTGACCATAGTTTGTGACAACGGACATATTGGACAAGTGACCTTTGGCTTAATTGATACCCCAACTTTCTGAGTCATTCTGGAAATACCATGGTTGAAGTCCCACAACCCAAAAATTAATTGGGCCCAGTGAACTATAACCTTAGACTTCACAGTATGCATGACTACCTGTTTTCAGAAGACTCACCATCCACGTAAACCATTACACTGTGGAGTTAGGCAATGTTGCCATCCTGACGGTCTGCCTAACAAGTATCATGACTTCCAGTAGGTCTTTGACCCAGTAAAAGCAGCCCAATTATTCACACATTGGGCCTTTGACTGTTGTATTGACCTCATCACTGGGGCGACACTCCCTGGCACCAGAGTATACACTCTTACTGAGCCTGGGTCTGAGTACTTACAGAAATACTTAGATGAACTCCTGGAACTAGGTTTCATTCTCTACCTTGTTCATATCCTCATCTCTCTTCCTTGTCCCGAAAAAGAATGTGGGATTAATATTGGCTTGCATTGACTACAGGGCAGTCAATAAGGCTACCATTAAGAATAGGTACCCTTTACTACTGACTCTTGTTCTCATAGACCAGTTTTGACATTCCATCATTTGCATGAAGTTATACCTATGTGGTGCCTATGACCTTATGGGGGTCATTCTGACTTTGGCGGGCGGCGAAGGCCGCCCGCCAAAGTCCCGCCGGCAGAATACCGCTGCACGGTCAAAAGACCGCCGCGGTAATTCTGAGTTTCCCGCTGGGCTGGCAGGCGACCGCCAGAAGGCCGCCCGCCAGCCCAGCGGGAAACCCCCTTCCATGAGGATGCCGGCTCCGAATGGAGCCGGCGGAGTGGAAGGGGTGCGACGGGTGCAGTTGCACCCGTCGAGATTTTAAGTGTCTGCGTGGCAGACACTGAAAATCTTGGTGGGGCCCTGTTAGGGGGCCCCTGCAGTGCCCATGCCATGGCATTGCATATCTGCATGCATATGTTGTACATGTTCCTGTTCTGTCTTAGAGTAAATCAGGATATTGTCAATGTAGACAATGCCACATACATCAAGAAAGTCATGAAGGACTTTGCTGATGAAGTACTGAAATGCCAATGGGGCATTGCAGAGGCAAACAACATTAGAGTATACTCAAACAGCCCGAATTTAGTTCTGAAAACTGTTTTCCACTCAACCCCTTCTTTTACACATATAGGGGGTCATTCTGACCCTGGCGGTCATGGACCGCCAGGGCCAACGACCGCGGGAGCACCACCAACAGGCTGGCGGTGCTCCCATGGCATTCTGACCGCGGCGGTACAGCCGCGGTCAGATACGGGAAACCGGCGGTGTACCGCCGGTTTCCCGCTGCCCAAGGGAATCCTCCATGGCGGCGCTGCAAGCAGCGCCGCCATGGGGATTCCGACCCCCTTACCGCCAGCCTTGTTCTGGCGGTTTTGACCGCCAGAACCTGGCTGGCGGTAACGGGTGTCGTGGGGCCCCTGGGGGCCCCTGCAGTGCCCATGCCCATGCATTGAATGACCCCCTATATGTGTAAAAGAAGGGGTTGCGTGGAAATCAGTTTTCAGAACTGTTTGAGTATACTCTAATGTTGTATCAAACCTCCCAATACAATTGTGGTGCTAACCAAGGTGACCACAGTGAGAGAAGAGCTCACTAAATTAGATCCAAAGGAATGGGTGAAACATCCCAAATATAGGGGGTTATTCTAACTTTGGAGGAGTGTTAATCCGTCCCAAAAGTGACGGTAAAGTGACGGATATACCACCAGCCGTATTACGAGTTCCATAGGATATAATGGACTCATAATACGGCTGGTGGTAAATCCGTCACTTTTCCGTCACTTTTGGGACGGATTAACACCTCCTCCAAAGTTAGAATAACCCCCATAGTGTCAAAGACAAATACTTCTTTCATGAAGAGAAAATGTACATCCTCACTAATGACTTGAGACAGCAAGTGATCAACAGGAACTATGATACTGTCTGAGCAGAACATCCAGGAGTCCAAAATACGCTTGGAGATTGTCAAAAGCATTTCAGGAGGGACACTACGTGACAAGACATCCAGACCTATGTTGATACCTGTATGTGCTCACAATAAAACCCCACACAAAGCACCCTTTGGTCTCCTCCAACTACTACTGATAACTCCCACACTGTGGTACACAATTAGTCTAGACTTTATCACAGACTTACCTGAATCAAGAAAATACACCATGATCCTAGTAGCACTGGGCATGCTATCCAAAATTGCCCATTTCATATCTTTAAAGGGGTTATCCACAGCCACTGAATTTGGTGACCTATTCCTGCAACATGTAATATGGCTACGTGGTCTTCCAACTAAGATAATATCAGACTGCAGTACGCAGTTTACTTCCAAATTTTGGAAGGCCCTAAGTACAACACTCAGAATTGAAGTAGCGCCGTCATCTGTATACCACCCTCAAACAAATAGTCAGACCAAGTGTTTCAACCAGTTTCTAGAACAGACCGTCAGATGTCTAATGTCCACACTTACCAGTCAATGTGAACAGGCTCTCCCATTAGCTGAGTTGACATATAACAATGGGATGCACACTGCTATAGGGCATCCTTCAATTTACTTCTTGACTAGGTTCCATCCACAAGCACTACCAGTGATACACTAAGTGATCCGTTCCCCGTACCTTCAATCTCCGAATGCTTGTAGACACTACGTGACATACAAGAGCCGTCCAGAAGGTGTTTAGGAAAAACCAAGCAAGCTACGAAAGCTGAGACAGATCAACATAGGACCCAAGAAACTTGTATACAAGATGGGAGATCTAATATAGCTCTTGATATAAAATCTTGGACTAGAGGGCTAAAGAAAATTACAACCACAATTCTCATCATGGACATACTGACACTGTCACTGTATGAATACAACCTCCTATTGAGTATACATTCCACCCAGTGTTCCATGTGTCCCAGATCAAGCCATACCATATCAGTACCCGAAAAGATTCTTCACCTCCACCAATTTTGGTGGAAGGCAACAGGGATACGAGGTACAATGTATATTAGATGCGAAACACATTCACAGTGTATTACATTACCTCAGAGATTGGAAGGGATATGATCCCTCAAAACGATCAATAGAACCCGCATCATCTGTGCACGCTCCTCGTTTAATAGGACAACTCCATGCCCTACACCTGAACAAGCCCAGCCCTATCGGATGGCACTTGTGGAGAACAACTGTCATGGGTCTTGCACACTCTTGCTCTACTGCATGCTCATAAGGTGTCAGGATATCATGTACATAGTGGCCCCCGTACCCATTGTATGTGTTTTGAATCATGTTATGCCTTGTTATTGTGCTATTCATACTATTTCCTGGTAACAATGGTGGGCTATCATATTATGGAATGCTCTCTTGTGGCAGTGATAGACCCTCCTACCATTTGGCAGACAACTGTACTCTAACAAGACTCATGCAGAGTAATCAGAATCTTAGTGCTGATTCGGCAACCATTGCAGCATGTGTAAATAATTTCCAGTTTGAGCATAGTACACGTTGAGTCAGCATTAATAGAAATACACCTGCAAGGAATTGTTGCCCAGCAGCATGTAAGCAAGTCCAAGTGTAAGCACAGCATGCATCTTTTCACGACATGAAATGAGTGCACCTGTTCAGTAAGGAGCGTTTGTTAACCAAGCACCTGTCAGCATGGACCACTGTTTGGACTTGTGCTTGTGCCTATTTAAATCTCACCTAACCCACAACAGCTGTTTAGCCTTGTTGGTATCCCATACACACCTGGTTTCCAAAGACGCATCTCTCCTGGCTTATGAAGAAGCATCTCTCAACATCAGCTGCAGTCTTTCTCCATGCTCTCCATGCCTCCGTTGTGTGTCACTTCCTGTAAGTGAAAGAGAAAACGGGCCCTTACAAAAAGCAAATACAATCTTCTACACATCTCTGTGAGACATTGTGCTTAGGACATTTCACTATCAAACATCACAGGGAAAAGGTAAAGATGTTTGAGCTCAATGACTTGTGAAACTATAACTGCTTGATATTTTTCTTCACTTGCTAAAAAATACAGGAAAGACTATGGGCCTTATTACGAGTTTGGCGGAGGAGATTACTCTGTCCCAAAAGTGATGGATAACTTGCCCGCCGTATTACAAGTTGCATTATATCCCATGGAATCTCTATATTATCAATGACTTTGGGCATACAACCTCATTCTAAAGTGTTTTGCTACACTTGGACAATACTTTTGGGCCAATATTCCAAAACTGTTACTAAAAATTCGATGAGAATGCATGAGTGCTTTGAAAAGTGTATTGCACTTGAAATATTGTGCCTTCTAATGTGGGATGCTGAGAACTGCATTATTAACAGCATATGATATAATATGCAAATCAAGACCCCAAAAAGAGAGCTATTCTGAGCATTACCTGGTTTGGTGTGTGATGGTAAATGTATACCATGTATGTCTCTGAACGTTTCTGGTTCTTGCAATAACAGTGTCTGATCCCCAGATCACATTATCTGAGAGCCTTGGTTGATGAGTATGCTCAAGTAAGGAGGCAGCTGTGGACACAACCTGTCTATCCAGAATCCAGTGCTGCAGAACCATAACCTAATCTCATGACTCCATCTTGTGCCTTATATGCTGTGGGTTTTACTCACTGGGTTCACCCTTCCCTTGTGGCACCTCCATGTATTGTGCACTCAAGTCATCCTTCCCTTGTGGCACGTTCCTGTCTCAAGTACTCCAAGGTGCCTCCCAGGTAGCTTGAACTATTGACTTTCCTGTTCTGCAAGTTTAGTCTGTTTTCCACCTGCAGTTTATTGCATGTTTTGTAGGACAATTTTCACTATCCACTGTTACTCACTGAATTGTACCATCATGCACTTTGGTTCCATTATACTTGTTAATTGCTGCCAATTATCATTTGTACCTGCCATCTTCACAGCCTCATATCCATTGCATGTAACATGTGAACTTCCACCGGTTAACTTGAATATTCCACGCTTCCACATGCCACACGTAACTTCTGGAACACTCCTTCCTTCTAGCACAAATATTTCTTCTGAACCTGCATCAGTGCTTGGCCTCATTTTAGTCCCATGCAAGCATACACCCTGCACTCACCTTCTGAGTCACCCGGAATTTCCAGCACTCTAGACTTCCAAGCCTTGCTGATGATCCTGTGATGCTGGCTTCTGCGACGCTTCTAGTGTCTTCCTTCATTGTCTACGATTCTACCTCCGCTTGAGCTTCTTGCACCAAGTCTCCTTTCATCATCAGATTCCCGTTAAAGTACTAGGCATGGCTAAGTATGTTCTCCTTAGGTTAGTGCACACTAATCCATAGGTTAATTAATAATTCAAAAACCGATTCCCATGCAGGTGTGAGTACGTTTTTAGACATTGGACATGGTTTGAATATTAACCCCCATAAGGCACAACGCTCTGGACTCTTGCATTGCAGGACTTTGAACTTTATTGTTCCTGAACTGAATGTTTGCCCCTTTGTTCTTGACAAGTTGTATCTAGAATTTTGGGAGAAACGTCAAGAGCTGGAAGTTGTACTTGAGTTTGAAATTAAACTTCAGATGTTCCAGAGTGCCAGAAAATCTCCAGTTTATTCTTGAAATGGTTTCTGCTTTCTCTCCTTCAATATTCATGATGATGTCTAGAAGTGTCCATATAGTGTAAACTATTTTCATTTTGAGTTGAGAACCTATGGGTAACATTACCTCTTGTTGTTTTTAGTGTTCCTTACCTGCATAAGGATAACGAGGTCCATAGAGTCTCCATCCTAACAGGTGGTGCACAAGACTGAAGAGCAGACCTCTCAGTGATGCAAATTCATCTTTTCTTGTTTTGTCTCATCCCCTTTTCCCCTCTGGAGGCAGTTTATTAAAGTAGACAGTTGTTACCTGTTTCACAAAACTGCCGAGCTGGGAGCCCAGCATCGTCTCTGTGGTTGGAATGAGGTGCGTGTATTATACATTCGAAGTATCCGGTATTTCTCTATCTTTCTACTCCCCTCTTGGGGACAACAACAGAGGCCATGCCAACATCATTGCTACAGGGATTAGTCCTAAGGATATTCTGGGATTATCATTGCCAAAGTTCACCTGTATACTAGAAAAGCAAGACAAGTTGCAGCATGAAACAATGCAAAGTTGTGCTTTCCCAGAGTAATCCATTTACCTCTATGGGACTGCCTATGAACCAAGCTGCCCGTTTTGCCTTGTTGGTTTTATCTAGGAATACTCTTGTATGTGTAGGTGCCACCACTTTTTCAACACAATAAAAAGGTGTACTTTTCCTGAATAATTTATTTACCCCACCAGAACTGTCCAACTAACCGAGCGGCCCAGTATGCATTGTAGACTCTGTCTTGAGGTATTCTTGCATATATTGCTTACAGGATGCCTAATTGAAAGTCCCAGGATTCCATGGTTTTTAGGTTCCATATTTAGTCAGACAACTTTTGTTATAATGAGACCCGAAGACAAACTACTGGTCAAATTGTCAACATCCCTGTGAGAAAACAGGGCTGATTGCAGAGCCCCCCTAACTTTTTTCCCCCATTTTTCACTTTTTGCTGGTGTTTTCCTGACTCTGATGGTGCCCTGGGTACTGCTAACCAGTCCCAGGGCCTGTGCTCTGTGTAAAATCAGTATGCAAATTAGGCTAATTATAATTGGCTCAGTCAACCTACCTATAAATCCCTAGTATATGGTAGGGCATGTAGGTTTAGGGACCCCAGCATAGGTAGTGCACCCATAGGTGCATTGCTGAGGTGCCCAGGGTCATTTTAAAGGCAGGCCTGCCTTGCTGGCTGCTTTTAAAGTAAAGTTACATGCAAATTCGACTTTGGAATTAAAAGTAGTTCTAAAGCCTTAAACTACCTTATTTTTACATATAACTCGCCCCTAAGGTGTGCCCTATGTGCCCCTAGGGCTGGGTGCCATGTAATTATAAGCAGGGACCTTATAAAAATAGTTTTATAAGCCCTGGTGAGGTAAAACAGACACATTTATTTTTCCCTCATTGTAGTGAATGGCCTCCAGAGGCTAGAATTGGGAGACTTTATTTTAATTTAAAAAATCCCCTTAAGTAACAGATACCAGAAGTTTGGTATCAAATTAATTGTTATAATAAATCCCACAACTTCCAGTTGTTGTATTTAATATAACTTGTTCAGGTAAAGAGTTTTAAACTTTACCTAAGAAGTTGCCAACTTCAGCCCTGCAGTGTTTTTGCTGCTTTGCTATGATTGGCCAGCCTCTGGCAGCCTGGCCAGGCTGCCTTGATGAGGTGTGAAGTGGCCTGGCTCAACACAAAGAGATGTGCCTGGGGGAGGAGATCTCCCCTCAGCAGATGGGGAAGCAGGAAGGGGGAGGGCTGCCAAACTGGTCTTCAAAGGCAGCAAAGGGTCTTTGGAGAAACCCAGCAACACCATCACATCCTACAAACCCAGTCAATTAGGTGCCCCCCTTGATTAGATTAGGAGAGGGCAGGAGATGGGTGTGTTTAGGTTTTTTAGCCACACCAGTGGGTGGGCTCAGCCAGATGTAACCTCCAAAAATCACTTTCAGCCATGATGGATTTTTGAGGAATGTTGCTCCCTGGGATTGATTTTTGCCACACTTCCCAGGAAGTGGTCATCTCATCGGGAAAGACCCTGCCCCTGATTAGAGAACCAGGACCCCCCTGTTTTTCACCCTGGAGCAGGGATAAAACTGGCGGACCTGCACACACACCTCAGTTCCCTACCAGATCCCCATCAGATTCCAACAAGGAAGAACTACAGGATAAGAAGGACTGCCCTGCTGGACCCCTGGCCTGCACCTAGACCCTGCACTGTGGAGGACTGCTCCAGCTGCACACTTGGGCTTCACCACAAAAAGGACTTTGCCTGGCTTCCATTGGTTCAAGGAGGGACTCCCTGTTTGCTACAGGTACAAAGGAGCTGCCCAGAGTCCCCTGCATCAAGTCCTGCAAGCAGAGCCCATCTGACCAGCGTCAAGTGGCCATTTGAGGATTCTGACCAGGTGCATTCTGGGAATTGTAGTCCCAACTCCCAAGCAGCAACTCAGAGCTTCTGGAACTTTGGATCAAGTTGTGGATACTTCAAGGACACAAAAAGGACCTCTGGCAGAAGATCCAGAAGTTTGGAGATGTTTGGAGCAACTCCATACTTTGAAGAGGTGCATTGTGGGAGTTGTAGTCCCAGGCCCCAAGAGGCACATCAGAGCCTCTGAACCCTTGGCTAGTGCTGTGGACCACTTTCCTGGATCAAACACTTCTGAAAGTAAGTTTAACAGTGTTACCTCGTGGGTGGCCTGAACTCTGGATTTTGTTGCTTTCCAGTGTGACCTTTTTTTTTTATTAACCCTTTGAGCGCTAGTTACTTCTATGCGCTAGAAAGCATTAATTCTTGATTTTGGATTTTTAAACTGTTTCCTGTGTTTTATTTAATTACTGTTTTGTGATATTTTAATGCTTTACGCTTTGTCTCCTAAGTTAAGCCTTGTCGCTCGTTGCCAAGCTACCAAGGGTTGAGCTGGTTTTAATTTATTGAGACCTCACTGGACCTAAGTGGAGGTTAGTGGCCTATTGCTAAGTGAAGGTACTTACCTGCCCTTACCAGTAACCCATTTTCCAACAATCCCCTTCCTATCTTGCTTTCAAAACATATTATGGCTCCTCAGGAGATACTATTATGAACACAGAGGATCTCTGCTTATGTTTGTATAAAATCCTATGCAACCTTGGGATCTGTTCAGTGTCTTTTTCTATGTTTTTGTATGTATGTTTGTTCTCTCTCTCAGCACTGTGGCTGCTGCACTAATTTGGATAAGTAATGAAATGTATAGTGTCCTTAGTCTAAAGATGTGAAAACAATCATCATACAATATAATGTGTCCTGTACCCTTTTACAATAACATTGGTTATGATACAAGTTACTAATTGGGTTTTCACACTTTCAAATCAAAAGTGTCAGTGAATGAGTCCCATGGGACGTTTGTTTGACTTACTACTTCAGGGACCTTAGGCAGTATTCCCCACCATGTTTGCCTTAGTTTCCAAGGTATATTTGCTCATTCAGCTGAGGAATGAGTCATACTCAGACACCCTCAACTTGCATCCAAAAACTGGAAGGAGTTGGATTTAGCACAGTGCGTGCCCTGAAGGCAAATGAAAGACACATTTTCCTCAAGTAGTTAATGACAGAAGACAGAAGGCACTAGTATAGGTTCACTTGGCAAGTATACAGGGTTTGTCAAGACTCTGATGAGGAGAGAGACATGAGCGGGTAAGAGAAGCTTAGGCTAGGTATGCTTTCACAGAGATTTTGCCTAGGTAGAAGGCTGCTAGTAAAGGTAGTACAGATGCATTTGCCATCTCTTCATCTTCACTTATGGATTCAAACCTATTAGCACCGCACTCACTTCAATACTGAATTACTCCCTCACTCAACTAGGCAGATGACTTCAAACCACATAGAATGCAGCAAACAGCCTCCTCCCTCAACATCCCAAACCACACACACCCAGCACCTAAAACAGCTTCACTTACGCCCAATTCACAGCTCTTTCATACTCCTGCAAAACACATTCAAAGCCTCACACAGCATTGCTCCCACATACCTCAATACCACCTTAGATTTTTTAAACCTTCCAGGCACCTTTGCTCAACATAGGCAGCATCAGAACAAGAAGAATAATTGGCTCCAAAAGGGCAGGATGACTTGCTTTTTCACATATGCGCCCTCTCATAAATTAGTCCATTCCGCACAATTGGCTCTTGGACTAGGTTACTCCATGAATCAAGCATGACTGTTCTTGCTTTAGTAACAGGATACTGTCTCAGATAGTGCGTTTTACAAAACATTGATAACATTACAGAGAATTCTGCACCCAACGCTATATGTATGGGTAAAATATTTGTCCTGCTTGCTATGGTCATCCTCCATCAGAACTTAGTATATATTCAGTTTACTATATCACATGGACTTTGCAATCACATCACTTTACATAACAGTGGGTGTGACATATGCTATATTTTCACTGACAAACCTGTGTTTCAAAAACTAGTGTTCTTCATAGTTTATGACTTTCTATTTAGGGAACTTCTGCAGTATTCCCCAGTATGTTGGCCTTAGTTTCTAAGGTAGATATGCTTATTCAGTTCAAGGAATGATGCCTCTGAGGCATACTTGGATGCCACAACTTGGATCCACAAACTGGAAGAAGTTGAGTTTATCATAGTGAGTGTGCAGAAATGCATGAAAAATGTCTTCATGTGGCTGTCATGAGATCCATTGGTAAAGATTCACTAGTCAAACATTTATTAATGTTCAGAATGGAGGTGGTTACTTGACAGGTAGAAAAAATGTAGTAAAGTTGTTTTTTCAATTGTGAAGGTTGTGGATGCATCAATTGTCAATCAGTCTGAACATAAATAGGGATTCTATCCTGTGGCGTATGAATGTAATGGTCCCTTGCATGTTGGTGGCATGTTGATGTGAGTGCACTGCCCTGTTGGATAGGGCCCATGGCCAGCAGTATGAAAGTCTTGTGTGTGGTGCATGAATGGCATGTGTATGGACCATAAAGCGTGGTGCCTTGATGCGGGTTTATGACTCAGTATTCAGATACTTTGATAAGCATTTATGCTTTGAAGCTAGCATTTTTGGAGGTTCTTAAATCAAACAGTGTAAGTAGTAGATTAACGATCATTTTTTTTTAACCAGATTAATATCTGTGGTGGTAAGAATACTCAGTCGCAATGGCAACCTAATATCCCTACAGTTAAGATAGTGGTCTGACCGCTGAATATATATGTGGATGGAGCATTGTTGGAACCCTGGGGAAGACTACTCCACCAGTGCCATTGCTGCACCCACCCCCCTGTCACGACTGAGTAAGGGCTGTCTGTGGCTGATCTCTGTGTCCACCCATCTAATTTAGATGTGCAGACATACAGGTCAGTTTTCAATGCCTGTCACCACCTGGATAACCATGGTGGCAAGTGGCAGCGATAACTGTCTGATGCCCCACTTGCCATGGGATATAACTCAGATGGTAAGAGGGGCATTTTTTTCAAAAAGAAAATCCAGTGTCAGGATTTAGGGCCTCATTTAGATATTGGTAAAAAGGTTACTCTGTCATAACAGTGACGGATATCCTGTGCGCTGAAATATAAATCCTATTGGGATTTAGAGTTCAGCGGATGGGATGTCCATCACCGTTGTGACGGAGTAACCCCTCCACCAATATCTAAATCAGACCTTTAGTTTTTAAAAATAAAAAATAAAAAATTGTGGAAAGCTCTGTCATATTCAGAAGCAAAGGAACACAAGGGTAGTAAGGGTGAAAGATGCCGCACCTCCGTAAAGTAACAACTAGTACAATAGACAACAGTCAATGAAGTGAGAAACCGGTGCCATGTGGTCGGGTGCTATACTACCCTAGTAGGCACAAAATTGTGTACTAAGGTACACAATAACATCAAACGCAATATAACCACGGCACACAGAAATGTACAGTCCAGATTCGTATTGAGGAAAAGTGTCCCTGGTAGTAAGGTTCAGGATGCGGGGAACAAAATATGATGGTCCCAAGTTGGTGTTGCACAGTGTCTTTAATCGTAGGCACAGTTTGCCACAGGCTTATGTCATCTTCGAGATACAGCCAACACATGTTTCGTCACTCAGGTGACTTCATCAAGGCTGGGCAGTCCGGCCAAGGGAATGAGTAATGGAGAAAACCGATGATAAGGTAAGTTGCTCTTACGTAGTAGAAACAGATCTCGGGGTATGGGCAGTATATTGGCGGAAATACTCGCAAAATTCGGTATGTGATGATCCAGTAGTTGTAGGGTGAAAAGACGAGGCCCTGATAAGCCTTGGAGCGCGTCTAGACATACCGAATTTTGTGAGTATTTCCGCCGATATACTGCCCATACCACGAGATCTGTTTCTACTACGTAAGACCAACTTACCTTATCATCGTTTTTCTCCATTACTCATTCCCTTGGTTATATTGCGTTTGTTTGTTAGCTCTGTCATATTGATGGAGTAGTGATTCAAACGCAAAAAGGCATAGACAAGAACTGCCCTTTCAGTGGCGCCTGTCAATGTTTTTGAATTGACCACCAGCTTGGTTGTCATTTCTAGATTTGATGGTTGGAAAAGTCTCAACATGGCATACATTAAGTCTTCCATCAGGGTGATGGAGTATTCTTTGTCAGCCAAAATGTAAATATGGCCCCTACTAAGAATTCCTTTGATTTGTTTCCAATGTGGGTAGCTATGAATTTTGGGCCCAAGCTCAGCTGGCCCCTAAGCAAACTTGCACATTTTTTTAAAACTAGACGACCAGGGTGGTCCAGTGGTGCATGACTTTTGTTACTCTCACCAGGTAATTTTACCCAGAAGTCCTTGCATATGTCAATCTTTGGTAATAAACACACATTTTCATCACAATTCTGTGACAGAAAGACATGAAGTGCAGAGTTTCCTAACACTCTGAGTTCCTAGATGTCTCCCGATAAGAACAGTACCCCACTTGTGTGGGTGGGCCAAGAGAAAACAAAAAAAGGGCCCTAAATCGCTATTGCCCCCCATGCAAACCTACAAAGCTTAGACATTTTTGAAAACTAGACAAATAGGGAAGTCGGGGTGATGCGCCTTGTTTGGAGCTCATTAAGTTTTCTTACCAACAATGCTCTGCAAACATCAAACTCTACATGAAATCACATCTGTGATGGAAACTTCTGGAATCTGCAGGAATCTACAAAATTCCCACCACTCAATATTACCCCACTTGTGCCTATAAAAACGCTGCCCCACTTGTGCTGCTGGGCCTAGTGCCTGCTACGGGAATGGCTCAAAACAAGGTCCAGGGGACTACTATTGATCTTGATTTGATCTGTTTCTGTCATGAGCACTAGGCATAGCCACACAAGTGAGGTATCATGTTTAGTGGGAGACGGGGGAATGCTGGGTGGAAGGAAGTTTGTGACTCCAAGAAGATTCCTGAACTTTCCATCACAGAAATGTGAGGAAAATGTGTTTTTGTAGTTCAAGTTTGCAGTTTGTAAGAGGTTCTGGGTAACAAAAAAACCTGGTGGAGCCATGCAAGTCACTCAATGCTGGATACCCTTTGGGGTCTAGTTGTAAAAAATTTACTATGCCCTCCTAAACAAGTGAAGTTCCCTTTTTAAGAAGAGACTTCAGGGAATGCTGGGTGAATAGAACTTTGCTGCTCCCTGCAGATTCCAGAACTTTCCATCACAGCCATGTGAGGAAAATGTGTTTTTTAATCAAAGTTTGAGGTTTTCAAGAGATTTTGTTAAGAAAACATAGTGAAAGACACACAAGTCGGCCCATTCTAGATACCTCTAGGTATATAGTTTTCACAAATGTACAGGTTTGTCAGTTTTCCCTAGGTGCAGGCTGAGCTAGGGTCTAAAAGCTACAGCTAGCCACATTGGAAAAAAGGGTATATTTTTAGTGGAAAAATGTGATGGGTCCATATTGTGTTTTGGGACATTTCCTTTCACAGGCACTAGGCCTTGCCACAAAAGTGAGGTATCATTTTTTTATCAGCAGACCTCAGAGAATGCCAGGTGGATGAACGTTTGTTGCTTTGCACAGATTTCAGAACTTTCCATCACAGAAATATGAAGAAATTGTGTTTTTTAGTCAAAGTGTGAGGTTTGCAAGAGATTCTGCGTAAAAAAACACCTGATGAGAGCTATGCAAGTTAGCCCACCCTGGATATCTCTGTGTGTCTAGCTTTCAAAAATGTACAGGTTTGCTAGGTTTCCCTAGGTGCCCGCTGAGCTAGGGGTCAAATCTATAGCTATCCTCTTTGTAAAAGAAGGGTCAGTTTTGAGTGAAAGAATGTGATGGGTCTATGTAGTGTTTTGGGCCATCTCCTAACGCGGGTACAAGGCCTACTCGCACAAGTGAGGTACCATTTTTACTGGGAGACTTGGGGACTTGCTAGGGGGGAGGAAGTTTGTGGCTCCCTACAGATTCCAGACCTGTCGCAGAAAATGTATTGTTTTAGTCAAAGTTTGATTCTGGGTAAAAACCTGCTAACAGCCATGCAACTCACCCCGCCCTGGATACCCCTAGGTGTCTAAATTAAAAAATGTACAGGTTTGCTAGGTTTCCCTATGTGCCGGCTGAGCTGGTTCCAAAATCTTCCGCTACTGACATTAGAGAAAATGGGCAGTTTTCAGTGGAAAAATGTGATGCGTCTATGTTGTGTTTTGGGCTGCTTTCTGTTGTGGACACTAGGTCTACCCACAGAAGTGAAGCACCGTTTTTACTGGAAGACTTAGGGGAATGCCGGGCAGACAGAAGATTGTGGCTCCACAGATTCCTGAATGTTCCTTGAGAGAAATGTGAGGAAAATGTGTTTTTTAGTCAAAGTTTGAGGTTTGTAAGGGATTCTGGCTAAAAACACACCTGGTGAGAACCACGCACGACAGCCCACTCTGGATACCCCTAGGTGTCTATTTTCAAATATGTATAGGTTTGCTAGTTTCTCTAGATGCTGGCTGAGCTAGGGTCCAAGATATCCAGCTACCTGCATTGGAATAAAAAAGGTCAGTTTCAAATGGAAAAATGTGATGCATCCATGTTGCTTTTTGGGCTGTTTCCTGTCCCGGGTACCAGGCCTACCCACGCAAGCAAAGTATAATTTTCATCTGGAGACTTGGGAGAATGCCAGGAGGATGGAAGTTGGTGGCTCCCCGTAAATTCAATAGTTCTCCATCACAGAAATGTATGAAAAATGTGCTTGTTAGTTAAATTTGTTGGTTTGCAAGGGATTCTGGGTTAAAGAAAAACTGGTGAGAGCCATGCCACTCACTACACACTGGATAACCCTAGGTGTCTAGTTTTAAAAAATGCACAGATTTGCTATATGTCCCTAGGTGCCGGCTGAGATAGGGTCCAAAATCTACAGCTACCAACAGTGGAAAAAAGATTCTGTATGCATCCATGTTGTATTCGGGCCATTACTTGTCATGGGCACTAGACCTACCCATAGAAGCGAGGTACCATTTTTATTAGGAGACTTGGTGAAATGCCATTTGGAAGGAAGTTTGTGGTTTCCCACAGATTCCATCACAGAAAAGTGAGAATTTGTTTTTTTTGTCAAAGTTTGTGGTTGCCAAGGGATTATAGGAAAAGAACCTGGTTAGAGACACACAAGTCATCACACCGTGGTTAACCCAGGTTGTAGCTAGGTTTTCCTAGGTGCTGGCTGAGCTAAGGTCCAAAACCTATAGCTACTTTGGTTTAATGCAAATTATCAAAAGCTATTATTAGTTTTGTAACAGTGACCACATTAGACAGAATTACCATAGTGGCCTCCCTATGAAAGATTATCAGAAGCATTCCCCTCCATGCATCAGGAGGGTTGACAACAATAATGTAAAAAAGGCTTTCTCTCTTTGGAATGCCTTTACATGACCAATACATAACAGCCATAGCTGCAATGCCAGAGCATCAAAGTAACACTGTTAAGTCTCCCAAAAGCCACATGGTTTATCACTGAAATATCAGCTTTAAATATATTTTGGAAACCCAACCATTTTTCTCCAAATATTCTCCAAATATCAGCAATGTGAGCTAGGATCCAAAATTTACAGCTACCCACTTTGCAAAAAAATGTTCTGTTTTGAGTGAAAAAATGTGGTGCTTCCACGTTGTGTTGTGGGCCATTTCCTCTCACCGGCACTAGACCTAGCCACACATTTGATGTGCCAACTTGGGGGAACGACGGTTGGAAGGAAGTTTGTGGCTCCCAACTGATTCTAGAACTTCCCATCTCAGAAATGTGAGGAAAATGTGTTTTTAGTCAAAGTTTGAGGTTTGCAAGGGATTCTGGGTAAAAAAAAAAAACTGTTGAGAACCACAAGAGTCACCCCACCCAGGATAACCCTAAATGTCTAGTTTTAAAAAATGTACAAGTTTGCTACATTTCCCTATGTGCTGGCTGAGCTAGAGTCCAAAATCTAGAGCTACCACAAATGTGATACGTCCATGTTGTATTTTGGCCCATTTCCTGTCACAGGCACCAAGCCTACTTACACAAGTAAGCTACCATTTTTATCAGAAGACTTGTGGAAATACAAAATAGTAAAACATTTGTTATGACAAATTTGATTTTACTACATTTGTGCCTTTCAAATGTAAGCCAGTGCATACAAAAGAAGACATTTTGAAAAATACCCTGTGAATGATCAAGTACGGGTACCCACAAGTTCAGAGATGTAGAATTAACCACTGCTCCTCAACTCCATATATTTTGCCCATTTCAGAAATAAGTAAGTTTTCTTGATTCACATTTTTCACTATATGCATTGGCCTATACTCCATAGTCAATGAAAAACCATTGTACAGTGCAGCTCAATTGTTGGGTCCTTCAGTTCTTGGAGAACCTGCAAACCCTATGCATCACCTCAAACAGAAGGATCTAGCGGATGTAATGTGTTATTGCTTCTGTAAAATATCCAATGTGACAAAAAGTTAAAGATGGACATGTTGTCACAGCATTTTCAATGTTTCTTTATTTCAACAGTTATCTCCCTTGGAAAAAACCTTGAGGGATCTACACATATTACTCCTTGCTGAATTCTGTATTTGTCTACTTTCAGAAAGTTATAGCTTTCCTGGATCACCTATGGTTTTCACAATGGGTTTTCACCACAAACTGGAAGTAGGTTGGGAACACAAAAAATGGGAAAAATGTCTCTCTCTTTGAAAAATGCCCCAAACTTTGGTACAAAATTAGGCTTTAGCATTCAGCTCTGCATATTCCTGGAAGCTGGGAAGATGGTGACTTTATTAGAACAAACCGTTCATTGATGCCACTTTTAGGAAAAACAACAGAGACAGAATGAACTCGGAAGACGTGGAAAAAGCAACTGGTGACCTCACTCTTTCGACTAATCAACTAGACCCTGCCAGTGTCTGGATAACTTTGCAGGTGACAAGTAGTGCTCTATGCTCTACAAACCTACTCATTTACTTTTTCTGGAGCACTTTTTCCCTATTTTTCTAAGGAAGCTCAACATTTTGCTATATTTTGCCTATTGTCTTAGTCCCCATCTAGAGGAATCCACAAACCCTAGGTACTTTTAGAATTCCCAGGATGTTGGGAAAAAAGGGCGCAAATTAGCATGGATACCCTATGTGTAAAAAACATTATGGAGCCCTAAGTGCGAACTACGCCAAATAGCCAAAAAAGTGCTAAGCCTGGGGTGGGGTGGGGGAAAGGGCCCAGTAGCTAAGGGGTTAAAGAACTTTATACCTAGTGGTTGGATATTCCTACTCTTTTGATGGTAAGTGTCAAGAGGTATTATGCACAATTTCAGAACCACTATAAACACTATATTGTACAGCAGTACTTTGATCAACCCAAAAAACATTTACAGCATCTTTCCGCTAACTAGACTTTTTTGCTTCAGTTATGTTTAATTTGATATCTGATGGTAATCAAGATCTGATTGGTGCAGGGCTACTTAGAATAACGGTTTAACAGACCTCTTTCTTTCTTGTGAAAGTATATTGCAGGTCAATAGTTTAATGCTTTATTTCGCTGTTTTACTGAACTACACTAATGTTTTTAGATCTTCATTTACAGTGTCCTCTCTGACAGCACATAATATGCACTGCCTATTTGTAGCTGAATAAAATAGTCCAATTATTCACCCGGTTTAAAGCAGGGGTCTGATGTCTTTAAGAGATCCATTACATTTTTCGCATCCTTATTTTCAGAGGTCCTCAGAGGAATTTTGCCATGAGTAGGACTTGCCCAGCACAGAACCATTATTCAATATAGTATGTCATATATTTAATGTACTTATTGCCAAGCCTGTTTTTGTAGGGATCTATTGTTTGGTTAAGTTAGTGATCAGCCTTCCAGTGTTAACGTCTCCCCAATGATTCTTCAAGGACTGTGTGTACTGAATACATGCAAAAATGACTTTTGCTCTCAGTTTCTGGTGCCAGGTCCTTTCAACTTAAGAGCAACTGAGCGCATATTTGAGAAGCTTATCATGTAATAATCAGCCTGTCACTTTTCATTCCGTATTGTTATAACTCACCTCGAATCCACGCCTCTGCATTAATTTTACAGATTTGCAATATTATCCCTAAGTAAATGAAGTCATCAAAGTCCAGTTGCTTGTTCAACTGACTGAAAGTACGGCAGGACATGCCATTTTGGTATTCTTGCATGCACCAGTGCTCTTCAATCATTTGACTGTCTATTGGGTAAGATGGACTTCAATGTTTAACCAGAAAACAACAAAAATACAGATTTGAAAAGTTGTGCTGCAATCCTCTTCATTTGAATATTTTTTCTAACAATTTCCTTTGGTTTGGAAGAAATCCCTTCAACCCAATGGACATAGGCTTAGTTTAGCATTCTTGGCTGAATTGGTTTTCCTCCTTGCCAGCTCTGTACGACATAAGCAGAGACCTGCAAAGAGGCAGTCAAGCCTTTTGACCGAGCAATACTTCTAATTTTCCTTTTATTGAACTTACATTTTGATGCCTTCCAATTTGTGGTTGTTTAAATTTCAGGAAAAGGTGGGTTGTGTCCAGGATTATAGATGAGTAACAAGTTTTGTTAGCAACTGTTGCCATGTCATAGCAGTGAGTTATCAGATTCAGAAAGTGATGTAAATGATGGAGGCTCTTTATGAGAGCCATAAATAACAACGTATTTCATGGAGGCAGGACTGACGTGTTTCTGCTTCTAAGCTGATGTGGTCCAACATAGGGGGGGGGGTCCCTGTTTTTTACATGCTGCACGAGGATCACTGCTGTGATCTCTCATTGTGTCCTCTCAAAATTGTTCAAACCAATCTGATAACACGAATAAAATGTATTAGAATTCCTTATGGCACAAGATGAACTCCAATCAATTACCTCTTCATGAGCAAGGTTTAGTCAGCACCCACAGCAAGAGATGCATTATCGCACTCTGTCCACTGTAATGACAAGCAAGCTGTGAAAGAGCTCTCTGCTGAAGGAAAAGCTATTAACTTGATGCATCTGCCACTCCCCAATGTATTCTTCCATTTTCAAACATGGTCCGTGACATATTCTGTTCTAGGAAAGGGCACTGGAGTTCATTATGTGCGAAAGTCACTGCAGAGGTAAACGAAAAATGATTTATGAACTGTTGTTGAATGTACAGGGCGCAAGTGAGCAGCCGTCTTTTCTCGCATTTCACTACAGCAGATTAAGTGTATTAACACGCATACCAGACATCTCACTTTTATACTATGACTGCTAAAAACCCATCGTTCTGACAATCTGTAGATTGATTCATTTAAGAAATGGCGGGGTTTAGTAGAACCGGGCCAGAACTAAGGCCCTCAGGAGTGACCCATTATTTTTCGATCCCTGTGTAGACTACCTTTTGCATAGCTATTCAGAATTACAAGCTTTGTGGTAGTTACCTTCTGGCTAGTTATTTTCCCAAGGTAAATTTCGACTTTGGAGACCTGAAATTTTGACTACATGACTGCATGTAGATTTTAGCATGTGAAGCACCAAAATCCCCATGCTATGTTTTATTTAAGTTCACAACTTGAAATAAGTGATAATAGCACTCTTTATATACCGATCCCCTAGGTACTGGATTTTAAAAGGTACGTTGATATTCATAATGAGGCCCTAAGTAAACAACCCTCCGTGCAAATAGTTTGTGACCCTCAGATCATTAAAAACAGAGGGGATTATTTACAAGCCCCCTGCGCCGCCAGTGCGCCACTTTTTGTGACCTCTTGTGGTGCATTGTGCATGCCCATAGCTACCAGACCACAAAAAGCCACTTTTAGAAATCAAAAATAAAGTTAAGGATTTGTATTACAAGTTGACAATCAGGTTAATATAAATCAACCTCAAATCCATGATGTAAAGATACAAGAAAACAACAGGATAACCAAACCTCCTGAAGAAATGTAGACGAACCAGAATGAGACAAATCAGAAGTTCAGTTACAGCAATACAGAAAATTTGTAATAAACTCTGGTGCTCAGGGAAGAATCTCAGATCATCTCTCTTAAACATGAGTAATGTCTAAAGTAATCTAATTAAGAATCTAAATTCATCAACAGTGTCAACAAAGTTGGGATAATGCAGAAAAAAAGAAAAGAAAAAAAATATATATGCACAGGCATTTACAGGAATGTGTCAACATTTCCACACGCTTGGTCAGGAGCCTTCTTGGGGATAGAGAAATAAGTGTTAGCCTAAGCCACACTCATCAAGGGATAAAAAGAGGGAAAGCTTAGAGTGCTACACTTCCCAAAGTCCCAAGGAATAGTGGCCCACTTCAACCTGTAAGCATACTAGTTAACACCACATGAATCTGCTAAGCAACACCCCTCATTCACACCATCATGAGTTCTATTGTCCTTTCCATTCTCATTTATGGATTCTCCCAGACCAGTTGTGAGAAAGATGTCGACCTTGGGTACCTACAACTCCTCAATACATTACTGAATAGGGAAAGTCAGGTAACTCTCTGTCTCTCTTTGTTCCTTGTTAAGGTCCTCTTCTCAGGTTGTCAGGCTCTCTATCGCTAGTAGTATTACATCTATTCTCAAACTAACACTCCATGTGAATGTACCTGCAAAGAAAAAGATGCGCAAGCATGAATAGAAAATTATATTTTATGCCGAATGAAATATAGGCCTAGCCGTGTCAAGTTTAAACGTATAATGCAATGATGCACATTTAATAAATGCCATTTGTGCACATATAACTTCAAATAAATGAGAATGACATTACATTACATACATTCAATCTAAATCTATGTTGCAGTTTTATATAAATGCAATCTTTAAGTACATGCATATAAGTGTAACTCAGAACTACAGTCTAATGCACACATTTACATACATCCTTCTCCTTTCTGAAGTAAATACAATATAATAGTGTGAAGATGATGGTATCAAATTTTTAAGGACCACATACCATTTAATAAGGTTAAGGCACACAGAGTATATGAATTTCTATTTCTAAGTAGAATGCACTTCAGTTCTGGATTCAAGTGCAACACCTTACATTAATAATGTTAGGACACAAAAAGTATGTAGGGCTAAATGCCTATATATATTTTGCGTATTTGTGATGTGCAAGAGTAGGCAAGAGCCAATACAACGCGACTGTTACCACACGTTACAATTAAAACGTGGTTGTTAAAACGCAGGTACCGTTACCACGCATACTTACATTTACTTGCAAATCCTTTACCATGCAACTGCCTTTACTATTCATGCCTTTCCAACCAAATTCATTGTAAAGACATGCATGGTAGAGTTATAGTAGTTGTAAAATCCTGCATAGTAAAGCTTATGTGTGGTAACCTCACCTGCGCTGTAGTGTCTGCAATGTAAAAGCATGTGTGTTAATGGCATGTGTGGCTCGGTCATAAGGGTTGGAGTGGAATTTATGCTGTTTCAAATGTAAGCTTGTCCAACAAAGCCAACAGTACCCTAGATGACAAAATGAATCCTGTTGACATAAGCCCACTGACAAGCCAATCATGACCCACCGCCTCCCAGTTCCATTTCTTGCTATCTCCCAGGGCATTCCAAAGCACAATGTCCTAAAGCTCCTTTTCTCTGCCTTCATGAGTTGTTACACAAACAGACAAATATTAATCTAGTTTAATTTATTATTTCTTTATAAATAAAAACAAATGGGGAAAAATGACAAAACAAACATGTGTTTTGCCAGGAACTGCTGTCAATAGCAGGCCTTCTCCCCTTACATTTGGTTTGGCTGAAATTCACATGGTACAAGTAATGCAAAAGGAATCTGGGCATGGTCACATTAAGTTTATTTGAAGGTGAAAGAGGTTGAGAAGGAGGTTACTTTGCTGTAAAGTTTGTAAAGTTTGTGCCCCACTGAGACTACATATTATTTGAACCAATGATGGATGTAGGGTGTTGAGATCAGACAAACTGAGCATGAAATCTCTCTATATTTTTCTGTTAGATGTTGTTTAGGTGAATGCAATTAATTTGACAACACGCTTCCTGATTTATAGTTAATTGAACAATGGCTTAAAATACATCAACATCATTTTCTGTTTAAAAATATTTATTATTATATGAACAATAGTTAAAAAGATGACTTTCTTGTTAACTTTTAGCTATGCGTATCACTTGCTATGGGACAAGTAAAAGTATTGTAAGCCTTGGCAAGCCATTCTGATAGGTAAATGAAGGGTCAGGCAGGGTGGAAGTTTATTGGGTGAATGGAGGAAGTTGATGGTGGGTGGGGGTAGATGATAGGGCAACTACTGGACTAAAAGGCATTGCTCCATCTTATATATGAGTGATGCTGCACACACTGGGAGTTATTAGTGTGACAGTGAGAAGGATGGTGGACAGCGGAAATGAGCAGACCTCTCAAGTAGGTTCCTGGGTACAAGTGTGATGTTAGAAAAGCAGACAGTAACCCACAGGCCCATTGGCCAGTGAAGCATTTGTAAAAACACTGCTTTTGGGAAAGCAGCACAGGATGGGTGGGAGCCAAGATGAGTGTGTGATGAGCCACACCACCACCAGCAGATGACATGATGAAGAAAGCACAGTTATGATGGTTGCCTGTAGGAAGTGTAGAGATTGACTCCTATTGAGAGGCATTGTTTTTGGGGTTGAAACATGGTTTATGCATCTCACACAGTTTTCTACATTGAGTGTTCAATTAACAAATGTATTAATAGCGTCCCTTAAACTACTTTTGGGCAACACAAAGAGTGAAATGCATTGATGTGTTTTTGGTGTTCGAATGCTTTTATTCAATATTTTCAAAAAAAAGCAAATGATAACAAAACAAGAAAGAGGAAAACCATGGCAAGTAGATGCACCCAACAGACAGACAAATAACCTGATCCCATCATGGCAACCCTGTAGTAAATATATGGGATTAGATGCTCTCAGCTGTACAATATAAGGAAATTGCAAGGCACTGAGAAGTTCCATGGCCACCTAGTTGAAAGACGCCAAAGAGTGAGTTCATGCATATAATGCACGGTGCAGGTGATTTATGCCATATAATATGCGATCACACCATCACCTTTCCCAGTAAACGCTTAAATCCTTGGAGTTTTATATGAAAGAAATAGCATGGTTGTAAACATGTAGAATAACAGTGGAATCTCTAGTGCAAACTTAATCCACCATAAAAGCAGTTAGATATTTGTTTTAAAAGGATATAAGAATCGATCTAATAAAAGTCAAATAAAAAAAAAAAAAGTGCTGTAGATCAGAATGTGTAGAAACTTAGAAAAAGATTCTGGGCCTGATTGCAACCTTGGCAGATGGGGTACTCTGTCACAAACATGACTGATATCCCGCCCGCTGTATTACAAGTTCCATTATGGAACTTGTAAAACGGCGGGTCATAATCTGGCCCTCCATCTTTTCCACAATTATCTGAGGTGTGTAAAACATAAGCATTGTGTCATAAATATCATCTATCTGCTTATCACTGTTCATCTAGAAAAACAGAGCAGAAGGAAAAGCCACATTTCCCTATGTTATCATTTTAACTACTGCCCCTAAAACCTAAAAGTACCCCAACCCCCCACCCGCGCCCCTAAAACCAGACCAATCCCTCACCCTCACCCCTAAAACCACCCTGAACCCACCACCCCCACCACTAAACCCTAAACTACCCCCACCCTTGCCCCTAAAACTACTGTGACCCCCCACCCAGCCCCTAAAACATAAAATTACCCTATTCCCCCACCCCCACCTCTGTCCCTACAAACTAAAATTACCCCCACTCCTGATCCAAAAACTACCCCTCAACCCCACTTACCTGACCGCGTCCTCTCCGATCCTGAGTCTATTTCCTCTGCCTTAACCACACATGTTCGTTGTTCCGGACGTGCGTGGTTAAGGCAGAGGAAAGCAGGGTCATTGTTTAGGAAAGCGGTGTTCCACTTTCGTGGACAACGACCCTTGTTGTTCCAGCATCGTTCTTCAGGCTGCTTCCAGCGTCCGACAACCAAGGTAACCATTGTCACCCACAGAAAGTCCCACACAACCGGGTCAAAAGCCTTCCCCGTGTCTAGTAGTACCAAACCGACCTTTTTGCCTATAGATTCTGCAATATCGAAAACAGCAATTTCCATGTTAGCATGAGTAGTTGTATCCCTGCATCGTGTCCCAAACCGAATGTTGCCGTGCAGATCCAGCATTCAAATAAATAAACTCCATAAGCAAACCAGACAGACATGTCCCATAAGCAGTATTGGCAAGGATAGAGTAGGGAAACGTGAAACAACGCCCCTCCTTTCCCATGTCAGGTAGCCAGGTCCGACAAGATCGGATTATCATCAGATGTTATTTTAGGACAGTCCTCAATATCAGCAAGCCAAATTAACCTCTGCCAAATAAAAGCCACATCAATTCTAGGATACTGCTTATGCGGCAAAAAATAGAAAATGGAGCTGGGCTTCTTAGGATGTAAAATATACCATATATCAATTAGGCCATGCACTCGGTTTATTTCAAGGACAGCTGCCTTAGCTTTGTTTGCACGAGGCTGGGCAGTTCGATTAGTGGTATCAATTGCATAATTCATTAGACAATTAAATGGCGCACAGGTAACAAATCACCTGCCAAGTGTCATAGTTCTAGATTCAACCACTGGAATAGCCCAGGATCATCCATATTTGGACCATACACAGCACACACAGTAAATGTCTTACAGAGGATCAATATCTGGATAATGGCCCATCTACCCTTAGGGTCTGAAGATGATTTAAGAACTTTATAGTCAGAGGGGCATATTTATACTCTGTTTGCGCCGAATGTGCGTCAAAAATGTTGACGCGCAATCGTTGCCAACCGTGCACCATATTTAAAACTTTGACGCCCGAGCCCGCGAACTCCAAAATCCCGCTGTGTGCGTCATTTTCTGGATGCGGGAAACCGCCTTGCGTTAATGACATGCAAGGTAGGCGTTCCTGTCCCAAAAATGAATTAAACACCTGTGCGGCTTATTTATGCTACCGCGCAAAAATGACGCACGGCCAGGAGGCGGAGTCGGAAAATGATGCAAAACCCGATTTGCGTAAAAAAAAAAACGCCTGGGTCAGGGCAAGCATTAAAATGGGGCAAACACACCTGTATTTAATGAAAACACACAGAAGCAACAGCAGAGCTCCAAAAGGAAGACATGGAGGTGCTTTTCATCCAGCATGCACGCAGACGCAGAGCACAGGACCAACAACAGCAGCTTCCACAACACCAGCAGGGACCCCATAGGCAACGCAGAAGGCAGGAGAGGATATTCCACACCAGGACACCCCTTATCGGACTCTGCCGACAAGACATCATTCAGAGGTACAGGCTCAACTGGCAAGCCATTCAGCAGCTGCTGCGCAACATTGACCCACTGTTGGCACCCAGCTTGCAGACACCCTGCACCATTCCACCAGAAACCAAGCTGCTAGCTGTACTACACATGTTGGCAAGTGGCTCCTTTCAAACCACTGGTGCCCTGGTTGCTGGGATCTCACAGCCATCATTCTCCGCCTTCCTACCCTGGATGCCATCATCTCACTCACACCCCACCACATCTGATTCCCCAACACACAGCAGAAGCAGCAGGAGACAAAACAGGGGTTTTACCAAATTATTGGCTTCCCACACGTCCTTGATGCCATTGACTGCACACATGTACGCATTGTGCCACCTGCTGCAACCGAACATCTATACCGCAACAGGAAGCACACACACTCCATCAATGTGCAGGCCACTGTCGATCACCGGGGATTGATCACCAACATCGTGGCAAAGTATCCTGGGAGTGTACATGATTCATTCATCTTCCATCACTGCACCATCAATCAACACTTCTAGGATGGACGATATGGAAATGGACTACTTGTTGGTAAGTACAGAAACCTACTTATGTACACACAGCACAGCAACCCTCTAGGACACACAACACATACACCACAACATCGACATGTGGACAGGAACACACTGAGGTTGTGACACCGCTAGGCATGTTTGATATCTTCACCCAATGGGAGGCACACCTAGGGACAAATGACCATTCCAAATAACAACTGATGCCACTCCACAGACACAAGGGAAAAATGTACTTGTCACACATGTGAAACTAGTGCATAGTCAATTGTTAACACGTCAGTGCTCACAACGTACGGAGATGTTTTGCACATTGTCACCTTGCAAAATCTAAGGGTCTCACTGATGGTTAAATTAATCTATTGCATATGTCAAATTGTATAGGATGTCCAGGGTACATAGATGCAACCGTGTTACCACCACTGTCAAATTGATTCTGTGTATGGAACTACCATCTCACCACCAGTTAAGACACAGGGACACCTGTATCACAAGTCACAATGAAAGGGAGTACACACTGTACTGCATCTCTCCAAAAATACTGCTGACATCCAGTCAACAGCCAAACACCCATTCAGATAAGGAAACAACCCAATGCTGATGGTATATCCTACGAGCCTAGGAATCCACACAATAACACAAACACCAATGAGTCCCAGACAACACAAGAGAACTACCATGCAAGGTGATATTTATGGGGCAAGCTACATCAACATGTTCTCACTCATTTTCTCTTTCAGCTGATCAGGGGTATGGGATCCAACCATGGATTATGACCCCATTTGCCAACCCAAGCACTGCATCAGAGCGTGCCTATAATGAGGCACATAGGAGGATACGCACCATAGTTGAGAAGACCTTTGGCATCCTGAAGTCAAGATTCAGGTGCCTCGACATCACCGGAGGCAGCCTCCTATACTCACCAGAAATTATATGCAAAATAATTTTGACCTGTGCCATCCTGCACAACATATGTGTAAGAAGGAACATTACACTATATGAACCCGACCCACAAATGCCTGAAGAGGAGGAAGAGGAGGATGTTGGCCATCAACATGAGGGGGTCCATCCAAACACAGCTGCAGGATTGTGTCGGAGACAACATATTGCCCAAAATTTCTTTTATCCCTACTCACCCATCACCACTGTCTTACCATATGTAAATAAACACCTATACTAATCACCATATCATGGTCTGGATAATCATTTTTGCATAACATTATCTCTAACTATCAGCTTCAGAGTGTAGCCTAATGGAGCATTGCTGAAATACCGATTAGGACACAGAACATTGCTAAACTAGATAGATGCGTATGAATGTACAGCCATATTCACTCACACTGTAAATGACACATATCCTGTACATGTCACATTTGAAGAGCAATAGCAGAGGACCACACCTATTTCACACATACATGTTGGCAACACGGTTCATTGCAGCATATGGCACACAACTAAGACACCATCCGTCAATAGTAGAAAAAAATGCCTCATACATGAGGCAGTGGATGTGCTATTGCATTAGTAACAGGACTGTATGACCAGACCCTTGACAGCAGTAACTGTTACATCACCTATCTTTGCAAGGACTATGTGTGACTAGATTTCCATATAAGCAGCAAAGTCATAGCACAAGTGCCCCAGGTATGACAAGCATTGCTCACATGACATCCCCTGCACATGTCAGCCCATGTCCTAAGTCCTGACACACCCATGTTCCCGGTCTCACCCCACCCGTCTTCAGAGGTCCGTGGAATGGTAATATGTGTACCCAGATAATCCCTCCTCTACAGACTCCCAGACTCACAATGTAAATCGAGTGTGCTTCCCCCTTTAGTATGGTATGCCATAGTCATTGTACTTCTGTCTGCATGGACGTCACGTTAAATAATGCACTGGCTTGTAGTTTCTAAGACCTGTTATCACCTGTACAGTGATTCCCATGTGAAAGGTACTGTTGGCCATTTGAACTTGAATCACACATACAGGACTTGTGAGAGACTGATGGTGCACACACCTGTGAGCACCTCCATAGAGACCAGCCATTTGAACATGCACTGCCCTTGCAGATGCTTGGAACAGCATAGAAGCTGCCATTTTATCTATAACACTGTTATGCCTTGCAGTTTAACTCAGCTGTATAACACATCCCTTGGGTTAATGTGTTACCTTCCAAAACACAGGACAAACACAGTTTTCCATTTCAACTGTCTTGTTCCTCCTTTGATCAGTCTCAGTCTGACCACTGTGTATTTACCTTGTGAAATGTCTGGATCCTGATTGACCCTGCATCCTGTTAGCCTGACTGGCTCCTGTCTTTGCGTTACCCTAAAGGTTCCTTGTGGCTACATTTGTATCATAGTTGCTTTCCCAACCCTCATATTCCTCCTGGGGTATTGTGTCAGGTGGGTGTACAATGCATACTCAAATACATTGTATAGGATAATCAGTTTATTTATTGTACCAGTGGTTGGAACTTGTCTACAAATACCCGAATCATGGCCTATCTCTTGTCTGGGTCTCATGTATGCATGAGTGACAAATTGTGACAGTGTACCATGGCTGTAAGCAGGGATTGGGTATGGTGCCTCCAGCAGAACCAAAAACATCAGATAATGTGCATGAAATGTCTACACATGTTAGGACCCTGACAGTCCACATGCTGATTCACATTGCTCCCAACATATTGATGGAGCGTGCATGGTGAATAGCTGTGAGAATAATCAGCACAGAGGCAATGATGTTCCCAGATGCAGTGGGAATATTAGAGGCCAACCTGTGTACAAATGTTGTGATGACACCTGCCGGTACAAGAATCCTGAGATATTAACTTTCTGCGCACACCAAGGTTGCCCTGTTGACAGTCTCATAATACGTCTGCAGTGACAGGGTTGGACCATCCCCACGTCTGTTCTCAAATCATCATTGGCTTTACTTCTATTGATCTGCAAGGGATATTTTGTAGATACAGGAAATGGTGCCACGACTCATGACTAGACCTGCACGTAACTGTGACAACATAGACCCCAATAATTATACAGGCTAAACATTGGCCCACACACATAAACCAGACACCTCTGTGCATTTGACCACTAGAAATATGTGGACACGTGCTGCTTGGTCTGCTGGTCCTCCACTGCCACAGGAGAGACAAGGCTCAGTTATTTGACCTCAACTGTGGCGTAACATTAGAATTGTGGTTTATCTTTGGGTCTCCGTGTCACAAACACAGTACCCACATAGTATGTACCCGTGCCTGACTCATGGTGGGTTAACAAACAAGTTGCTAGGAAGTAGTATCCAACATTCCAGGACATGTGATGGCCATGTTTTGGACCATTGACATGAACAACCGTCTGCTATCTATCCACTGCATGCTTTGTCATTTGTGGTGTTTATGCTACAAAGAAACTAGAAAGTGCACACAGCAGTTGTTGCTACATGTATGACTAACACATGTCCTCTCTCATTTCCACACTGACATGCATCTGGTTATTAAACACATTGACTCCACATGCATACAAGCATATTTGCACAAATGCATCTTGTGATGGTCACACAGTGGGTCAACAACAATAGTAGTAGCCAAATCAGACACATTGACCCATAGGCATTGAGTTATTGTACTTATGTGCGCTCCTTGCTATCCTCTCTTGACGCCAAACATGCCCAAATTGGGTAATACATATTTATAGCCCACACGTTTGGCCATCTAATGCGTCAGTGAAGAGTGAAAATCCTGTACAACAAGTAGCGGATCATGGTCCGCAGTACTATGATCTATTACATGTGCTCATACACCGTAATGCCCAAAGTGGGTGCCTATCTCTGTATTGTCACAACTGTCATGTACCATTAAAATTGAAAAAGGACCCAAGCCCAGTTAATGTCAGAAGGTTTGACGGATATGTGTCAAAAAATGATGCACATGCGTCGAAAAATTACGCTTATGCTTCGAAATATGACGCACAATGCCCTGAAATATCCACTGGACATTCTCGGTATTTCCCACACTGTACCCCCAGATATTGGTTAAGGAACCATATGGATGCAGGGTTAATTCTACTCATGTGCGTAAAAAAAAAAATTCTCGCAGACTGTAAGCGTCATCATATTTTGACTCATAACAATTAAAACGCACCGCATTTGAGGCAGGAAGTGATGTAGTAGGATGTCCTGTTTACAGAATTGGTACAGTGGGTGTACTTTCACTTTCACTTTGCAGTCTGTGATATTTCCTGACTGTGTGGCTGTGTCTAGAATTGTCTCTCTGTGCATTTTGTGATTTTGTCTCCAGTGTGGTCTTTAAATTGTCTTTTTGTGTTTCATAACTGTCTGTGGTATCCTGTCTGAGTGTTTTTGTGGTCATTTGTGTTGTCAACATTTCTCTTTGTTGTGTTGGGAGTCTCTTGTGGGTAGGGGTAGTTTGGGTATAGTTGGGCTGTGTTTGTAGTTTTTTTGCATTTTTCCTGTCCTACTTTCTCTCTATTCTCCTTTGTTCCCTTTTATCCCCTCTTTATTTTTCTGAGATAATGTTGCGTAGGCCTCGTCTTGGTAGGATGGGAGAGGGGGAGCTGGGTGGGTTCATTTGGCTGGTGTGCCATTTCCTACCCCTGATAATTGAGGCAGGTGGTCGTGTGATCCAAGGTTATCACACAGAGGCACGGAGGCTCCGGTGGGCAAAGGTGTTGCACCATCTGCAGAGGATGTGCAACACACCACGAAATGACCACCAGCTGAAGCACCCCTGGGCTGACCTTGCATCCAGGGAGCAAGATCTGCTGGACCACCTGGGGATTGTGATTGGTGGCCCTGTTGGTGAGTACACATCAGGTGAATGTGCACGTTTAAATGCTCTGTAGTGATAGTAGCTGATTTGTTCATAATCTGCCGGCAATGTTTTTGAACATGTGGAATGCTAGTGAAACATACAGGGCCATATTTCTACTTTGTTAGCACTGCAATTGCGACCTGTTTTGAAGCAAGAGCAACGCAAACTTACAAAATACAATTGTATTTTGTAAGTTTGCGCCGCCTTTGTGTCAAACAGCAACACCATAGTGGTGCAAAATATGTTTAGATATGGGCCAAAGTTGCCTGTGAGGTGTAGAAATTTCCGACACATTTCCATCATTTGTTGACGCAACAGCTAGACTAACTTTATAAACACAACAGGAGCCTGAAAATTAGTGCAGGCTTCACGTCAATTGATGATGGCAATGTGGCGCAAACATATGTTTCATGTGTGGTCGGTGAGTGTGTCAGGTAACAGATCATGGAAATCTTGAAGATTTTCAGAAATATTGTGTCCCTCCATTGTTTTCGGATACATGTCTGAACTGGATTTAGACACATACGTAACAAGTTATAGCTGCGCTCAGCTAACATCTTAGGCTGATATTTGGAGTTTGTAGTGCTACATTTCATTTAGGGATGGCTGGCAAAAGGTATGCACATGGGTTCATATCTCCATGGTTAGTGCAACTCACCATAGCTGTGGCACATCAAATGAAGAAAATGATACAAATTGAGGGCTAACAACTGTCCCTGGTCCTCTGTTCATTGTACCTGTGTGTCTAAAATTGGTCTTAGTCACAATGTCTGGGTGACTGGTATTGCAGTCCTCACGGAAAGTGGCTTTGTATGTCTCTCATTGATACACATGATGAGAGGAATGCACTCCATGACTTTGTCTGCTCACTAATGAAGGAGCATGTTTGCCACCACATGATAGTTAGGGGCACTGCATGTGTGCAGATATGTGTGTATCGCTCACTGGAGTCCCCGGGTCTGTACATGCTTGCAGTGGTATGTAGGATGCAGTATCATCATGTCTGAGAGGCTTTACTTTCTGAGTTCATATTACACACAGTATTTGTATTTTGAATTGTTGTACAGTGCACAGACATTGAGCACATTTCTCCCTTCCATGCCTTACAGATGGACCGGCACACTACACTATTGGAGAGGTGGCTCGATTTGCGGACCCAGACATCTCCAGTAAGTGTTGATATTTCAGTTATGTGTTGTGTTTTGCTGATGATGTGTGATTGACTCCTGTGTGTTGGACACATAGCAAGGTGTGATGCGCTGGTCAATCATTTGTTTTGTTCCATGAGTTTATCACCATCTTGGAGGTGGCCAATCCTTATTGTATTGTCATATTTTGGGATTCCAGGTCAGTCCTGTAGGCACGGCAATGTGAATAGGGATGAGTCATGTGGATAAAACTTGAATCTGAAAAAGTAGCAGTGGACCATATTAGTGAATTAGTCAGCCAGTCAGACCCTGATTCTCCCAGAATAGGGATGCCAAAGTCTTACCCACAGATTTCAGCTTCCCTATTCACTAATGAACATGTTTGACTTTATGTTGAACTTCCTAGCAGCATGTAGCTCCACATGTAGTGCTACGAGTATGAGACACTTGATTACAATGGCCTAGGTGTCCATGCAGCACATGGCCAGAGGTGTGCTTGCATCTATCTGTTTGTTGTAAGTCATGGCTTACTGGTAGTAAATGATGTGGACAAAGGTCTGCATTTCCAAAGATAAGTGTTGATGGGATTGTCCAAGGTTTGGGTGTATCCTATTTGGAGTTCCTCCTTACCTGTGGTGTGCTGGCCAAACCCATGTCCAGCTTTCCAAAGCTTCTGGGGTGTCTTTGTTGTTAGAAATTATTAGTTGATTGTCTACCCCCCCCCCCGTCAGACACAGGCGTATGGTTGTTAATAGTGTACCTAGGACTGATGATACAAGTTTGGTACACAGACATGTAAATCAGTAAATCACTTGTCCAAACCTAGGATACCCACTCATGATTAGCACATGCTTTCTATACTGGAAAGTCCATTTACAATTTGCAGATCTTGTGGCCCTAGATTGCCATCCAGTACATAGAAATTTGTTGGCCTGGCAGTGGTGGAGGATATGCAGCATGATTTTTACCTGACAGCTGGCAGAACTATGATGCCAAAATCATTTCAGTTGTTACCCATCTTGTAGGGTTTGGATGTGTTATTTGATGATAGGAGATTTGTAGGCTGGCTTGCCATGTACTTCCTCAGGGACTATCAGTGATCTGTATGATGATATGGGCTGTTACAGGTACATTAGATGTATTGTCTGATTTACTTCTTGAGCCATTTCACACAATGCAGTACCTAATGTTTGGTTTTCTATTAGTCTTAACAGCTGCAAATATGACTCACATCCAGATTCGGGAGTTTCAACGCTGGGCAATGCGATACCGCCACATTCTTGATGTTGAGTCTGGGTACCGCAACATGGCAAGAAGATATCGCCATGAAATAGCCTCTGGAGCGTGGAGGGCATTTTCACAAGGGGGCCCTTCCGTCTCTAACACAGCCACCACCACCAGCACCACCACTACCACCCAGGTGGAACCAACAGCAGCTGGGACCTTTGCGGGACCATCAACTGCAACAGCTCCAGGAGCAGTCACAACACCACCTGCTCCGCAGCCTACAGACATTGCACCGACAAGGGCCCATACTTCCTCGGCTGGCACTTTGGCCACCCCTGCTGCAGCCATAGACCCTGCAGCTTTTGCAGAGATGCAAAGGAACTTGGACCGTGTCCTACGAAAGATGACCAGACTGCAGCAGGAGGTGGCACAGGTCAACGGGCAGGTGCGTGCCATTAAAAAGACCCTGAGGAGGGCCAACCTGTGGGCATCAACGCAGACATGATTCACTCCCCTCCCTCCTCTTTCCTGGTTCTTAAACTTTGTGGGTTTAGGGTGCTTAGTGTTAGGTTAGTATGGGCTGTTAGTTTAGTTAGTAGAAGTGGGTGGGGGGTGGGGTTTTCAGAATATTTCAAAAACATTTTATCATGTGTGTGGGTGGGTGGTTGGGGGGCAATGTTGGGGTTTTGGTGTTTAAAAAAAAAAAAATATCAAAAGAAAATTTACCAAAAAATATATATTTCTTTAGTATAGGATAGTATGTGTTTAGGTTAGTATCTGTTGTCCTCCATGTGTCCCGTCTTATAAGGGGGTGGTAGGGTTGATGTTTAGATCGTTTCGTTAAATGTGATAAGTAAGTTTAGCTTAGCTTAGTTAGGGACAGTTGTGGGTAATGTGTAGTTAGAGTAGATTAGGTTAGGTAAGGTGTTTCCCCTAGTTTTAACTTCAGTTTTTACTGTTTAATAAATGTGTAGGTAACCCTTTACAGTATGTGTCACATGCTTGTAGATCAGGGCCTTGGCATGAGTGAACAGTGTCTCTTTTGTATTAGATTTTGTGTCCCATGCTGCAACCATATCCCAACTGAGCTGTTACATTGGCGGCTACCCCAAAGCTACTTAGATAAGATTCGGCCATTCATTGCACCCACCACTCACGGTTACTATGGATCCCAAAGTGTGGTTATTTTGTGATGTATGTTTTCAATGTCACATACTGTGCTGCCAGATTTGGTATTGGGGACACTGTGTTAAGTCTGCCTGCAGTCTGATGTCCAAGCAAATCCTTATAAGGTGAGTGGTAGTATGCTCTCTTGTAGTATAGTGTACATAACTCACATATATCATTTGTTACAATATTCAGCATGGTTACTTATTTGTTTGGAAACTCATATACACCCCTCGCAGTTTGGTGTGTGTTAGGTTAAATTGGGGGCAAATGTCAAATACGGACGTTTTCACTTTCAGCAACAATTAAAGGCAGTATTTTCTGGCTTAGACATCCCTTGAGGAAGCGTTATTCTGTCCAACACAGCATTATACTGTATAGTTTCTATTTCCCTCAGAGTTAGCCCTCAGGAAGGGCAGATGATGGTACAATCCAGGCCACTGTGCATAGTTATCAACCAACATTATTTCAGAGCAGTTGTATTGACAATCTACAATCATTGACAGGAGGCAAACATCACTGATCTACCGCACGGTTGATGTGTCACATTACACAGAGACAAAGTGGTTGTGTAAGTGCCATTTATTTTAAAAGTGCTGTAGTGCTATATGTACATTGTCCATGATTGTGAGTCCATTATTGTGACATCTTCCGTTGTGATCCTACACAAGTGCAAAAGGACATGTCATTGGACATACTGGGGTGAAGTGTCAGACAGTGCAGAGGGACAGGATTTGCCAATGAGTTAGTGAGAGACAATCACAGGGCAGGCTGACAAGATAAACAGTGGGTTGCAGAACAGTGCTTGAGTACAGTTGTTGCAAGACTGGCATGTTACAAAGCACAGGACCTTGGTAATAGGTGGCCATGTGTCAGGGACTAGTGCTACCAGGTACTCTTACGTGCGAAGGTGATCTGTTCCACGTCTTCATCTTCTGATGTGTGTATAGTCTCTTCTGCCCTTGGTGGTGGTGGTTGTGAAGGGGAAACACACACCTCAGTGTTTGAAGACGTGGAGTCAGACATCCCGGTAGCTGCTAACTGTGGGGGTCTTAAAGGCAGTACTGCAGCAAGGAGGATCTGCTGGTTCTTAAGAATAGCAGCCACATCATGGTGGTAGGCAGCCAGGCCGGCCCTGAGGGGTTCAATGTTGTATTCGTGCACGCGTTGACAGGATTGCTGTTGTAGGTGTTGGGTCAACTGTATTACGGCTGTGCTGATTTCCTTCAACCTTTTTTCTACTTCCTGCAAGATAGTTGTTCGTCCTTGCATAGCTGCTGCCTGTTCTTCAGTTGACATCATGCACAAACGCACCCCCTCTAGGCTAGCTGCCATATTTTCCATCCCCACCGCACCTCCTTGGCCAGCTCCCGCTGTACTCCAACTACAGTTCACTCAAAGCTGGTGCCAGTGTCGTCAGAGTCCTCAGCTGTGTTGGTGCTGGCAGGTCGTACAATTGGTGTTGTGGGTGGGTCCTCTGTGATGGCTGCTAGTTCTGTGCTCCTCCTTGTGACTGAAGGTGGGGTCTGGAGGGTTCCAAGGACCTCTTGGAGGGTCTGCTGGCTGATGTTCGTCAGCTCGTCATCCATGTCATGAGGGTAGTCCTGGACAGGCATATCCGCAGGAGATCCATCGTCCTCTGCAATTAAATACGGTACAATTAGTGTGTCTGTGTTTTGGGCTTTGTAATGTGACATGTCTGCCTTCCGATTATTTTCACATTGTGATCTTGGTTCCTGTTCATTGTTCCTGTCTTTCAGATTGGCATTCTTCCAGGCCTGTGCCCCACCTGCATGTCACAAATATTGTGGCCAGTTTGTGGACTTGTCAGCATCATACCCTCTAGGTGTTGGTTCTGGACAAATTGTGAATTGCCACCTTCTTGTCCTACTCAACCCTCCGTCTACTTCCATTATCATGGTGAGGCCTTTCACTGGCTGTGGGTGCTCTGATGGCACTAGCACCACACTTAACAATCTGGACCTGCCCCAGTCTCTGATCTTTCACATCTACCTCTATGTAGTTGAGATGTAGCACATACTATGTATAGCATTGTTATGCCATGATATGGATGTCAGCATTGGTAATGTGTACTGCTGATGTTGGGGAATGTGTGGTACATTGGATTGCACTGATAGTCGTAGCAGGGTCCTATTTACTCCTCTGACTGTCTAGGTGTATTTCTGTGACCAGTTACATGTGTCCTCCACTTCAATGCTGTTGTCTGAGAAGTATGAAATTTGGGATGTTGCCTGGTGTCATTGGAGCTACAGTGACCCAGGCACAGGGTGGACCCTGACATATGCAGCATGGGTATGACATTAGAGCTGTGTACCTCCTAATGTTAATGACAATGGGTGAAAATTGTGGCAACTTTTGGCAATCACATTTGCCAGGATTGGAACATTTGTCTTTATTTCAGGGGATTGATAATGTTGTCATCCTGAACCCTCTAATTTGGGTGTTTTAGATCCATGGGGACGTTACTGCCATTAGCTACTTGACCTGCACACACAGCAGAGGTGGTAGTGGCAACTGTTGTCAATGTTACATTCCACTTGCAGGTATGGCCAGTGGTTGTTAAGTGGGCTCTTGTTAATGTAGGGAGTATACTGGCTGAAATGTGATGGGCTGCTGGTTTTACGTTGTACCCTGCCCTCCTGGACTGGCTTTACCTTTGCAACATCCTTGGCATGGCAGCATATCCCCATGCAAAGGTTGTTAGTGTTGTGTAGTGCTGTGCCCCAGGTTTCCTTAGTATTGGCCATGCCCCAGTGCCGTGCCCCTTTACCCATTCCACTCCCTGAATATCATGACTTACATGCATTGTTTAGTAGGTATGTCCACCCCCCGCTTGCAGTTAACATTAGTGCATTTTTATTCCCTATGCGACTTACCCTGCATCTGTGTTGTCTCCTGGTAGTCTGCGCTGTCCTGTCCTTGAATCCCTGTGACGATCTCCTCAGGGATGATGGCTGCGACGATCTCCTCCATGTGGTCCAGGGCCTCCTGTGGTGCTGGACTCCCACCTCCAGTCTGCAGTGCTGCCTTCCTGTTCCTGGCCATCTTTTCCTTGGTCCTGCGCTTGCAGTCATGCCAGCGTTTCTTGCACACGCTGACTGTTCTGCGTATTTCTGCCACACTGTTGATATTGTCAACAATTTGTTGCCATATTGCCTCTTTCCTACTGATTGGCAACTTTGAGGTGACAAACAGTTGGTGCTGGTGTTCACTCACCTCTTTCACCAGAATTTCCTGCTCCTCTGCACTGAAGCAACACTTTCTTTTCTTCTTCTCCCTGTCCTGGGTCTTTTGTGGGTCCTCTGGCTGGTTCCTGGTCTGTTGTCATATTCCTGGGGTCTGTCCAAGCAACTGGGATCCATTTTGGCTCTCCTCTATACAATTTGCTGTGTTTGCGGTGATTTTTGATGCAATTGCGTAAAAAAACGCTGCATATCCGGTTTGCGGTGTCGTAAACCGTCTCACAAGCATTTCCGCCACGTTAACTTTGTTTTCCTTTATGACGTAACGCAGTGGTATGCGTAAAAACAAATGACTCACACATGTGGTTTGCGCCGCGGTACGTCAAAGTATAAATTTGACACCCGCACGGCGCAAAGAAATGGCGTTAGCCAGCGGCAATATTTTTGCCGCAAAACTGCGTCGGCGCAGTTTGCGGCAAAAAGTATAAATATGGGCCAGAGTGTCTAGAGCAGAGTAACTCCAACCCATATATAGAGGTTGATTGACTAGTACATGTAATATTAACATACCCCAGCTGACTCAAAAGAGACTGATCTTTGTGTGGAAGATGGGTCTCTGTTAACCACAGCATATGGGGCCTATAGAGTTCCTCTTTGACTAGACGTCGCTTGAGAGAGCGATTGAGACCAGCCACATTCCAGGACATTGGCTTAAGCTGAGACATAGTTAACGGTTCTTGATACAAACGTATCCAACTGACATTCCACTAGGTTAACAAAACAGAATCAACATCCATATTCAAATCAGTCCAGTGATCAAACCAACTCATTTTTGCCTGCAATCCCACACCTGACAGACCCCACCCACTCACAGAATCATAGTCAAACATTAGGCTGACATAGCAGTCACCCACCAAGGTTGACCCAACCTCCCAGTCGCAGGGGAAACAGTCACCCCATCCTCTAGCTTTCAGAATCACAGACAGCCCTCAGTCTGTTACTGCTACACATGCCTGTCCCCCCACTCAAAAAAATAAAAAGGACAAAATTGAAGAAATAAAGAGATAAGTGATAACCGTTCCCAAAAAAAGGATAGTACAATTCAAACTAGTCAGCAGGTTTGTTCAAAAAGTGCCATATGAGCATCAATTACCATACCCCAAGGCTGTACAAAGCCTTTGAGAGTACAGCAACAAAACCAACAGATCAGTCAGTTACATGAGAAAACCTCAGTCACAGGCCTGGTACTCCTTCCATGGATTGAGAATTAAGGTTGATTCTGCTTTGGTGTAGCAGAATTGCGTATGTCCCTCTCTCGTGATATTGATCCCAGCTAGTTCCTGGAGGAAGACTTGCTGCGGGCCTGGCAATTCTCTAAGTCTTCGATCTTAGACTGGACTGATGTGACCCCGACCTCATTATCTTTAAGTGCCTTTGCAGATGCTGTCCCAACCTCCTTGGCCCCTGCTAGACACTGCTGCAGTTCTGTACCTTGTGTAGTAAGAACAACAACTTACCCTGCTTATCTCTGTCATAGATTGCTGCAGCTGTAAAGTATTAGTTCTAACCTGAGTATAATGTTGCAAAGTCTCTGAGTGCCGAACCCGAATCATCTGTAAGATAGTAGATTGTGAGGTTTCCGGGATACTGGGAGCAACAGCTAGAAGAAATGAATTGCCAGAGACAAGATTAGTATTCCAGGTAGTTGGCCCATCAGAACCAGCAACACAGGTCGGATAAGATGTTGATATATTAGCTGGGTCATTGTCCGCCCATGGGAGCGTAGCCGGTGGCCCCCAGATAGGGGCATTCTGCCATTCGGAGAAACCTCTTGACAGTTGCCAGAACTGTTCTGAGAGCCAGGCTTGCTCTTATTCAGATTACTGTAGACCACCCTAGATGAGACTTCCTTTTTTGGAAGGTGACCCATCGCTACAGCAAAGGACCCTTTGGCTGTCCTGTGGGTGAATTAGTTATCTCTCCACACTTCTGAGTGCAAGAATCTACTTTACAGCCTCCATTATCAGCATAGACCTCTCTGACCCTCAAGAGGTCATTATAGGGGATACTCCTGGGCCCCCTCACATGGTGCTGATCTTCCATCAGCAGACCTTAATAAATTATTAGCAATAACAGTGGCAGCCGGTATGGAACCTGCATTGTTGGAGACCCCTGAATCAATGAACTTAGTCAATGTGTTTTCCTGCAGTGCAGTGATGTCTTTTTTTGGATGCCCTTAGCTTTTTCAGTTAGCAGAGGGAGGGGCCACAATTATTTAAGCACAGGTCTCTTCCCCCAACCCTCCTCATACCTAGAAAGACCACCTCGCTGACCCAAACTAACACTGGCACACAGAATAACAGGAGAAGAGTAAGAACAAAATCTAGCCAATGCAACAATGTTTCCCTGAGAAGCAGCGACAGAGGCAGAAGCATTGTAACAAGTCTCTGAAGTAAGAAGTGCTGGAGAAAAAGACTGCTTTGCCAAAGGGGACTCACTGGAATTAACATAGTTGATCAGTAGGTCGACAATAGGTTAGGAAGTGCAGGGGGTTGATTTGGCCTCAGAGTAACCATGCAGGAATTTACTGGCCCCTGCCATAAAAGACGACCTGCCCAGGACTGGTAAGACTGCCTAAAAGAATCCAAGGACAGGGCAGTCTCATTAGTGAAGTGAAGCACCTTGGGCACCAAACGAAAAGGTAGGTGCTTTGTGGAGATCAGATTGTGCGTAGCAGGTAATGGGAATGGAGCCCTGGGGAAAGCACACTTGCAGAGAGGTCAGTCAGCCACCATCTTTCTTTTTACAGTCTCAGCTACATACAGAGCACTCCTAAACAGAGTGTATAACAGGTGGGAGTAAATTATCTACCTTTGATAAGAATAAGATAATGTCATCTGCATAGGCAGCTGCTTTGAACTCAATCAATTGTCATCATTTATGGTTGGCTAGATTTTGCCTTATTCCTCCCACTGACGCAGATGCCGTGCCCACCCACACACCAGGAGAGTCACTTAGAGAGCCAAGGACAACTAGGACTCAGAGGCTGCTTCAGATTACTTTGTCTCCTATACATCGCTTCATCTTTTTCTTACCCTGCTACTTGCTGTGTTGTTCTGTGGCTTGCCCAGTTTTGGGTGGTTGCTGCAGAAGTGCTGTGGTGAGTGTGGCTCACCCACCTGCGACAGTGTCAATAGGTGGTGGTGCTGCCACTGCCGGTTTGTATTGCCCTGCCTGTCTGCCGCTGCTGTGCTAAGATCATCTCCGTCGTGGAGAAGGACAGGCATGAGTGTATGACATGGTGGTAGGGCAGCAGGTGGCAGCGGGATGGTGGTAGGGTGCCAGTTGGTCGGCAGATGTAGCTGGTGGAGATAGTTGGCACTATGGCCCTGATTCTGACCTTGGCGGACGGCGGAGGCCGTCCGCCAAGGTACCGCCGCCAAATGACCGCACCGCGGTCAGAAGACCGCGGCGGCCATTCAAACATTTCCTCTGGGCCGGCGGGCGCTCTCCAAAAGAGCGCCCGCCGGCCCAGAGGAAATGCCCCTGCAACGAGGACGCCGGCTCAGAATTGAGCCGGCGTAGTTGCAGGGGTGCGACGGGTGCAGTTGCACCCGTCGCGTATTTCAGTGTCTGCAAAGCAGACACTGAAATACTTTGCGGGGCCCTCTTACGGGGGCCCCTGCAGTGCCCATGCCATTGGCATGGGCACTGCAGGGGCCCCCAGGGGCCCCGCAGCACCCCCTACCGCCATCCTGTTCATGGTGGGTTTCCCGCCATGAACAGGATGGCGGTAGGGGGTGTCAGAATCCCCATGGCGGCGGAGCGCGCTCCGCCGCCATGGAGGATTCCCCCGAGCAGCGGAAAGTCGGCGGGGGACCGCCGACTTTCCGCTTCTGACCGCGGCTGTACCGCCGCGGTCAGAATGCTCGTGGGAGCAACGCCAGCCTGTTGGCGGTGCTCCCGTGGTCGGTGGCCCTGGCGGCCACCGGCCGCCAGGGTCAGAATGACCCCCTATGTCTTGTCACATTGTGTCATGACACATTGTAATGCACAGCCAAAGTACAGCCAAAAGTCTTCAATCTCAGTCGTGTGGGTGGAGGTGGCGGCGCCCTCAAGCCTAGGGGGCCTTGGGGGAAGAGGTAAGTGAATTATCATTGTTGCCTGTTGTTTGGAGCAGTTGTTATAGACAAGTAGCACTTTTTTCTGCTTGTTGTTTGCGTGGCTTGGCGGACGCTTATACATGGCATTTAAAATAGTGCTCCTGTAACATCTGTTTTCTTGTGACACCTGTACCATTGTACCATTTGCACTTCTTGAACCTCTTGCACTACCTGGATTACTGGAATGCCTGCACCACCTGCTTAGATATTTTTGAAGCTACTGTGTTATCAACTGTGACTTCAATTCTATAGTGCACTTGGGCTATTACTTTGGATATAATATGGGAAAAAGAAAGGCTACATCAGGAGCACCTTGGACACACAAATTCACACTCGTTCAACCATTGATGATTTCCTGGTGTGGGCAGTGTACTTGGTTTCCAACAGAATAAGACTGGCTGTGCACTGACTTTCACTTGTAACTGAGGACTTAGATAGCTTGCTGCTGCCTAAAACACCTAGAACATCTCTCAGAAGTAGCAACAACCGCCTCACATCGATCGGCCAAAGATTAAGCACTTTTAGCTCTCCTGTGGGGGTGCTGACACTAACTGTGGCCCTGCACGGAATAGCCTGGAGGATGTAGCCATCACTGTCACTGGTATTGGTAATGGCTTCGCAAATTCTGTTTGCACACCTGAATCTTAACTTGTGGTGAAGTGAAGGAAAAAGTCACAGAAGTCACAAACGTCAAAACCTATACCGATGACATCATGGCTCATGCCCCCCGAATATTAATCTCTGGGATGGTCAGCTCACAAGTTTTAGTGAACTTTTGTATGCTAAATTATGACCGGCTTATGGGCGCCTTACTACTATTGAGGCCAATATGAACCTATTAATAAAATCAGGAGAATGTGGTCCTGTCCCTCAACAAAAGGCACAGTCATCTGTCGCTGTTGGTGTCAATTCACCAACTACCAGCGCAGTACCAGCCATGTAACTTCCATCTGATATAAGGGGAGCTGAGTCCATAGGTAGTGCCAATACTGTAACCCTGACTTTGGACGCAAAACCAGGAATAGACCTAAACCCTGATCCCCATGGGATTGAGGCTCAGGGTAGTGGGACCTGGGTTTTCCCTGATAGCCAGTCTGAAATCACCGACCAAGGCATGCCACCCTTCCTGTGACTGACCTCCCCCAACTTCCTCCCCTTGTGTAATCACCCTAGCCAACGACCCTAGCAGTGTGATTGACACATTTGAATCAACAAGGGCCCTATGGCTGAGTAACAATCAGCTGTCAGTGGACCTTCTATAATAAGATTCTTTATGTAGGGCAGGTGGGGGGCATAGGCCATGTATGGTAGAAATTCCCAGGAGACATTATAATCATCAATGTCCACAACCCTGTGATCCCAGGGAAAATATTGGCCCTAGAAAGAGATGGCAAGGGTAAACCAAGTGCAATCAAAATCTTGCTGCTCGGTTTCTTTTATAGACATTTGTCCCAACCCATCCTCAGGAATAATGGGGGCCAGTCTTTAATTGAATCACAGAACAGGCAACAATTTTACACCAACTTTCCCCTCCAAAATAGATTTCAGGCCCTATCAGTTCTGGACAGTAATGATTGACTTTCTGAAAAGAGAGATGTTTATGTTAAATATAACAGTGCTGGGATAATCAATCTTTGTAAGAACATTAGCTTACCTAAGTTAGGATCCACCCTCCTAAGGTCGACACCTTTGCGCCCCCATTGCCTAGCCATGGGCCCTTCTCCCCGCAAGACGAACTGTGCCTCCTTCAGTTGGGAGGTGACTGGGGCCCTTATGGACGGGAGTGGGGGAGGGTGTGATTTGCTAAAGGATGATGGATTGAATCGGACTGTGCCTGCCGCACTTCATGCTGTCGAATGCACCTGTGCCCCTCATGTTTGGGTAGGGTCACTCCCCTCTTATGAGACTGCGAGGGAAAACATGGGTATGAACAGGGCTGATTTGTTGATTTTTGCTGAGGTTGATGGTGGGGGTGTGGGTGAGGTAAAGGCTCGCTCCAATATAACCACCAGGTTATCTTAGAATGTAGCTGATCTGACATCCAAATTGTCCTGCCCTGGGTGGTGTGTATTCATCGATACAATATATGTATATTCCAGGAAACTGGTTCAACTGCCCCAGCAGACCTTTAAGGGTTTCTGTCATTTAGCAAGGAGGCAATTTTGTTGGGCAGGGGTAGGCCAGCAGAGGGTTTAACAATTTGGGTTAAACCCACCCTTATGTGTTGTATCAAGGAAATCAGGTTGGATTCCCCAGAACTGTTGTGTATCACTTTAACTTCTCCAGGCACATCTCCATGTTCTATCCCCTTTGGCCCTCTTACATAACTCCTTAGTGCTGAATGAAGGATTGAGAGCATGTAATGGTTGGACAAGGTCAAGGCAAACATATCTTCAATAGATCACAGTCCACAAGTCTAAATGATTACTTTTCACTTGTCCTCCTGCTCTGGCCTAAGTTAATTGATATGGAGGCTGTTCCCCTACAGGATAGCGATCCTAATGCACTGGCTCTCGAACTAAGGAGCTTTATTTTAACTGCACAGTGAGTGGCTAATGATCCTTTTGATAGAAGGTTAACTGCGGCCCCAAACAACTGAAGGGTAAAATGGAGCACGTTATCACGTTCTAGGGACTAAGTCGCTGAAGTCTATAGTCTATAAAGCGGTTTCGGAGGCGTTTAGGGAGCAGATGTCATTATTAAATACACCCATGGACCAGAGTGCAACTATGACCAATTTTAGCTTCATCCAATGCTACTTGTTTTCAAAATTAAGATGCCATTTCTTCATCAAGGCTAGCCGCTCAGCCAGGGGGTCCAGTACTCCAACATGGTATAATGCAAGTTTTAGTTAGGTTTGGAAGGTGGTAGCAGGTGCAATTAAATTGAGTGACAGACTAGCAATTCAAGCATCCAGAAAAGCATTTAAAATTGGCATGTGGGTTGCCAAGAGAGAGTGAGAAATTAAGAATGGGAGGGCCTCCTTGCAGCACCCAAAAGAAAAGGTTCATGCCCGTTCTGGAGCATCATTGCAACTGGTTCCTGCAATGGGTTCATTCCTGTGGAAAATTAAATTACAATGACATATTGGGATGGATATATTTCTAATTTGTATCTGTGCGAAGAGTAGCCTGAGTACCTTGAGTTTGATAGCTGTGATGTAGCTCTAGCTAGCTATGATGGCCCTCAACTCACCACTAGATTACCTGTTTTGATAAGCAGCCCTCAGGAGAATATCAGCTTTGGGCTTGAGGAAGTAAGACAGGCCATTAATATGATTGTGCGGTAAAAAGCCCTGGGGCTTGATAAGATTCCTGGGGACCTCTTTCCTGATGAGATTGAAGTATTGACCCCCTATTATACTACCCTTTTCAATGTCATACTGAAAGGCACCCCCATTCCATTATTATGGGCTGGAGCTGAGATTGTCCCTATGTATATGAAGGGGCCAGAGAGCTCCCTACTAATTATAGGCCAAGAAGCCTAATTGGTAGTGCTCAGAAAATCTTCTTTAGGATCGTCCTGAGCAAACTCCAAGAGTGGATGACCACTTCAGATATAGGGACCCCCTTCCAAGCAGGCTTCAGAGAGCGTAGTAGTACACTGCTTCATGTCTTCCATCTTTATCTTTTATACTGGATGATTGTACAGTCAGCGGGTGGCCGACTATATGTGATGTTTGTCGACCTTAGGCCTACATTTGATCTTGTTCCCCGTTTGAGGTTGTGGCAAACTCTGGCAGACATGGGGGTCCCGCTTTATCCGTTGAATATGATCATAAGGCTCCATGACAGTAACTTTGCCCAAGTAATATATGGGCAGATGGGGGAACTGACTAGTAGCTTCCCGGTCAAAAGGGAAGTCAGGCAGGGGTACATCATTGCGCCCACATTATTTTCCTTGATCATAAATGATTTAGTAAGGTTTGTGGATCACAGTGAGTTAGCCGAACCCCGTCTAGCCAACATCAGGGTTCCCATCCTGATGTTTGCAGACAATATGTTATTTCTGTCCACATCTCCAATGGGCCTGCATTTTTTTTTCAATAGATTTGATCACTTCTGCAGAGAGAAAGGTTTACACATACACTCTGCAAAAACTAGGTATATGGTTTTTAATTCTTGCAATACCACCAGTCCAAATGCAACACAGAGGGGGAGCCCTCTGGAGTGAATCAACTCCTTTGAATATGTGGGGGTAATCCTGACTATCTCAGATAGCAGCCTCACATCACAAGGTGTGGACTAAAACTAGATCAAACCCCAGGGGAGCTGTTGAGGTCTCTATGGGCTTCCCCATATTGTCCTGTTTCTCCGGCCCTGCATGTCTATAATCCTCAGGCGCTGGAATCTGCTCTGTCTGGAGTTGAGCTCTGGCGGCATAGGAAGGTACCCACCTTGGTTGCTACAGAGAACCACTTTGTGTGACAACTGGCCTCCCAGTAAGTACACCACTGCTTTCCTTGCATATGGATTTGGGGCTTGAACGTATCTCTGACATAGTGAGACTACAGCCCCTTCTGTTTTGGAAAAATTTGGCAATCCATGGAGCAGAGCTCTTCTCAACAGGGTTTGTCAGAAGTGTTTTGCCTGCCTGAGGCAGGCAAACTCCTGTGAGTTATGTATGTGAGGTCTGTTCTAATGACCATTGGTCTGGAGTGCTTATGGACCACTCCAGAAGAGGCACGCACAATCTCTAAAGCCAAGAGGAAGTACTGGTCACACCAAAAGGACTTAATGCACAGTCGACCCAATTTTGAATCAGTGACACAGGCCTTCCTTATGTAAAAAGTTAATTTTGCACTGGAGCATTTGATGGATGATATAGAGCCCAGTAATGCAAGAAAGCTCTTTTTCCGATTCAGATATGGGACCCTCTCTCCCCCTTGCATAGTACACCACCAGGTAGGGTCTTCTCGCTAATCAACCAAATGGTCACTGTTTATTTTGCGACTCATGGCAAGAAACCATTGATCACTGTGCCACTGGATTCAAGCTAGCCTGGCTGATGAAGGGTGATACCCTGAATCCGGTCCCAGGATGCTTGTTTCCGGTCCAGGGAGGACCTGGCTTGGCAGTTCGGGCTGGACTGTTCCCATGAGGAACAGGGTTAAGACTGATTTGCATTTGGCTGGGTCCAAACTGGGGTGGCGTGGTGAGCAAAAGAACGATGGATTAAACCCAGATCTGTGACGGGGGGTGAGTGTTTGCATTGTTCAGCACTCCGTCGATCATCCTTTTGTGTTGTTAAGAAACCATTGAACACATTTTATTCTTGTGCCCCATCTAGCATAACATTAGGATGAAATGGGTGACCCCACTGTCCTAGTTTTGGGTTAGAGAACTCAAAGAAGCCCTAATAATTATGCAATCTGACATCAGGAAATTTGTTGCCTCCACAGGGTCGAGAATTATGATGGCGATGTGGAGGATTAGGCAAAGAGCACTTTAACGGATATACTGTAATGCATTTAATAGGTAGTCACTCAACTGTTAGTATGTGGTTTTAACTCTGTTGTACATAATATCATGCTGTTTTATCTTTTTGCATGTTTTTACATATTTTGCCATATTTTTAAAACGTCATGGATTTTTCTCCTCTTGTCTTGATTTTTTTATTTATTATTTTTAATACATTTGTCTGTTGTTTATGATTAGTGGTCGCGAGATTCGTCAAATAAAGCTTCTGGTCATAACTTTAATATTGTTATTAGATTTTAAATTACTTAAACCGAGTTTCAAGGCTGGTAGAATTAATAATGGGCAAGCCATAGATAGTGGTCACCACATAATGTCAAGTGACATGCTAAAAGTCTTCAAGACCCTCCTGAGTAATTTCAGTTCAATCGGCAACACCTTTGGAGGTACACTCAACTACAAAGCTTTCTCAACTATAAGCTGAAAGCCTTTTCCAACAGTTTTCAAATTTCACCTATACGTGAGTACCTTGGGCTGATTTAAGAAACTAATATCAGAGTTGTTTAGCTTGATCATTGATGTTATATTTGAAGTTCATGTGCAGCAACCTGAAGCACTTTTCGTGACACTCAGGTGGTGCTAAGCACTGGTCCATATTTACAAGGAGGTGTAACGCCACTTTTTTGTGGGCCCCTCCATGCAGTTTTCTGCATCAGAGAGATGTGAAATGGGTGTTGCTGTGGGCGTTCCACCCACCACCCATAGCTTTAGATGCTGCCTCAGATTTATGAGTTGTCATAAACCTGAGGCAGCGCCAAAAACTAACGTCACCCCTGGCAAAATGAGGAGGAATGGTCATCCTCACTGTTTGCTGTTTTGTATGTGTACTGCATTTTGCAGCACACATAGAAGAAGCAAAATGCCATGGATGATTGTTTATGTGGAGGAAGGGGCACCTTCCTGCACATAAACAATCATTCACAATGATGCTTTGGTACTTCTATGTGTGCTGCATTTTGCATCACACATAGAAGTGCCAAATCGCCATTATAGATTGTTTATGTGCAGTAAGGGACACCTTCCTGCACATAAACAATCTATCCCCTCAAAGCAGACACCCTTGCACTATGGTGCAACGATACCTGCGTTGGCGCTAGGCAGCTTAATTCAGCACCAGTGCAGGGGGAAACACAGGGTGTGCCATATTCTTCTAAATACGGTGCATCCCTGTGTTTCAAAAGTGGTGCAGTGAGGAGCTGCTATTTGTGGCGCAGCACCACGCAGAACCACTTTATCATAAATCTGGGCCTCGGTTTTCTATTCTTAATAGCACGCCAAGAGCACCCAGTCAGGGTCCTCAGCAAATCCAATAGCCTAGTATTGTATATTTTTCATTTAATGTGCTCCAATGGGGTTTCCTTTTTCTTTCTCTTTTCATTGTTTTTCTTTTTTCACATTCTTTTAATGTTTTGCCGTTTAAACAAGTTAAAGCTGTTAGTTCCGCCTTTAATAATTCTTAGTACTTTTCCTCTTAGATGTGTATACTGGACGTTCTTGGTTCAGGTTTCTTTGCAACAAGCATGTGAGCAAACTCCGACACTTGTTGGTTGATTTGATAGTATAACACAAGCTATCTAAATTTAGTATCGATATTGGGTGTATATTAACTGGGTCAGAATTTTCCCACCTACCTTAGAGAGAACCACGAGGCTGCTTCTGGCATAATGGTGTCTCAGCACCAGTATCATTAAATTGATGTAAAGCTGGGAGGAGCTGCCATGCTCGGACAGAATGTGTTACAGAATTTGGCTGCAAAGCCAATGACAGGGATATTTAGTGCCACGCTAGCGTCATTTTATTCATGCTAATGTGGCTTTAGGCTTCAGAAATTGCTGTGGCATATTTACAATGTGGCACAATGCATGCATGCGCCACTTTGTAACACCTTGCGCCACCTTATGCCTGCGCTAGGCATAATTAATACAAGGCGGGCGTCCCCCCATGGGGGCGGGGGGCAAAAAAAAGGTGCAAAGAAATCTAAAAGATTTCCTTGCACCATTTTATCACGATTTTAATGCCTGTTGAGAGCAGGTGTTAAAAGGGGACACACCATTGGTTACAATAGGGCCTTATGTGTTGTTCAGGGTTAGCGCCAAAATTTAGGCGCTAACCCTGAACAGTACATCAATAGCATCAAAAATGGTGGCGCTATTGTCCCCTACCCTGTGCCATGGTGTGTCGTATTTTGAATATATGGCGCACACATGGTGGTGGTAGGGGGGCACAAGAAAGGTGGTGCTTCACTGGATGCTGTGTCACTTTTCTTAAATCTGCCCATTATTTTTTTATAGATTCTGTAGTTAGTTTGGACAATTTCTAGATGAGAAATATCAAGTTCTAGTTATGATATTATGTGGCCAGAGATTTATATACAATATTATGATCTTATTAGAAGGAAAGGTTGTCTTCTGTGTCCAATTTTTTACAAAAAAACCTCATTATTCCAGCAGTCTTAGTGTCATTTGTTACTAAGGGCCACATGTACAAATGCATTTTTGCAGTTGGAAACACACCTTACCTCATTAATATTCATGAGGTAAGTCTATTTGGACTTCCTCTTTAGGAATCAGTATTTACAACATGTACATTTTTGTACATTAGGCATTGCGATTTCCTAATTGCAGTTCACAAACAATCGAAATTAGGAAATTGCTATCCTTAAATTCTGTACATGTGGCCCTAGGTTACGTGAAGCCGCCCTTGACGTGGTGATAATTTCTTTATTCAGCCTATCTTTGAAGCAGTTAGCAACTATGGGGCACTTTTACAAGCCCATTGTGCCTCCTTGCCCCACACTAGCGTCATTTTTTTCATGCTAATGTGGCGTTAAGGAGGTATTTTCCCTGCGCCATATTTACAAAGTGCCACAACGAATGCATTGCACAACTTTGTAAAACCTTGTGCCACATTATGCCTAATGTATGCAAGGGGGCGTTCCCAGGCAGGGAGGCCCAAAATAATGGCACAGTGAAATTTACTAGATTTCACTGCACCATTTTCAGAGTCATTTTTAATGCCTGCTTAGGGCAGGTGTTAAAATGACACACCCATAATCTCCTAATGGCCTCCCTGTGCTTTGCTGGACTAGCATCAACATTTTTGCTGTGGGTGCATCAAAGTGCCACAAACATAAAAAATGTTGATGTTATTGTGATATTGTGCGCCATGGTGCACTGTATTGTGAATACAGTGCACCCATGGTGCCATTGGGGGGGAGGGTGGTGACAAGAAAAGTGGTGCATCAATGCTGATGCAACGCTTTCTTGAAAGTATGCCCCTAACTTTCCAACCTTGTTGAGTTTACTACCTACACAGTAAAGTTTGGGATGTGCTACTAGTGGCTGGTATGAGTAAATTAGTAGGACAGAGGGGATTCTGCATTGGGATGGGCTGGGCAATGGAATCTCTAAACTGTAATTGGGAAATTAACAGACATTATTAAATTAGCTATTTTACTCATGCAAACATGCACCACCACATACTGTCACAAAATGTGCACCTTCACCTGGAAAAACTGGAACAAACCATAAAATGCCACTGCCCTAGAATTGCCCCATAATCTCACCATCGCCTTACCTTTAACCTTGACCGAATTAATTTCAAAATGTTTTTTTCAGATTGTGTTTAAAAAACAATAATTTGACTTTATACCTGTACACAATTGACTGTAATATGATGAAAGTTGAGATTTTCCTAGCCTTGGTGTCTGAAAGGCTAGATTTTTATTAAAGACACAGAGGCGAGTATTATGCGTTCTTTTCTTACTTTATTGAACACAGCAGCCAAGAAACTACATTTCCCAGAAACCCTGGGAAAGAAACTACAAAATATCATCACATAGAGGGTAACCAATCCTGTATCGAGCATGAGTACAATTATCTTGACTGAGAGCAACAAGCCCTCTTTTCTTGCTGCTCACAGTCAAGATTAGTACTCTGCTCGCTCTATGTACATTTATTTGTCATGTGTCGTATGTATGTTTGGTATATATTTGATATATAACTCTTTATTTGCCTTGCCTCTAACTTTCATGCCTTGCGCTTACTTTGCATTCTGTTGCGTGCGCTGTTTCCCCCGAGGCATTCCACCTTTCTGCCATTATGCTCTAACGGCTGCAGAGCACTTTCCTCATTGCGCGGGCTCAGGTTATTTGGCTCTCACTCACCGCATTCTTCTTTCGTCTGCCTTCCGGGCATCCCTTCTTGCCTCAGGGGCGTTCCCGGTTTCTCCAGCAGTCCTTCTCTGGCTCCGCCTTGACACACGCCGTCCAGCCTAAGCTCAGTTAACCCCTGCTTGTCTGGTTTTTGGTCCCCACAGTTTATTAATAGTTTATTGTGTGTTTTTCATTGTTTGCTGGGTTTCCGGTACCAATATTTGTTAAATATTTTTATTAGTATTCATTTTATTTATTCTTAATAGTGTGTATCTTCCATTTTACCTTATAATGTCTGGGGATGAACAGGCCCAATTTTTAAAAGACAATTTAAAGTCCTTTATTAAAGATTCGGTGCAGCATGCCGTTTCTGTTTCCATGCTGGATATTTCCAAAAATTTAGAAGCCTCATTATCTAAAATGCTACAGCCCTCTGGTGACGTTCCTTTAAAAAGGTGAATGAAACGTTCCTTATAAGGGTGTTTCTCTCAAGATTGGGCCTCCCACCCGAGAGGCGAATCCTTCGGGGCTTCCTTTTTCCCCCCTTAAAATTACTAACCTCAAGACCGCTGGTCTTGTAATAAATTTGTAATTTACAGTAGTAAGGTGTGCAGGTATGCTCCCACATTTTATTTGGTGAATCAACCAGTAAGCATTTAACAAACAGTTTATTTTGTAAGAGAACAATCTGGTGCGCAAAGACGCCTTGGGGGCCATTGCCGGTTTTTATAATACAGTGAGATTGTATCTATAATCAAAATTGCAGTCATTCACCTTTGCATGTAATATGGCGATTGAGCTACAATAGAATATTTAATGACCTTCCATACAGACGTGAAATAGACATTACCAGCATGGTCCTGCTCATTGTGGTGAGTACCTCCATTTTTATCTTGTAAAGTACCTTTTCAGAGAGTACAATTATATTCCCTGACCGATATCTCAAGGATATTGGAATAGGAACCTGCTGGTTCTATGGACATGTGCAAACTAAATGTTTTCTTTTTTAAGAGAATGTTCTGAAATCAGAAATCAAGGTAAATATTTTATTAGGAAACTAAATACTAAGCATTAGTCATAAGTATTGAATATTACATGTAGGAATTTGGAAGGTAAGCAATAATGGTTTCTCGCCAAGCAGTGTTGATTTCTGAGCGTTTTAGGACATGCTAACTCACACCATGTGCTGTGTTAACAGTGTTAAAGACTGTGTCCATCTCTCCCATACTGGCAACCAAGGCAAAATCCCTTTTTTATGAAAACCGAAATCCCAAGGGACAGATGTAAGCCATGGCTAATGTTGGAATATTTCATCTACACAAATTCAAGAGTTTAAAAACATTCACTCCCAAGAGAATCTAAAACTAGCAGTTGAAACCATGACTTGACAGTGGCTCTGCTCGTTGGCCAACCAAAAAATGTTGTTCTTCATACTGCTGCCAGATTTCTCACCAACCCCAAAACACTGGACCGTATCACCCCTGCTCTTGCCTGCCTACTTCAAACTGCTCCGAACAGAGTCAAGCCATGAACAGCATGCCTCACATGCATTATTTGAGCCCACAAACTCCCAGGTATCTGTCACAAAAGTTATGTATAGCTGGAATTTCCGCAACCTACATCGCAAAGACAGATGGTATCACCACTCTTCTTTTTAAGATGAGGACCATGCTTTTCAGATCCTTCTCTGACAATACTCCCCGTATAGGGAATACCTTCTTTGTAGATAGCTAGCATGCCCGTTCTGTTACAATGTTTAAATTACTACTAAAGGTTCAGCACTTTGGGGAACATCTGTATTTGGATGCTCATTCATGTAGCCTGTGCGCACCCGTTAGCGCAGCGCCTTGCTCTCTCTTCCTCTCCTCAGTTGGTGGGTCTGATCTCCTGGTATTCTTCTCTCACCCTATACACCTTAATCCATTGATTCTGGAGCAATTTTCAGAGAAGGGAGTCCGCCATCATGTTACATCACTGAATTCTTAGGGATTGTGAGAAATCCAAGTGTCACACAAATAAGCAGTGTAGCAATGACCCACACCCATTTGTGGTAAGGAAGCTGGTGGTACATTTTGGAGAACTCCCACAAATATATTATGAATCATGGTGCGGTAGTGTACTATTGTTTAAAGATAGAACATTCTCCACTGAAGTGGCCACTAAATTTGCGAAGACATAGTTTTACTTAAAAATTATATAGCACATAAACTATAATATGTGGAAATCAGGTTTCAGTGAATATTTGTAATTTGTGCATCACTAAGTAAAGTGTCTTAATATGATTTGATCCTATTAAACTCTTTCCCATCACACTTCAGAATTACAAAGAAAGTGCTTAATTTGTGATTTTGTAACTGCTATCATATTCTGACTCATATCTACAGTTCATTTATGGGTGTTTACATTTTGTTATGTGTTACAAAAATGACTCCCTGCAGCAGCCTTTCCTTTCTCACCTGCAAGACTGCCTGCCTCTTATTTTGAAGCCAAAGAAATAAAAGTAAACACCAATGTCCATGTTAAAAGAAAAAAAAGCGATTTGTCAGAAGACGCTGCCTGACATTTGAACACTGTCTTTGAACGCACAGCAAATGTGGCAAGAGGCAAACTAAATGTAAAGTATTTTTCCTGCTTATTCACCTTCAAAATTTTATCGCGTTTATTTCTGAGGGTCCCTCCACACCCCTGCTTCTAGTGCCGATACCTTCACCTGAATAGAGTTTTGCCCCCTTGTCTGTACAGCTGTCGTGCCTAACTCTTATAAATTTAGCCTCAAGACATGCCGGTCTCCTGCAGTGGCGTAACAAGGGCCTCTGCAGCCCCTGTGGTGCGGGGAGGAGGGGAGGGTGATGGGTGAGCTCCAGGGGCCCCCTCAGCACAGTACACTGTGCACAGGTGGCAAGCCCCTGGCTGGGTTCAGGAGGGAGTGGTCCCTCTACAGCTACTTTGCAAGGGTGGGGAGGGGCTTACGTTTTGTTACACACCTGGGCTTCTGTCTAGTGTACTTTCTGATGTCTGTTTTCCTACCTTTCTAACATATGGTACATCTCTTTCCTTATCCACTTTTCAGCTGTGGTCGAACTTCCCGCCTTTTTTTAGATCAACAGTTCGATCTTTATAAACAAAGCCAACCTATAATTGTTTTATTGTTTAGTACTTTCCATGATTGACCGCCATGCTGTCACTGACCTATACGTTTGGCAATAATTATGTTTGCTACCCGCCAATACTGTTCAGTGACCGAATAAGGTTTAATGGTATATGTATGCTGTTTGAGTGTTTACTGTATAATACTCTGCCGACCTACTAGACACCTATGTTAGACTTACGACTTATAAGACGTTTAGCTCTGTATACAGCACACCGTTGAGTGTGTGAGGCTCCGGAACCTGTCTTGTGCGGAGCTAAAATGTATAACAACAAATCGTTGCACAACTCGTGTCTATTGACACGCTGTGCTCTAACACATTTTTCACACATAACAATGGGCATTCTGCCATCTACTGGCAAACCTCTAAAACTGCCTCTATTTCATTTGAGGTTTAGTTGAGTTGAGTGAAAACTCAGCATCTTTCAAGTGAGTTATCGGAGCCAGTAAAGTTCATTAAGTACTGAGGCCCTGATTTATGCAACGAAGCGCAGCCGGACAAGTTGCCCCGCTGTTGTGTAAAGGGGAAGGGGCTGAACTGGCGCTGTTCAGCTCTGTACCTGCGCGGATGCACTTGTGGCTGCCTTACGCCAATGCAGGCACCACTGGGCCCTGGTGCAAGGGTACCTGTGTTGTTGGCAATGTTGTTTTGTGCAGGAAGGAGTATCTTCTTGCACAAAACAATCATTGGATGTTTATGTGTTATTTTGTGTGTGTGTGTGTTACAGAATACAACACATGCAAAGAGGAAGTAATGAAGACAAATAAAATAATTTATCTTCCTTACACCAGCAGCGGATAAATTCACCATTTTCGCACAAATCCTAGTAAACATACTTTATTAACTCTGGATTTGCATCCAAATTGTGAATGCACAGGAATGTCCATGCTCCACCCATTGAATGCCTCCTGGACACAAAGTAACACAAGGGAAAGCCATGCATATTGGCCTTTGCATGGCTTAGTAAATCCCAAAATACATATTTCAGGGCTGCATGAAACAAAGTGATGCAACCCAGGCGCAAAATGTTAGTAAATCTGGGCCTTTGCATGTACGTTAATGTGCCTAGTGAATAATGAAACCAAATCACACTGATCTAGCATACCATGTACATTTTAAAATAAATGTTTATACAGCCAGCCCTTGTATTTTCGTGGCTATTCACCCATCCACTGGTTAAATAGAGATAATTTGTTGTTTGGCCACCAGCCTTGAAATGCTAACAAACCTTCACTATTTACTCAGTGACTGACTAAATAGCAGAGGTTATGTGCCCTCTGGCCTGCAGCCAAGAAAGTAGAAAATAAACTTCTTTATTAACCTGACTGCTGGTTAAATAGCAGAAATTATATATACTACTTGTCAGGTGACTATGAAAATAGCAACTCAATTTCTCTATTATTTAAATAGCAGAATGAATGTACTGTTGGGCTGGTGGCCTTGCAAATAACAAAGAAATGTCACTATTTCCCTGGCTGCTGACTAAATTGCAGAACATATAGCACAGAAACGTAATTCTTTAACTGACCACATTGTCTAAATAGCAGAAAAGATATACTGTTTCACCAGCAGCCATGCAAATAGTAAAAAACGTCATTAGTCACTTGGTAGCTGGGTAAATAGCAGAAAGTATGTATAAATAGGCCAGTAGCCTTGTAAATAGCAGAAAAACACCACTATTTGCCCGGATGCTATGTAAACCACTTACGTTTTGTATTATTCTGCATTGTGCACATTTCAACAAGGGTTTACAACCATGCAGAACTGCAGACAAAAGTTGAACACAACAAGCATTCATTGCCTCACACAAGCTAGGACCCTGATGTATTATTATTGCAGTTACAAAAAGTGGTCACAAATTGCGGACAGACCTTTGCTGCTGGAAGACTAGTTTTCAAAACAGCTATGGACTATAAAGTTAAGTTAGAAAGTTCGGAATCACTGATCACTGCATTCCCTCCCCATGAGGCTGTCAACACAATTCCAATAGGGAAAAGGGTTCTAACAGGACCCCTTCTGCTCTGTAAATTAGCTAACAGTCCAACTTAGGAATCAGTAGGTCATCAATATTAATGGTTTCCAATCTCAATTGTTGTAGTACATTATTTGTAAATTCCTAATCGGAGAGGGGAACTCATCTTTCGTAACTTCTCCTATTTGTAATTTGTTAATGGTTCAAAAGTCCCTTTTTAAACCTGACAGCCTTAGGGTGGTCACCCCTAACTTTTTGCCTGCCTCCCTCCATTTGTTAGATACTGTTTTTGCTGGTTTTAAGACTCTGCACACTTTACCACTGCTAACCAGTGCTAATTTGCATGTGCTCCCTCCCTTTAAACATGGTAACATTGGATCATACCAAATTGGATTATTTAATTTACTTATAAGTCCCTAGTAAAGTGCACTATATGTGCCCAGGGCCTGTAGATAAAATGCTACTAGTGGGCCTGCAGCACCGATTGTGCCACCCACTTAAATAGCTCCTTAACCTTGTCTCAGGCCTGTCATTGCAAGGCCTGTGTGTGCAGTTTCACTGCCAATTCGACTTGGCATTTAAAAGTACTTGCTAAGCCTAAAACTCCACTTTTTTCTACATATAAGTCACCCCTAAGGTATGCCCTAGGTAACCCATAGGGCAGGGTGCTGTGTAGGCAAAAGACAGGACATGTACCTATGGAGCTTACATGTCCTGGTAGTGTAAAACTCCTTAATTCGTTTTTACACTGCTGTGAGGCCTGCTCCCTTCATAGACTAACATTGGGGCTACTCTCATATACTGTTTGAGTGGTAGCTGCTGATCTGAAAGGAGTAGGAAGGTTGTATTTAGTATGGCCAGAATGATGATACAAAATCCTGCTGACTGGTGAAGTTGGATTTAATATTACTATTTTATAAATGCCACTTTTAGAAAGTGAGCCTTTCTCTGCACTTAAATCCTTCTGTACCTTACAAGCCATGTCTGGCTGGGTTCGGTTGACAGCTCCCTTGTGCATTCACTCAGACACACCCCAAACAAAGGATACTCAGCCTCACTTGCACACATCTGGATTTTGAATGAGTCTTCCTGGGCTGGAAGGGTGGAGGGCATGACACTTGCATGTCAAAGGACAGTAGCCTGCCCTCACACGAAGGACTGCCACACACCCTACTGGGATCCTGGCAGACAGGATTGAACTAAAAGGGACCTTGTGCACTTCTAAGCCACTCTTTGAAGTCTCCCCCACTTCAAAGGCACATTTGGGTATTTAAACAGGGCCTCTGCCCCTACCAACACAGACACTTCCTGGAGAAGGGAATCTGAACCAGAATCTGCAACCTGCCCAGAAGAACTGCCTGGTAGCCCAAAGGACTAACCTGACTGCTTTTTTTGAAGGACTATTGCCTTGTTGTTGAACTGCTGCCTTCCAGCTCTCTGGCTGTGCTGAGAAGTGCTCTCCAAGGGCTTGGAGAGCATGCCTCCTGTTCCATGAAGTCTCACGATCAAAAAGACTTCATCTCTACAAGAAGGACTCCTCGCGCAGTGAAAATTGATGCACAGCCTACCCAGAAACGACGCACAGCCTGCACTGCGGTGCTAAATTCACTGCACGCCGAATCGGAATGACGTAGCCCGACTTCGCAACAAGAAGATCAACTCAGCACCAGCGTAGCGACTGGGAATTCGACTCACGGCCCACAGGATCGACGCACAGCCGAGCCAGAACATTGCACCCTGACTTCCAGAGAGGAATCGACGCAGCACCTGCCGTGCGGTAGAAATTTCCATGCAACGCCCACTGGATCAACACAGCCCCTGTGACTTTGTCCTGTCAGCATCGGAAATTCATGCAACATCCCTGGGGCATCCAAAATCTGAGGAGGATCCACGACCGAGCACCAGAAATCGACGCGCGTGAAAACTAAATGACGCATCACTGTGTGCGGCCCAATAAATCGGCACACACCCCATTGTTTTCCACACATCTCCTCCTCTGCGGTTCTTTGTGGAGATTTTGAACACGAACTAGGTACTTTGTGCTTGAAAGAGACATTTTTTGTTTTTAAAAGACTAAAGACACTTTATATCACCTTTACAGTGATAACTCAACATATACTTATTGCATTTTAATCGTTTTGACCTGCATCTTATCGGATAAATATTATATATTTCTCTAAACACTGTGTGGTGTATTTTTGTGGTGCTATACTGTGTTATTGCATGATTTCTTGCACAAATACTTTTCACATTACCTTCTAAGTTAAGCGTGACTGCTCAGTGCCAAGCTACCAGAGGGTGGACACAGGATAATTTGGATTATGTGTGACTTACCCTGACTAGAGTGAGGGTTCTTGCTTGGACAGGGGGTAACCTGACTGCCAACCAAAGACCCCATTTCTAACATCCCTTTTACAAATTGAAAGAATTTTCCAGCTCTTAGAAAGAATTTTGTTCACATTGATAAGCACTTTTGTGGCAACAAACCCTGTGATTTTGTGACATGAGACCCTCAGTGCTAAGCCTAGTTTAAATTCAATTTAAACCATAAGCACTATCTGATAGGTGTAAAGGTCCAAAATGTTTGAACGTTTAAAGATTATTTGACAGCCATGGCATAAAATGCAACTCAATTGCAGCACAGGTTAAGACACATCGAGTTATATGGCATAATCCAATTTTGCAAATATGCAATTCTTAAAAAAAACACCCTCTATGCATTTCTTTACAAACCTTTTGACCTAGCTGATGTTCCATACCCATGGGTATTGATTGCCCTATCAGTAAATACTTTATAGTTTTTTCTAAAAAATACTGTAGCACTGATTTCATTCAACCAGTACTCAGACCACAGTGTCAACAGGTATAACTATATAGGTGTGCTATGAATAACTCTCAACACTCCTTATATTTTCTGCATGAAAGCAAGATGCATGCAGCCTTTCTACAGGCCACATTTTCTGTCCCATGCCCTGACAATGAAATGATTCTTCCATTTCTACACTGTTGCGTCCCGCTCACCTGACATTTCCTTTGTGCCCTTTATGGGGCTTGGGCAGTAGGACATAGAAACACAGATGTTGATTGTAACCCCCTAGCCCTTCCATTCACTCAAACCTGCTGGACTACACCAGTATTATACATTGATTGCTAGGACTGGTGTGAGCTATAGTGTTCCATCCAATACTCCCCAAATGGCCTGTTAGCCTTCCCCTACACTTTCCTAAGTAAAGTCCTTCCTTTTGTTCCCCTCATGAAGCTGCATTTGCTCTGGAAAAACAGTAGCAAAAATCTCATGAGATTTCAGGCTCTCACAAGATATGTCGGCCATCCTGGGTGTGGTACTTTAAATATCGCACCCATTGCACAAAGCCTTGCTTGGCATCGAGATCCACCTGAGAGGACATTCCTTGCCCAAGATTCTGATTGTAGGAGGCTGGATCTCTGTATAGTGTACAAAAATGATGTGCACTGTGCAGAGAGTCCAAGCAACCCTACCCTGGTTTACAGAGGTAAATACCAGACCACCTAATGTTCTAATTTTTATGGTATATTGGTTGAGCAGTTAGGCCAATCTTGGAGAATTGCTAAACATTTGTTGTACTCACAGTATCAATAAATGTGGACACACAAAAAAGAATGCCTCAAGACCAATAAACAAAAATACTTCTGATTTTTAGAAAAGTTTAAGACCAAGATCATCTAAATCGGGTAAGTACTTTTTAAGTTATTTTAAAAAAAAAAGTTTAGCATGAATAGTCTTTTTGTGTGCAATTACGCACCATGGGAATCGATGGGAGACAACTTTAAAAATGCATATAAAATCAGGAAGTGCGTTTACCAAAGTCTCCATTCCTTTTTAGGTCAAGGTCATTGAGATGTCCTGTGGACCAGCCGGGCAAGTTTAGACAGCTCCCGGTTTTGGCAGGAGCAGTTGCTGAAAAGTCCTTGGAGCTGATGCAGGACCACTGCAGTGGACCACTTGGAAAAGCACTGCACAGGTGGACTTCAAGTTAAGTCCGGTGTGTCCCCTTCGAATGCAGAGGTCGCAAGGAGGTAGGGGACCCTTAGAGCACAGCTGGTTCTCTGGTGCAGGGACCAGGGAGGCTGGGTGCAGAGCACAAAGGTGAGCCAGGAGCTGTGTGCAAAGGTGCAGTTGGAACCAGGAGGCAGGTCACTTTGAGGGTGGATTGCAGGTGAAAAGGGCCACTCTGGGGGTGGTTCCTATATGTCCTGAAGTCACTCAACTGGAGCTTGCTTCTGGTCCTCGGAGAGTCCGGAGTTGATGTTTCTTCTGGGTGTCCGATGTTGGGGGTCTAGTACCCCAGGCTATTGCACAGTTCAGCCACTGGAAGTTGCAGTGCCACAAAACTTGACACACTTGCAGGATTTTTCCTCCATGGCTGTTGGGTGGAAATTGGTCTGGCTGCTTTGTCCAGTTCCTTGGTCAGCAGCCAGTCAGTGAACGGGACTTCACTGGTCTTTGCTTCTTTGTTGTAGGGGGTGATGCCTTCACTCTGGAAAGAGATCTTTGGCAATTTTCAGAAGGGTGGAGGTCCTCTGGGTTTTTGTAGAGTCTGCCCAGTGTCGGTTTAACCCCTCAGTGGTGATTGTCGAATCCTGGGTGCAGCAGGCAGGGTTTGCTGCCTTTTTCTTTATGCAGCGGGATTGCAGTTCTCGAGCCTTGGGTCTTCTTTGTTGCTGGCCTTCTTGTGTCCCTAGAATCTGATCTACAGGTCTAGGGGTGCCCACTAAATACTGCATTTAGTTGCCATTTAGGGGAGCCCTTAGTAGTGACCAATGGTTCATCTACCTTAGGGTGGCTAAACCCACTATGTGACCACATTCTGTGGGCAGAGGTCACTTCCCAATCCCTGATTGGCTATTTTCCTATCATACCAGATGGAGGAAAATGAAATGGAGGGGTCATCTGGCATGCAACACTTTAGGGGATGGTGCAGGCTGCAGTGGCCACTCCTCCTGTCCTTTGCGCATTTTCCCACCATTGCTCCCACCAAAAGTGGGGGTTTGCAATGGGGGTGGCCATCTGCTGCCAGCAGGAGGGCTGGGGGTTGAGTTTCAAGGGTAGCAAACCCTTTGAAGCTCACTGGCAGGGCAGTGCACATTCCTAGGGGTGGAGGTGTAACACCTCTACCCAGGAAGGGCTTTGTTTTATGAACCGAGAGAGCAATGGCTCTCACCGAGGTTTCCAGAATCTTGTTTGGTGGTGGCAGGCTGGTTGTGACTGGCCAGCAACCATGCCAGGGTTAGTGAGCTTTGCAGGGGTCACATCTAAGGTGGCCCCTGCGTACATTCTGCAACAAATCCAACACTGGTAACAATTTGGACTTTTTGTTCTGAGTTGTTTAATACCAATCAACCCAGGGTTAATAGTGGCCCCATGTAGCCGTGAAACCTGTACTGACCAGTGTCCAGGACATGCATTTAAAATGGCTGCTCTGTTCACTTACTGTGTCCCAGGTTTGGCAAGGAGACAGTAGGGGCATATTGCTCATGCATCTATGCCCACACATGCAGTATAGTGCACCCTGCCTTAAGGCTCGAAGGCCTGCCAAAGGGGTGGCTTACCTATTTTCCATGCAGTGTGTAGTGGACAGGTCACACAGACTGCTTGTCATGCCAAGTTTGCATTTTGGGATTGCACCAGGACACTCAGCATGCAATGGCAGTGCTGGATGCACTTGGATGCATGGTCCCTGAGTGTGGCACAATCTGAGCAAAAGTGGTTGCCAATTGTGCCAGTGCATCACAGCAGTTTTGGGAAAGAGATCTGGCCCAGGGAATCTGGTTGGAAGGGGCCCTGGGCACTAACAACTTTGAAACAACATCAAATAGCAGGCAAAAAGTGGCAAGCTAACCATGTCAAAAGAGGCCCTTTTTCACACCTATGCCAGGATTCTGATCCTTGATTCTGTAGTGCTTGGAACCTCCAGTCACCTGTCTTTTTTTTATTGTGGTGCAACCAGCACCCTACAAAGATAAGAAAGAAAAGAAGCCATCAGTTCAACTACTTCAAGAAGGTTTCTTCACTGCATTTAAAACGTCACTGCACTCAGCATAGAATCCTAAAGTCTTGGTTTCATTCTCTAAGGATATTTTGAAAAAACCTCTCAACAGTTAACCTATGCTTAAGAAATGACTGAGAGGCTTGAGCCGATGTTCCACCATGAATTGTGAGGCAATGGCAGCGCAAGACCAAAGTAATATTTATAACATGTGTAATTTATCAAGTGTCGGTGGGACAAAAGTTACAATCAAAGCAGTTGCGTCATGCAGCATTCAATATAAGCAATGTATGTGTTCCCCAAGGAAACTAAATAAAAGGGTCCCTGGAACAATACAGAGAGAGAGCCAGGGAATAAGATATATTCTTTAAAAAATGTGCCTCTCTCTTATTTCAATAACAAGGAAAACTGAACACTTTTAGATAAAAAAAAGTATTCCATAGAAAACTACCAATTTTTTATTTATTGCTAATAATAATCAAAAATGAGAAAAAACCTATATCGACTAGACATAAGACATAAACAAACCGTCAAACACAGACACCACATAGGGACTCAGGACAAAACACATAAACCGACAAATAAGACAAATTCAAACTCAGACATAGTATTTATATAGTATATTACATACAGTACTTGCAAGAGCAAATCAATAGTATCAAATTCAATATGAAACATTCTTCAAATGGTCTGTCAACCCTCAAACAATCTATTACTAAATCTTCCTATCTCCGTAATATCAGCTCACTCTGTCTTTCATCGTCTTTCAATTGTCATTCAATTGTTAAAGTCTTTAGTCCCAATGTGCTTTTTCCATGCTAGCTATAGTAATAATGGCCATGTAGTTTGAATGTAGACCTTCTATGCCAGCCTTGGTATTAGTAGCCAAATATAATTTTTCAATGCCAGCTAAAATGATACTGGCCACGTAATTTGGATGTCAACCTTCTTTGCCAGCCTTGGAGTTCCTTGCCGATGCGCGTTTCGGTGTATCCCACACAGTACTGATATTTTAAGCCACCTTCCTCAGGGCTGCACTCAATAGTGCACCAATTGGCTGGAATAATCTCTATAAAAAATAGATATAATCAAATAAACAATGCTTGACTAGAATATTAGTCTTGTACATGTCTTACCCAACCTTTCAGATGAACACATGCCACCAAGTGGTCATAGCTGATAATGTGATGGAGGTGCCTCCCAGTGAATAAAAAAATGAATAGAACCCTACACCAACAACACCAAACCATGCATGCCAATTTACACCCTAAAACTCAAACTACAAAAGTGCACTGACATAATTCCTCAACTTTCTTCCTTCTTACAAGACATGAGGATTCACCTATGAACCGAAATTGGCTAAAAACAACTCAAAGTAAATGACACTTTGATGGGAACTAGATTACCTCTCTTACAATGGCTCTACGTCATATCCCTGAGTATGGTCAAACATCAAAGATCACAATGCTGAATTGTGCCCTTACTGGCTGAAAAGATAAAAAGAGCAAGATCATAATCACACTTCCTACCTGTCTTAACCAATTCCGATCCAAGCACTCAAAACAACCCCCCTAATTTATACCAAATACAATTACAAATTTGTTTTACAAAAACAACACTAGTGAACAACTCCACAAAGTGAAAATACTAGCCAAAAGATAATACCAGGTATCTATGCAGAAACCTGCATATACATCTAAATTATCGTACAATGTCCGCGATTTAACACTTAATGAGATATTGCCGGAACTGCTTACTAGGCCAATATGTGAATACGCTTCATCTGCGTCCGATGTTCTGACTTCAGGGGTATTGCAATGCGTGACGCTTATAGTAAAAAGCCTACATTGTAATGAAAGAAGGACTTAGTCCGAGCCCGATAAACTAACAGCCTCGATAATAGAGGCCATCTTAAAGTGGATTTCTAAGTGGAAAATAAATAAAACGTATTCTCCACATGCCTATATCGAAGCTCTTTTTGCAGAATAGTAACCAACACCAGCGCCCGATATGCGGACTCCAGGGGTGTTGCACCACGTGATGCTTGTTGTGTCCTTTACCCCCGGGTTCATAGCAGTCTCCACTGCAATGAAAGACGGACTTGGTTTGTGGCCATAGATTAACAGCCTCGATCCTGGGGGCCATCTTAAAATGGATGTCTGAAGTGGAAAACTAATATTAAAACTCATTCCCAACATGCCTATATCAAAGATCTTTTTACAGAATAGTAACCAACACACAAACCTTAAGAGAAGTAACTACATTTTTTATGTTATACTTTCCCCGTGCTTGGAACTTTTGGGAGAAGTAGCTATATTATTTATATTTTCCGTACCTCATGCGAGGAACTTTTGGGGCATACCTACTCCTTTCCAAATTTAAATGTATACTGAAATGTCAAGTGAATGCTAGAACATCAAAAAGGACCCACGTTTGTTCGCATTTACCTGGTGTACATATATACCCTAAAATGGATGTATAAATCTGGATTGTGAAGCTAATAGAAAAAACTGCAACTAATATCAAGGGAATCAACCATTTATCACATTTTGCCACGGTATTTCCACATTTAATCCTTTTTTGTATGTGTCTAATAAGAAAATCCAAAAAACTTCACACTTTTTCCTTTTTTTCTCAGTATCTTCCGTGTCTCTAGATATGATCTTTTCCAGAATCGTCCATTTAATGTCTTCTTCTTTGTGTTTATACTCCAGCCAATGTGAGACCAAAGGGGCATTCAATTTCTGAGTCCTACATGCTGAACAATGTTCATAGTACCTCAATCTGAACTCCTTCGATGTTTCACCCACATAGCCCAAGTTGCACGGGCACAAAATAAGATATACTACGTTTTTGGTTCTACAATTTGACATGTTTCTCAATTCGATATTCTTATTGTTATATGTAATGGTACTCAATACTATTGCTCCCTTGCATGCTCCACACGTCCCACATTTGTGGTTGCCCTTCACAGGTTCTAAAACACAAATGGGTTTTTGTGCAGGTTTAATCTGCGTTCGCATCGCTGATTTAACCAAAATACTTCTAAAATTCTGATTTCTCTTGAATGCAAAAAGTGGTTTTTCGAGCGGTTCTTGATCTGTTCTAACATTCAGACTATGCCACTGGGAGGTAATGATTTTCCTGATATTATCATTGATATTTGATTGGTGGATAGAACAGACCTATCTGTCATTGCCTTTCTTTTGATCTTTTTGGAACAAAGCCTGGCGATTGTAATATTTAGCTCTTTTTAGGGAGTCCCTAATTAATTTAGGGGGATACCCTCTGAGTAAGAATTTTTTCGGTAGAATATTTGAATGCTCTATGTAATCCATCATACTTGTACAATTTCTTCTTACTCTCAAAAACTGACTGAATGGAATATTTTGCTTTTGGCTCACAGGATGATATCTTTCATAATGCAATAATGTATTTCTGGCTGTGGGTTTGACATAGAGTGACGTAGAAAGAACTCCCTATGTATGAGCAATACATATGTCTAGGAATTCTACTTGGATGCGATCATATTTCATGGTGAATTTTAAGTTCATATCACATAGATTCAACCAGCAAAAAAACTCCTGTAGTTGTTCTAATTCTCCCTTCCAGACAAAAAAACACGTCATCAATATATCGTGACCATCTTGTAATGTTCTCATAGAAAGGGGCAATTTCATTGTAAATGAATTTCTCTTCAAACAGTCCCACATACAGATTAACTATACAAGGTGCACATGCTGCTCCCATGCTTACTCCTTTCACTTGATGGAAGATCATGGAGTTGAACTCAAAAAAGTTATTGTAGATAACTGTCTCAAGGCAGTCTTCAATAAATTGTTTTAAAGGTTTAGATTGCATATTTTGTAGGCTATATTTCACCCATTCTAGAGCTTGCTCTTGTGGAATGTTACTGTATAATGCCTCTAGGTCCATAGTGACCAGAAATTCAATATCAGGATTAAATTGTCTGCCTTCTATTTTCGAAATAATGTGACTAGTATCCCTAATGTGAGAGGGAAGTTCCAAAACTAGTAGTTTTAGAAAATTGTCCACATATTTTGACAATGGTTTAATTGCTGAACCTATCATCGAGACAAGAGGTCTCATAGGAGGATTTTTGGTATCTTTGTGAATCTTCGGAAGGCAATAAATGACTGGAAGTCAAGTATTTTTTGGAGTAAGGAAATCAAATTCTTTCTTACAAATAACCTCTTGTTGTAAAGCTTTCAGGTTTCTTTCCATTATCCTATTCTTGATTTGTGTGTCTGGATTACAAGATTCCTGTAAAATTCTTCACATTGAAGCATGTTAGAAATGTTTTCAATATATTGGTCTGTGTCAAAAATTGTGATACCTCCTCCATTATCGAAGGATTAATAATAATCTGTCTGTTCTCTTGTAACTTTTTTAAAGCCAGTTTCTCATCATTTTCTAAATTGTGCCGTGGCTTCGGAATAAATCTAAGCATCTGAATCAGTTTATTTAACACTGCTTTTTCAAAGATTTAGACTTCTGGATCCAAAGATTCTATCTCTGGAGTAAATTGTGATACCGGTCGTAAACCTGATATATTTTCATCTATTTGGGTAGGCCTTGTCTCAAAAAATGTCTTAAGGTGTATTCTTCTGAAAAAAAAGCGTGTATGTCTGTCAATAATTCAAATTTATTAACATACGAACATGGAACAAACGAAACTCCTTTTGTCAACGCTTTTTTAGTAGAAATATCAAGGGTTTCTGTACTCAAATTAAATACTGGGATATTCTCTAATCCCGCCAGTATTGATTTCGCTCTGGTTTGTAAGACCTGAGCTGGTTGCTCTGAATTTACAAATCTGTTTCCCCGATTGAACCGGGTCCTCACTCTGTAGTTGTTTCTTCTGTTCCCTAAAAAACAGGTACCAGGATAAGAATGATCACCTCGGTTATGTCTGTTCCCATAGATGTCAAATTGATGTGAGCTGCCTTCTCCTTCTGAGCCTGAATTATTGGAAAAAGTAACCATCTTCTTTGATGTCCAATTCACTTTATCTTGAGATGTCTGATTTAATTGTTTATAGTAATTTTCCGACAGATAAGGATACGTTTTTTCTACAGTAAAATATCGAATATCTTTCTTTAATTTTTCTGTTTTCCTTTTTATTAAATATTGATTAAATGAATCAAGCTCAATCGTTACTCCTTCGAGTTTTTTCTTAGTGTCTTCTAAGGCATTAGTTTGTTTTAACTTCTCTTCTAGTTCTTCAATTTCTTTGCACAATAGGGACACTATTTCACGCACAGTCTCAATGATTAACAACATCCAATCTCTTGAACACCTATTAGAAATGAGTGACCATTTTTCCAAAAAGGCTCTAATTTCTACAAATAAACCTGGTATATTCCTTACTCTAAGGTCATTAGGGATTACTCCTGCTTTTAAATACTCCAACATAAACTCGGCATGCGCTTCAGTTCTACAAGACTTTTTCTTAAGTTCCAGCAATTTTATCCAGTCGTCTTTTAAGCTATTTGAAAGACTAAACCCCTGATCTGTATTTTGAGTAGGTTCTACAATTCTAGCAAAATCTGCTGTATGGAGCGTATACACATATTGGGCCAGAAGCAGTTCTGGCAATATCGCAGTAAGTGTTAAATCGCGGACATTGTACGATAATTTAGATGTATATGCAGGTTTCTGCATAGATACCTGGTATTATCTTTTGGCTAGTGTTGTTGTTTAAAATAAAAATGGATTTGGTATAAATTAGGGGTGTTGTTTTGAGTGCTTGGATCGGAATTGGTTAAGACAGGTTGGAAGTGTGATTATGATCTTGATCTTTTTATCTTTTCAGCCAATAAAGGCACAATTCAGAGTTGTCATCTTTGATGTTTGACCATACTCTGGGATATGAAGTAGAGCAATTGTAAGAGACGTAATCTAGTTCCCATCAAAGTGTCATTTACTTTGAGTTGTTTTTAGCCAATTTCGGTCACCGGTGAATCCTCATGTCTTGTAAGAACGAAGGAAGTTTAGGAATTATGTCAGTGCACTTTTGTAGTTTGAGTTTGGGTGTAAATCGGCATGTTTGGTGTTGTTGGTGTAGGGTTCTATTCATTTTTTTATTCACTGGGAGGCACCACCATCACATTAACAGCTATGACCACTTGGTGGCATGTGTTCATCTGAAAGGTTGGGTAAGACATGTACAAGACTAATATTCTAGTCAAACATTGTTTATTTGATTATATCTATTTTTTATAGAGATTATTCCAGCCAATTGGTGCACTATTGAGTGCAGCCCTGAGGAAGGTGGCTTAAAATATCAGTACTGTGTGGGATACACCGAAACGTGCGTCGGCAAGGAACACCAAGGCTGGCAAAGAAGGTCGACATCCAAATTACGTGGCCAGTATAATTTTAGCTGGCATTGAAAATTTATATTTGTCTACTAATGCCAAGGCTAGCATAGAAGGTCTACATCCAAACTACGTGGCCATTATTACTATAGCTGGCATGGAAAAAGCACATTGGGACTAAAGACTTTAACAATTGAATGACAATTGAAAGACGATGAAAAACAGATTGAGCTGATATTACGGAGATAGGAAGATTTAGTAATAGATTGTTTGAGGGTTGACAGACCATTTGAAGAATGTTCCATATTGAATTTGATACTATTGATTTGCTCTTGCAAGTACTGTATGTAATATACTATGTAAATACTATGGGGGTCATTCCAAGCTTGGCGGGCGGCGGGAACTGCCAGAAGACCGTACCGCGGTCAAAAGACCGCGGCGGTCATTCTGGGTTTCCCACTGGGCTGGCGGGCGACCGCCAAAAGGCCGCCCGCCAGCCCAGTGGGAAAACACCCTTCTACGATGAAGCCGGCTCCGAATGGAGCCGGCGGAGTGGAAGGTGTGCGACGGGTGCAGTAGCACCCGTCGCGAATTTCAGTGTCTGCTAAGCAGACACTGAAATTCAAAGTGGGGCCCTCTTACAGGGGCCCCTGCAGTGCACATGCCATTGGCATGGGCACTACAGGGGCCCCCAGGGGCCCCACGACACCCCTCACCGCCATCCTGTTCCTGGCGGACGAAACCGCCAGGAACAGGATGGCGGTGAGGGGGTCAGAATCCGCCATGGAGGATTCCCCTGGGCAGCGGAAAGTCGGCGGTACACCGCCGACTTTCCGTTTCTGGCCGCGGCTGTACCACCGCGGTCAGAATGCCCAAAGGAGCACCGCCAGCCTGTTGGCGGTGCTCCCGCGGACCCCGGCCCTGGCGGTATTTACCGCCAGGGTCGGAATCACCCCCTATGTCTGAGTTTGAATTTGTCTTATTTGTCGGTTTATGTGTTTTGTCCTGAGTGCCTATGTGGTGTCTGTGTTTGACGGTTTGTTTATGTCTTATGTCTAGTCGATATAGGTTTTTTCTCATTTTTGATTATTATTAGCAATTAAAAAAATGTTTTTTGTTTCCTATAGAATATATGTTTTTTTGATCTAAAAGTGTAGAGTTTTCCTTGTTTTTGAAATAAGAGTGAGGCCATTTTTTTACGTATGTGTTCCCCTGCAAATTCAGACACAAATGTAATGCAGTGGTATTTATGGGTTTACCACTGCATCACACATCTCCAGGAAGGGTAATGCAAAGCCTTAAATGCACCAGAATTGCTGCGTATCGGCAAACCAGGCAGAGAAGTTATGCAGTGGCTGTGGGATAAACTTGAACATCACAAAACACTTTGGAAAGCTCAACTATGCCATGGAGGTCATCATTCTGCAAGTAGGAGTAGCGAGGAGACCACAACCACCAAGCAGGCAGCAAAGGGGTGAGTGGGCCTGAGTCCGGCAGTGCATATTCCTAATTGACCTCAAGGAGGAGGTCATAAGATTCTACAGAATAAGGTATGAATCTATCACTGAATTGCTGCAGAAGATTGGGCCAAGTCTCCAGCCACCAACTTCAACACTCAATAATGTTTCCCCACAGGTGAAACATATGACTGTGCTCCACATGAGGGCATCTAGTTCCTTCCAGCCCAATTAGTTGAAATCTCACAGAGAACATTTTCTGCGTTCCTTCTCTCTGACTTGGATGCCATCATCCAACTCATACTCCAGGACCTTCTTTTCCCTAAAACTCAAAAACAACAACAGGACACCAACCAAGTATTTTATGCCATAGCTGGATTCCCACATGTCCTTGGTGCAATAAATTGCACACATGAGCAATTGGTGCCCCTTCTGCAGCATCCTACCTCCAGGCTATCGTGGATCACCAGGGGATGTTTTTTGATGTGCTAGTCAAATATCCAGGGAGAGCATAGAATGCCTTTATCTACTGACACAACATTATAATTGAGTGGTTCCAAAATGGGAAATATGAGAATGGCCTACTCAATGCCAAACCTAATATGCAGATGTTGAGGATGATTGCATAGAGATCCAAAGTGCTGGAACTTTTAATTAGGTACTTAATGCAAGTAGACTTGTTAGCTGCTTGCGTATTCTCTATTGTTGTCTCGATTTTTACAGTCACCCTTTCTGTTGTATACATTCATTTTCCTGCCTTGTTACATGGCGTTTTTGCCCACTTTTCGCTATCTCAACCGGTTTCTGGTTATTTACCTTTGGTGATGCACATCTGTTTCACACGAGACCCTTTCATATTTCCGCCTTGTTGAGTTGAGGTTTTGCCTCCTTTTTGCTGTCTGTACCGGGGTCAGATTATACACCATTAGTCGTGGTTACCTAAATGCTGAGCCGTTGGCTTGACATGGTTTAGTTTTTTTCACACAGACGAACATTTCTACCGAGCAGACATTGTAGTTGGTGCTCACTTAGTTTACCCCAGGCCTCTTCCTTGGGCACGTGACCATCATTGTTGCCTTGCTGGAGCTCTTCACCTTTCTGTTTTTCCCCCTAGGTCCTAGACTTACCATGGTCTGTTGCATCAGGGACTACCTTTTACCTTGATGCATGAACAAGTGACTGATCTCATATCCACCTTCTGTTACACTTTGTAATATATAGGCAAGTTCTCAGTTACTTTTGGTGTTCACTATACATAGGTCTTATATATGTGCTGTTCTTTTGCTACTGACTACTACTACTTCTTCTGTTTTAGACACACACTGTTTTGGTCTTCCAACTCAGACTTCGCTTACCTAACTAAGTTTGGCATTTTGTTACCGTTTTCTTGACTTTTTGTCTTGTTGGCTTACAACACTATGCGGAATCACCACAACCATCTACGGGTTTTTCTAGTCGACTAACTCCACTGTCTTTGGCTTGGGTATACCAAGCCCAATTTATATTGGTTTTAATTACACTGCTATGCGGTGGACACACATAACGCTTGCTTTTTGCTTGCACACTTATCACTGGCATCACTGCTATATCACTTATTGTCTTACGTGCCTCACAACCATTTGGCTCCCTTTATTTGGGTATACGGGTGCTTCACCATTTGCCCCCTTGTTTGGATGGACGCATACCTAAATAAAGTTCCAACACTTTGGATCTCTATACTATCATACTAAACATCTGCATATTAGGTTTGCAAACATATTTTTGTGTTTTTACAGCCTTGAAAAAGTCACCTCCTGTGACGAAACACATGTTGGCTGTGATTGTGGAACAATAATCATCTTGCTACTTTGATGTCCATATTTAGAAATAAAAGGAACCTATTATAACCATCTGGATGACTTGTTGATTATGAACTATTTTGGAGTGCTTGCGGTATCTTTGAAAAATATGTATGGTGTTTCTTGGGAATATGATATTATGCCTTTGGGTAGTGGAGCAAACTCCACTGCTTAGCATTGTGCTCTACCCTACTTTGGACTACCTTCAACATGAGCTTTCATTAAAGGAAGTGGACCCATTTTACCACCACTGCCCATACCTTTCTCTGTAAGAGTATTAGCTGATGGTTGACCACAAATTATGTAAAAGTGAACCAATCCAAGGGTAGGCAAAAAACTACATCAGAGGTGTACAAAGGACAAATGTTTATGCGTGTGTCAAACATATTGACACTGTCACACCCTACCTAGAGCTGATTGTATATAAGATAAACTGATTATAAATTTGTCACTTTGTACATATAGTAAGTGCAACTATCAAAAGTCCTGAAAACTGAAAACATGTTTGCCTCCTTGGCGGTCCGCCTGCCTGATTTAGATGTTGACGGTCCTAAAGGATCCGCCAGAGTCTCACCATCTCCCCCAAGAAACTTCACCCACGCCGACTGCACCATTGGAAATAGTGGCTGCTAGCAGGACCACAGCCACCTTTACTGCAGTATAGATTTGGATGTGCCTTACTGCCAGCTAAAGTGGTGGTCCGACCTCCACCCTTGAGTTAGCGGATTTGGGGGGGTGGGAATGAAGTAAAAGCATACCTTTCCCCTTGCATCCACTTCCATTTTCGACTGGACATGACTGGACAACACTGCTGCCACTGACCCACAGAGAAAACATAACCCCGACAACAGACTTAAAGGTAAGGAGCCTGCATTGCCAGGGTTCATTGGGTAGCCCCTGCACATGAGGTTGGGACCACAGTTAAACATGTAAAAGTATTTTTTTTAAATTACTGCGACATGCATAAGTGAGGAACACAATTGTGTCAGACATGAATGGGCTCACACTGGTTCATTGTTCAAAATTGTAAGAAATGTGAATGAGTTTGCCTACATATACAACACACATGGACAGTTATGTCTCTGTAACAGTGTGCATTATTATTTACTGTTGCATTTTTGTACTTTCAGCTGACAACGCAATATGGTTTGCAGCCATGGGTCATGATCCCATTCACCTATTCACAGATGAAGGCAGAAGAACATTAAAACACGACACACAGCAAGACCAAGAATATTGTGGAGAGGACTTTTGGAGTACAGAAGTCCAGGTTCAGATGCCTGGATATATTTGGAGGAAGACTGCTGTATTCCTTCCTATGGCCGGCAAAATAATCCTTATTGGTGCTATATTGCACAATATCTGTGTTAAAATAAATGTCTTGTGGGACTATGAACTAATACATATGGAGGAAATGAACGAGGACAAAGACAACAAAGGAGGCACCTAGCACACATTGGCTGGTCAGCGGGGATGTGACCGGATTGTGGTCTATTTCTTTAGCTAAACAAATCACCTGATGATAAAAGGTAGAAATTATGTCAAATTATCAACATGTAAATACATCTCTAAACTCATTTCATTCTGTTGTCACTGTGTGAAAGTAAATGTAAAAATCAAGTCGCTCACATCTTCTCAACTAGATGCAGGCCTCAACATGTAATAATCATGTTGTTTGAACTGTTGATCAACATGAGGCCATAATGCAAAAAAAAGTAAGCCAATGCCATGCAGTGAATTGCATGAAAGGGACAGGTCAGGGTTGCCAAATATCTACATATTAATTGTCCATTCCTGTCCTTATGCAATTAAGCAGTGCAGTGTAGTGCAGCACAGCTAGCAGTTGTGCTAAGGTCTGCAGCAGCAAAGTATGTTAACACTGATACTCTGTGATAGATGGAACATAAATCTCCCAAATTGTCCGCACCTTAAGCAAACCCCTCATTTTAGTTGGTCTCACCAATGGACTAGCATACAGAATGTCAGCACTTTGCAGGAGTTAATGTTGTCACAGATACCATCACAGATCATGAGTCACAGTTTCCATGGACAAAGGTATAGTCCCAGGTGTCAATGTTAAAATGTTAAATATAAAGAAGGCATACATTTATGGTTGCAAATCCACTAACCACAACACATGTGACACCTTTCGCGGACATATTGATGTCTATACCATGTCTTGCACAGTTTTAAAAATACATATTTACCATGCTTTGCACAACGATGCAGGCAGGCTCTAAGGCCTCTAACAGAACACAATAATCAGATGAAGTAGCAATGACTGGCAGGAACTAAAGAAATATGACAAGGGAGATGTGTGCCCCTTCATCCATTCATATCCAAATCTATCCATCCTTCTCTAAATCTATCTATCTATCTATCTATCTATCTATCTATCTATCTATCTATCTATCTATCTATCTATCTATCTATCTATCTATCTACCCATCCATCCATTGATTCACACTTTCACTCATCTATCTCTCTACCCACCCTTTCACTCACCGATCCGTGCATCCTTTCACTCACTCCCCCACCCACCCTTTCAAGTTATCTATGAGTGTTTGTCCTGCAGCATAATTCTGGCGTGACTGACCATAGGTGGGGCTAAATATACCTGGTGAGGAACACTGAAAATGTATCTGTCGCTGTACCTGTCTGCTCAATCATAAGCCTAATTTTAAAAACATGTATGACACTACCAGCAGAGTAGCCATCAAACTCTATTAATTTTGACTACAATAGATGCAGCAAATGTTGTTGTGATAGGGTTAGGTTATTCACAATTGTGGTTTTGACCCATCAGAAAATTAAAAAACATGGCATTATGTATTTCTGTAAGGGTGTTCGTAGATTAGCCTACAAACTCTCAAACCAACCCAAAGTATGGCTGTTATAATCTAGCCTCATGGGTACTTGAATCTCCCTCAGAGTAGGCCGTATCAACACTATGTTAAACGATGTGACAAAGGGACATTTACACAGTTGCCGTGGAGGCTGTAAGGTTGTAGGCCTCCTACTCTAGGTAACCATCGTATTATCCAAATTAGTACCAGACTGACTGACGGACGCACATTGTGAGTGCGGATATACACATGGTGTGGCTTCAGTCATATTGTTTTGCAGGTCTCAAGTTTATGTCAGCCTTCAGATCTCTGTTCAATGTGTGTTTTTAAGCATATTCTGCTTGAGCAATTGCTGTAAAATGTACAGAGTGTCAGTAGGCCTCAATGCATTGATTCAGTCTAATTAGCATTGTGTGGCTAGATGGACAAACACACTAGTCTACTTTTGGTTTGGCATTGTAGTGCCAAACCCAGGCCCTGTATATCACTTATGTCCCATTTCTTGGAGTAATTCATAAAATGCAAGGTATACAGTAATCTTGCTGCACTGTTTAAAAGTTCACATGCAGGAATTCACATCTTAGTGGGCTACGTTAGACTGGCTAGCACCAACGTAGTCAACTTGCATCATGGTGCAAGGTTCCCTGCATTATATGCCACAAGGTTCTTGTACGGATGAGTATTCCAGGATGCATACACACACTATTGAGATGCATTGTTGTATTTCAAATGTGTACAGAGGAATGCAGCCCTGGGAGATTGAGTGCACTGAATTATGTGAAAGTAGAGGTCAACATTTATTTGGTACACGTGTATACCAGAAGCTATATGTTAAATTTTAGTTCATTTACCTAAAGCTAAATAAGTGAAATGTACGCCAGTAATGTTTTGTAGGAGATAAACCACTACCTCCCATCCATGTTTTGCCTACTTGATACTCAGTAAGTAAAGTCTCTAATGTGTTCTGCCTTGTGTGACTCATGATGAGTTATGCAATGCTGAGGCAAACTACCTGGATTGTTTTACCTTGTCGATGTTCATGAGTGTAGGTGAGGAAATTTCAGCCCTCTTGCATGATGCCATGCCAACATCGGAAGTTTCAATTTGTGTACCAGGTGTCCAATTTAAAAAAAAAAAAAACATTGTCACAAGTGTGACTCAATGGTCTGAATGATATTGTTGTAATCATATTGTGACTACATTTCCATATTGTGCACCTACACTGACCACACTTGAATCAGTTTGCCTTGCTCAAGTAGGAGATGTCTTTGTACTGAAGGTATAGTGTCCATATCCCTAGCTCATCATTTCGTGTTCGTCTGGAGAGACATGATTGTATAACAATATCAGCTTATTTTAACACATACCATGTACTGTTACAGAGGGATCTAAAAAAAATTCAATTTATCTCCCTAGATAACATGACAGCTGACCAGGGGAAAATTCTGAACTTCGTAATGATCACTACCATCACATCAGGGACATTTCCAATGCCTTTGGAAAGTTGGGCAAACTATACTAGAGGACCACATCAGTGGGGTCCTAGAAGTACAATGGCCATAGCCAACCAGCAGCATCTGGTGTTTCAGACACTAGATCAAATTTGCAGCAGCTGCCAGTCCAATCCCAGGCCACACCAGGAACATCTGCTGCCTCCCAGCCACCAGGTGCACAGCCCAGGAGACCACAATGAGCCTAAGGATCTGTGTTCAAATATTGCATCCTCATGGCAATATGTAAAATAAATAAGAGGGTGGATGCCAGACAACATGTTGCAGGTTTTCAAACTTGTTTGAACTCTCCCTCTGATTGTTACCCTTTCCTTTTTTATTCTGTTGTTTTAATTTTATAGTTATTAGGCATAATTTAAGTGAGGGTTTAGTTTAGGTATAGTGTAGCTAGGTGTTAGTTTTGAGATATTTTAAAAGACAGTTTTTTACAAATCTGTTTTCATACTTTTAGGTTTTTAAATCGGTGAGGGGTTGAAAAAATACCCAAAAAATATATTTGTTTAACTTGATGTGAATAGTTAGTGTATGTTTAGGGGAAGCTGCTGTTTGTATTGTACCAATCTATGGGGCTTATTTACATGCCCTTAGTGCCATCGAATCGTCACTTTCAGCGATGCTTCAGTGGCACTGTGCCCATTTCCACATTTACAAGACGGTGTTTTGCCACTTTGCATGGCTTAATGCTGCCTTGTAAATATGGATTCCCAACGCAGTTTTCTGCAGCAGAGGGTCATGCAATGGGTGTTGCTGTGGGAGTTTCCATGCAACACCCCTTGCTTTGGACACTGCTCCAGATTTCCGAGAAATCATAAAACTAAGGCAGCGGCACAAACTAACGCAAACCCAGGGTTGGCGCTAGAGTGACTTAACGAGGGGAAATAGTTTTATTTCTCCTCGGTGTTGCTTTTTCAATGTGTGCTGCATTCTGCAGCACAGATAAAAGTAACAAATCACCATTATTGATTGTTTATGTGCAGGAAGGGAAACCTTCCTGCACGTAAGCAATCATTCCCTGTGTGCAGGAACCCTTGAACTTTGTTGGCGCTAAGCAACTGATTTTAGCACCAACACAGGTGTAAAGGACAGAAATGTACCTTATCTTGTAGAGTCTGCACATTTCTGCCCTTTCCCAGTGGTGCAGGGTGGCACAGCAAGACACCTGCTGTGCTTCATCTACCACAGGGGCTTGTAAATCAGCCCCTATGTGTATTAATGGGCGTGGGAGGTTGATGTTTAACTTGTCATTTTTGTATGGTGCTTAAGAGGGTTTAAGAAAGGTTAAGCTAGTTTAGTCTAATGTTAAGGTTAGTGTAAGATTTTGTTCCAGCTTGCATGGCTTCTGCCCTCAAGGATGGCAATATAGTGCCACTCTTGTTCCCACCTTGAGTAGATTCTCTACTTAAGAAGCAGCTAAATCTACTCAAAAAGACGTTTTCTATTGGATTTTCTTTTCCAACTGACTGTTCAAGCTGTTTTTAGTGCGAGAAGCCTTTCTTTAACTTTTGTTTCCAACAGGAAAGAAGTGCACCAGAGATTCCAACTTCCTGTTCCTGTCCAGCAGGCTCCTCTCAGTGCTTTGTTAATCTGCTGGTCACTTTTCACTTGGATTTCGTTATAGAATGATCTTTCTCTTTGTCTGCTACATATATATCTTTGGATTTAGGGACTTTGTTTTTGTGATAACAGACAAGTAAGCTCAAAAAAGAACTTGTATGAGGATGTTGTTTGTCTGATAGGTAATGCACCAGCATTTCTATGTACTTTTATTTGATTTTTAAATGTCATTGTGGTGGGTGACCTGGAGTTTAAGTAGGGGCCTAGTTTTTTTTTGCATTTCATTTTTCACCTGACATAAAGGAAAAATGTTGCACATTTCAGTACCTTTTCTCTATGTTTGTTACATTTGCAATACTCATTTATTTTACTATGTGACCTAGCCTTCCAACGGACCATCCAGCCAGTAGGCCCAGTACTAGTCAACGGTGCATGAAAGAAATTATTCTGTGGTGTATGTTTTTTAAAACATGATTTAGGACAGTATTTCATATTATTTCTGCAAAAGGTGCATCTGTAGGGTAATATTTGATGCCACAGAAGGATGTGTGTTGTTGTAAATTATTTATAGCTCAGGTAATTTTCGTGTTTGGCATTGATGAATGAATGGTAGTGTTTTCTTCAGTGTTATCATGCCTCTTTTTTTCTGGTCGTGTGTTTGTGAGTGTGTTTGTCATCGGCCACCATTTGTCTTTGTTCTTCATGCCATGTGGCCAGAGGCCATTTTGTATAGTTTGTGTCCATAGGACTGATCGTGTTTTTTGTTTTCCATGCCTCCTTGCTCACTGTTGTTGTTTGACCATGTGGCTGGTGGACATTTTGTGCAGCCAGCCACTGTGATTTTTGCCACATACTTGCATATGTTCTTTGTTCCCTGTGCCTCCTTGCTTGCTATTGTTGTTTGACTATGTGGCTGGTGGCAATTTTGTGCATCCAACCAGTGCTTTTGCCATAGGCTTGCATGTGTCCTTTATTCTCCATCCCTTCTTGCTTGTTGCTGTTGTTTGACCACGTGACTGGAAGCTATTTTCCAGCCAGTGTGCTTTTGCCATAGGCCCGCATGTGTTCTTTGTTCCCCGTGATTCCCTGCTCATTGATGTTTTTTGACCATGTGGAAGGCGGCTATTTTGTGCATCACACCAGTAAGCTTTTGCCATAGGCTTGCATGTGTTCTTTGTTCCCTGTGCCTCCTTGCTAATTGTTATTGTTTGACCATGTTTGACCATGTCATTGTTATTGTTTGACCATGTGTCCATTTTGCGCAGCCGGCCAGTGTGGCGTTGCTATACTCTTGCGTGTGTTCTTTGTTCCCTATGCTTCCTTGCCGGCTGTTGTTGTTGTTTGACCATGTGGCTGGCGGGCTTTTTGTGCATCTAGCCAGTGTACTTTTGCCATAGGCTTGTATGGATGTGGTATCAGTTTAAAAATATGCATGAGGATTATTGTAGTATATGTGTATTATAAATATGATGATGAACAGTGCTTTATAATGCATTCAGTTTTTTGCATTTTTAATTTGCATGTCATTGCCTCACAATATGTTTCTCATACTCCCATGCAAACTCCAGCAACCAATTAGCATTTTTTATGTAATTTGTTATTTCAATTTGTTATTTTTATTTTTCTATTTAATTTTTTTATTGTAATGTTTTATTTAACATTTTTTATTGTATTTTTTTTTCTCTATTTTTATGCATTTTGCCTTAATCCATCCATGTACCACAGGTGCACAACTGCATAACAACATCCATTTTGTAGGTATAATGCCATTTCCTGTTGGACACCCTGCCTACCATAGAGTAGCTGCACTACATACACATCAGCATTATTAATGTTTTAATGATTATTTCATTACCCCCGGACCACTTTGTCTGCCTTTCAATTCTACCCTGACACACCAACTTTCCTTTTTTTAAAGATTATTCCATTTACCCATGCACCTCCCTGACTGCACAGGTGGCTCCTTTAGAATATATGCATATAAAGCAAAGGGCCATATTTGTATATTGTGTTATCCTCCTGACTGGAAATGACATTTTATGATATCATGGTGTGGTTTGAGTTTAAAATGGTTGAATTTTTATTTATTTATTACCTAAGTAACCAACCACACTAAATTAGAATGCCTTTGTCGGTACTAATTCCCAAACATGCATCAAACCCCTAACCCACTTCCCCTGGGTTGTCTGATTTTTTGAGGTGTGTCTTAATTTACACCAAAGAGATCACACACTTGGAAGGGCCGATGTGGCTACATGGGACTGCAACTCACTTCAGGATCTTCTACTACCTAAGCAATAGCCCATATTACTCCCACTTGCTCAACCATGCAAAGTAAGAACATCATTCCTCAACATCAACATCAACATTCAGGCCTTTGTTATGCGTAAGTAAATGCCTAACCTTGCCTACTACAGAGTACAGACATTGAGTCCACTTTTCCTGACTTGAGGATTTCAAAATATTGCTTTTCATTAATTTCCATGCTCACCATTGCTTAGAATAATTTACTATTGATAGTTTTTGTTATAATGTGTGGCATTCTTTGACATGTCATGGTGGTAGTAGTCTGTCCTCAGTCTTTCCAAAGCTACAATTTAAATATATATATGTATATCATACTAACTCCCAGTTTTTCTTTCAATTTAGTTGCCTGTGATGGATAATCCATTTTGATTAATCCTACAGTTGTTCTTCGTTTGTTGTGATCTCTTCCCTGTTAGTGCACTACCACAAAGAAAGCACCTTGTAAAACCCTCCAGTAAGGTGTGGAAGATTGACAGAGGGTGTAGCTACCAGCCATCACTTCATCTATTCAGGTAAGAGAACTATGTGGTAAGTTTACTACTTTGATTTGTATGTAGCTAGCTTCAACTGCAGATGAGATCATTCATTGTTTATCTAGGTTTCTGTAAGCAATATAGAGAATGGCAGCATACTGTCCTAACTGGCATACACTTTGAGAGGTAAATTAAAAAGACAGGCTGTGTGAAAAAGCATCAGTGCAAAGTTAAAGTAAAACACAAAACAATTATTCAGAAGATTTTCCCTTTGCTAACATATTATGGTAAACCACCCTCTCCACCCATAGCAGGCCCACCCCTCTCCAACATCTCTCCCCATCCCCAGCCAATGCCCTAAATAAATAGAAATGTCCAAATGTCCGTTAGAAAAATGGCCTGACCAAATTCCCACCGTCTCCACCCACAAATTCCTTCCCACCAAAACAAAAAAAGAAAAAAAGGGTTAGTAGAGGTCATTCTCGATGAGGGTCCTAAGGTGTTGGATCTGGGCCTCGAGACGTACCAGCTCGCAAAGTGGTCATCAATGGCACAGCTGGTCAGAAAGGGGGTGGCAGTGGTGATACGGAGTCTGGGAAAGGCATATCTAAGCTGCCAGGGGAGCTGGCGTGGCCTAGGGGCTGGAGGCCCAGGCCGTTTGCTGGTGGAATAGGCCCTAAAGCAGGGGCATGTGCCTGGCCCTCCTCATCTACCAGCTACCTACACGGTCCTGGTGGCCTTCAGCCTCTGGCAGCAGAGTCATGCCTCTGTCTCCTGCTGGGTCAGGATATTTATAGATATCTAGTTGGAGTAGCTATAACAAGGAAGAGAAAAAGACAAATTGCAAAGAATGCTCTGTGCAAACACTTGTTTTCTTTAACTTATATAGTGGCATAGTATAAGTACATTGCTGGTGACCTAGGGCCACTAGAATTTTTGATGTGATTAGGAAAGTTGCATGGATATGATTTTACCAATGTATGTCTCACATAAAAGCACTGACTGGCTGAAATGAGGCAGCATAAGATTTAAAAAAACAGAGTGATTTTTTTTCTTGTAAAGGATTTCCAAAAAAAGTAAACCGCACAGACACTTTGGGGGTCATTCTGACCCCGGCCGGCGGCGGAAGCCGCCGGCCTGGCTGGGACCGCCAGAATACCGCTGCACGGTCAAAAGACCGCTGCGGGTATTCTGGGTTTCCCGCTGGGCTGGCGGGCGACCGCCAGAAGGCCGCCCGCCAGCCCAGCGGGAAACACCCTTCCATGAGGATGCTGGCTCCGAATGGAGCCGGCGGAGTGGAAGGGGTGCGACGGGTGCAGTTGCACCCGTCGCGATTTTCAGTGTCTGCATGGCCGACACTGAAAATCTTGGTGGGGCCCTGTTACGGGGGCCCCTGCAGTGCCCATGCCATTGGCATGGGCACTGCAGGGGCCCCAGGGGCCCCAGGGGCCCCACGACACCCCATACCGCCATCCTGTGCCTGGCGGCCAAAACCGACAGGAACAGGATGGCGGTATGGGGGTCGGAATCCCTATGGCGGCGCAGCAAGCTGCGCCGCCATGGAGGATTCCCCAGGGCAGCGGAAAACCGGCGGTACACTGCCGGTTTTCCGTTTCTGACCACGGCTGTACCGCCGCGGTCAGAATGCCCAAGGGAGCACCGCCAGCCTGTTGGCGGTGCTTGGTCAGAATGACCCCCTTTGTGTGGAAAAAAGAGCAATAACTCTAATTAATGAGCAAGGCATCATCCAATATGAAGTACAAGTATTCTATGCATGTTGTGCTAAATGGCTGGAGGCGTGCTAGCTAGGGCTTTGGGTATAAATTTGCTACTCTGCAGTTTGCAGCGGGGGCAGCTGCAATGGACAAAAAACTATTTTTGATTCCAGTGGTGCTGCTTTTCTCCAAATGCTTTTCAATTCTATTCTGACTCCAAAGAGGCAAGTGGATAATATGTGACATACGTCATGTATAACATGCGGATAATAGATATCCTGTCTGCCGTAAGTGGAAAGTGGGAAAATGAGGCACTGCAGTAAAGGGAATGGGAAGGGATACATAGATTTTATGATACACATTTGTCACAGAGTATCACATCCTCAAAACATGAAATCACAGACACTTAGCTGCTTATTCGGAGTTTGGTGGCAACCAAACCCCCATGCCGATGGGGGTCTTGTGACCTCCGGCAGGGTGGCGGTGCAGACCGCCAAATAACGAGTACGGTGGTGAATCCAACGTAATACAGAAAACTCGTGGCAGACCCACCACTGACGACGAGTAGCATCTGCCGGAGAAAGACAACTTCAGGCCGGAGGCAGCCAACGTCCCGCCCTCAATATTCCAAGTAACCACTCCACCAGGATATCCGGTGGGCCCATACGCCGTGAAAAACTAGGCGGAAACAGAAAGTATAAATGGAAACACCCACCTCCAGGCACAGAGGCGCCGCCACAGCAACCTTGGCAAATGAACTGCTAGTCTTCCCAGCATTGTATCTTGCCATACACCTTCAGGACCACTGACGATGAAGACGACAACCGTAAGTATACCTAGCACAGAGGGGAGGAAAATGGCAGTGATACACTCCCACACAGAACACACATACCCCACACACACAGTGAAGGCCACACACATGCACACACATGCACACACAACATACGTCAATGCCAAATACCCAATATACACAAAGCCATACAGATAAGTGCCAACCATACAACACAATGCACACCAACACCACCAACACACCCCATATCCACACAACAACAACTACCCCACAAACACCTCAACGATGGCATATACGGGCACGTTGTGCGACACCACACATACACACACACCATGAATTCCATGTAGCAATGACACACAATCAATAGCTGTGAACACACATCCAGAGAATCATACAGGTGACACAACACGTACAGCCAACATCCAAGGAAATACACACATCCATACAAACACACAAGCAAGCAGACACACACATCACAACATCCCCTGGCCCAAACGATCTACCAAGCGCATGCAACAACACAGACACAATCCACACACAGACACCGCACACCTTTGTATACAGATGTCACACCACAATGTAGAAGGAAACCAGGACAAACATCTCAACTTGCCAACCACAGCAATGTGGGCAGCTGTATTGAAACAATAAACTATATACAAAAGTGCCAATGGAAAGTTCAAATGTCCAATTTTGCATGACACATTCTCCATCAAGAATGGCCCCACCTGACTCCTGACTGAAGCTATGCCTCCACTTCATAGGGGCAGCAATGGGACAGGCAAGCACCTCAGGGGTGTGGGGGTAGTGGTGGTGGCTTGGAAGTGGAAGGGGCACGTTTTGGCTTGGCCTTTGCTAGGGGTGACCTTGGCACTTGGAGGGGTGGATTTTGTGCTGGGTGGAGGAGCAGGGGAAACACCAGAGGGGGTACCCAAGGAATGGGAGGTGGAAGGGCCTGAGAGGAGCAGGGGGACATGCTGTTTATGGGAAAGATGGGGTGGGAGAGGAGTAGGGATGCAGTCATGGGCAGCAAGGAAAACTCTCTTAGGTACACAGGGCGGTCACATGATTGAGGGAGAGGAGTGGAGGTAGAGGGAGTGGTCGTCTGACGTGTCTCTGTGCTGTACATGGATGCTGGTGTGTGCAGTGTCTGTATGTGTGTGGTGGCTGAATGATGGGTGGGTGAGTGGGTACGTATGCATTTTTTGGGAGGGGAAGAGATGCAGGGAGACGGAATGGGTGATGTGCGATTGAATGTTGAGGTGGTGTGTGCAAGTGAGGTGGATGTGCTGCAGGTGGTAGATACGGTAGTTGTGGTGAGCGGGTGTGGTGTGTGGGGTGTGTGACTGTGAGTCTGCTGTTGTGGTGATTCTGGGGATGACAGGAATGACAGCAGGACCGGTGTGTGATGATGCTGTGCTGGCAGGTATGAGTGGAGATGTGGCTGTAATGGAGGAGGTGGTAGGAGAAGTGTCTGTTGTTGTGTCTGCAGATGTGTGTTGTGTGTGTGCATGCCTGTGTGAATGTTTATGATGCCCATGTCTGTCTTTGCGCACCTTGTCTGTTGTACTGGGTGTATGCATGTGTGTTGGTGTGCCATGGACGGGTGTAGGGAGAGGGCTTGTGGATTGGGAACATGTAGCTGGAGGAGGGACGGAAGATGGAGGGACACTGGCTGCCATCAACGAGGAGGCCAGAGCCTGAAACGATCTCTGGAGGCCAGCCAAGGCACCATGAATACCTTCCAGGAACGCATTGGTCTGCTGCATCTGGGATGCCAGTCCCTGGATGGCATCCAGGATCATTGTCTGCCCCATAGAGATGAACCTCAGGAGGTCAAAAGCCTCAATAAGGGCAGCAGGGCTGACTTGGGCAGGGGCAGAGGTGCCTGCAGTGAAAGAGACCACCACCCTCCTGGGTGAGCAGGCATGGGCAACTGGGTGGGGTGCTACAGGGAGGGCGGTGCTGGAAACAAGGGTAGCGGACAACAATGGTGATGGCGTGGTACCAGAAGGATCCGCCACTGCCAGGGAGCCACCATCGGAGGAGGATTCTCAGTCAGATGTTGTGACAGCTCCAGTCTCTACCGTGGTGCTCCCCTTGCCCTCTGTCTCACTGGTCCCCTCAGCTTCACTGCTGGTCGCCTCCTGGGTCCCGTGGGCTGCAGCATACCCACTCGCCAGTGCTCTTCCTCCCTGGCAAGATGATGCTAATGCACACATAGAGAGAGGAGGAGAGAGAAAAGGAGTGTGGCAGAAACAGAAAGGGAGGAAAATATTAGAACCCACACATCCACTTCACATACAAACAATGCAGATAACAGTCCTTGCCTACCAAACATTGGACAATTTCAGAGTGTTTACCAAAAAGAGACATGCAAGCTATGTCCAAACCCATAACAACCCTGCAGACCAAACTCCTGCATGAAGTCACCTACATGCCCATCAATGCCAAAACGACTACTCCTAGAATCAAGCCTTGGATTATAACCAATCACACTTCAGGATCTTATAAATCTAAGCAGAGAGGGACTCAGGACACTAACTAACTGATAGGAATGTGAGGAGTACATGTGGTACAGTGGATCCTTTGATGTAGGAAGTGATGCAACTGCAACCCTCACGTAACATGCCTGTCATTACCCATATACAGTGCCATCATGACCAGTTCAAACTACTACAGTACACACAGAGATGGAGGATGCAGACACTGACATGATAGCAGGCTTGAGAGACCCATATCCACAGCTGCACATGTGTCACTATACCACCACTACTCATCCCACATGGCTGAACATAGCGTCCATCACACACTCCTACCTGATGGGTGTGGCAACCAGGACTGTACATTCCCTATATCACATCTGACTACATTCATTCTAAGTCCAAGGAGGGTGACAGTGCACAACCATGCAGTAGTGACCTGACAGTCAACACTTACCCCCTTGTGGCTGCTGTGCTGCCTTCAAGCACCCATTCAAATCAGGGTACGCCACTGCCAGTATGCGGGCCATTAGGGGGGTCGCTGGGAGTCTGTCCCCAGCTGGGCCTCTGCGGTCTTCCAGGCCCAGCGACCCAGGTCCTCCCACCACTTCCTGCAGTGGGTGCTCCACCAGGCAATGGACCCGCAGGGTCTGCACTTCCTTGGCAATGGCTCGCCACAATCCTTTCTTTTTGTGGGTGCTAACCTGATTGCGAAACAATGAGAAAAGTGGAGACATGAGGTAAATGAAAACAATCCAGCAGTGAGCGTAGGTGACACACAACGAACACTGCTCATGCACACTGGCAATGTCCCACACATATCATGTGCATGCTACACACCTGGTCAGTCATGACATGTGAATGTGCACACACATACATCATCAAACAACACACAACTTGCGGGACCATGGAAGTTGTACTTACCTGTTGTCCTGGAGCTCCATCCAAACACCCATACAGGGGTAGGACCCCTTCCACCAGTTTTTCCAGCTCCTCTGTTGAGAAGGCTGGGGCCCTTTCCCCTGCAGTGCGTGCCATTGTTGCTCCGAGAGATAGGACACAGCAGCACACAAAGTGGAGGTCTGTATCACCCGAATGCCAGGAGTCAAGTGAGCTGTCTCACACAAAATGGCGGTTATGACCGCAGCGGTCCTGACTGTTACCGCTGGCGGTGATCGTCATTGGTTCCAGTCTTCCATTGACATCAAGGTTACCCAATGAGGAGCTGCACAGCGGTTCTGACCGTACTCCACCATGATGACTTCCGCCGGCGAAACGAGGTCACTTACAGCAGTCTAATGCATGCCGGACACACGGATGTCATTTTGGTTTGTGACATTACTGTCCTGATTTTACACAGCGTCACTACCTGCCTGTCCACACAAATACATACTTCACGTCTTACATGGTGAATATGGACACATGTAGTGCGTATCTAGTGAAATGTACAGACTTGGCACAACAATTGTCGGCATATTTGGCCAGTAAGGTAAAACACAGGAAAGGTGTAGGTGTACATGTCCTGTATACGTCCATCCACGTAGTAATCATGTGCCATCGTCTGGTTAGGTATGGAGGGAAGAATAATGTGTACTGACACATTACAGGCAACTTGCATGACTATTGCATTATGACTGTCATGTGTCATATTGTATAGCCTACATTGTGACAGACATCCTGATTGGTGTTTGTATCCCTGCACAGGTTTGGCCAGAATGGAGTGAGGAGAAATGCACCAATTTTCCGGCCACTCGTTGATCTGGAAACCATGGAAGAGGACCACATCATCCTGACCTATCGACTGAACCGTTTGTGAATCAGGTAACTGGTCACCCAGTTGAAGGCAGACCTCCTGCCGGGTTTGAGGACTACCCATGCCATCCCTCCAACAGTCCAGGCCTTGTCAGTGCTGCATTTCCTGGCGAGTGGCTCATTTCAGAGCACAGTGGGACTGCCTGTAGGCCTTTTGCATCCCCAGTTCTGTAAGGTGTTACAGGATGTGCTGGATGCCCTACTCAAGCATGTGCACAGGTACATTAGGTTCCCACTACCTCCAGATTTCCACACTGTGAAAGCAGCCTTCTACAACATCTCAAATTCCCCACATGTAATTGGGGCCATTGATGGGACTCACATTGCCCTGGTACCTCCGAGGATCAATGAACAGGTTTATAGGACCAAGAAGAGTACATATTCACTCAATGTACAAGTGGTGTGTCTTGCAGACCAATGCATTACACATGTGAACACTACATTCTCTGGATAAGTACATGATTCCTACATCCTGAGGAACAGCAGTGTCCCTGTAATGATGTCACAGCTACAGGGAGATAGGGCCTGGCTCATAGGTATGTGTACTGCTATCGATGTCAGACGTCTACACCCCTCATAACCCAGTCATCACTCCGCCTAGCAATGTTACCCATGGCCATGTTTCCTTTCCCACACAGGTGACTCCGGATACCCCAACCTGCCATGGCTCCTTACACCTGTGAGCCATCAAACTACATTAGGGGAGAGCAGGTACAATGAGGCACATGGCCAGACGAGGTGTTTAATTGAACGTACTTTCGGTCTCTTGAATGCCAGATTTCGTTGCCGCCATGTGTCTGGTGGTGCACTACAGTACAATCCAGGGAAAGTCTGCAAGATCATTGTTGCATGCTGCATGCTCCATAATCTGGCCTTCAGAAGGCACATCCCACTGTTGGAGGAGGGGGACGTTAATGCTGGAGTTGTGTTTGTAGCCAGTGACTCTGATGCTGAGGGGGAGGCAGACAAGGATGAGACACATGACAACAGGACAGAAATGATTTGTCACTACTTTCCTTGATGTAAAGGTATGTCTGCATTACATATCAGCTGCGCATGGGAGATGTATTGTTGAAGGCAATCTGTAGGCAGTATTTGGCTGCATCAATGTATGTGTGGGGACTGGAGCCTTACATATTGGTTAGCGACCTTGGAGGGTAGGTAGGTGACTCACCATGAGAGATAGTGGAAATGAAAAGCTGCTAAGTTCATTTGTGGTATGCTGGTGCTATTGCAGTACAGCCTTCAAGTTGTTGTGAAGGTTTAGGGTCCTCAGACTGCCTATTTGGGGTTATGTTTGGGGGACTTCTCACTCTTGTCCTGCTGCGTAGGCATATCGTGCTTTGACATCTGCTGGGTGTCAGGTACCTGTTCATGACTACACAGGAAGTTGTGCAATTGAGGATGTTACCTATGTATCATCTTTCCTGTACCACATGTGTGTGAATACCAATGCAGTCCCTTACTTATGGTGCAACATAGCTGCTGGGACACTCATCCTGTGTTTGTGGTCAACTGCTATTGATGTATGACTGTAGATTACATTCCTTACCACCTTGTATCTCATTCCATGTATTTATCCCTCTTCAGGTGACATCTCTGTTTGCAGTCTGCTTGCTGTTTTGCCTGTTGGTGTAGTTCACAGTGGGTGTTAAAACAAAATGGATGTACTTACACACCTCCTGGAGTATCACAATACATATTTAACTTGGACATCTGTGTTTTGTAGACATGCACCATGACTTGTGATTATAGGTGTTTATTTAGTGTAGCATTTCACAGTCCAGAGGAGTAGGGTAGTGGTCTAGGTGATGAACAGAGTGGGTGGTTCAGCTGTTAGGTTCATAGGTCCTGTGACCATTAGCCTCGGAATTATGTGACCTTGGTGTTGGACAGCCAACAGGGTGTTACAGTGGCACAAACAGGTGACATTTCAGAAGAGGGATCACTTCCTGGTGGGGGGATTGTTCTTGGCCTGAGGTCCTGCAGGATGTCTGGATGGGCGACCTCTTTTATGGGGGAGTTCCTGTGGGTCCTCCTGCTGTGCCTCCATTCCAGTAGCAGGTGCTGATGTTAAAGGAAGTGGTGTTGACTGACTACTGGATGTGGCCTGCTGTTGGGTGGAGAATGTCCGCAGGATGCTGTTGAGTTCCTTCAACTCCCCTAATATAAAGGCCATGGTGGCACTGTGTGCCTGCTACTGTTGCCTAGCCTCCTGGTGGTATTCCTCCTGCAGCCTTTGTGTGTCTTGCAAGGTGGTGAGTATCTGGCCCGACTGGTCCTGGGTTTGCTGGTAGGCTCCCAGGACCCTGGAAATGGCCTCTTGGCCAGTCGTGTCCTGGACCTGCCTCGTCCCTTGTCCCACGATAGTCCTCCCACTGTCCCTTGCCCCCTGTGCTTGTGGCCCTGGTGCATTGTGCCCCCTCAGACTGACACAAGGACTGTCATTGTCTTGGGTTTGCACCATTGACTCCTGCTCCTGTCCTGTGGGGCACACTGATGATTGATGTGACCTTGGGACACAGGTATGGGAAGATGGGCTCTGCTTTGCACTGGCTGCCACAGGGGAGGTGGTTTGAGTAGTGGGCAGGGTGAGGCTGATAGTGGTGGACTGACCACTCATGCCTGATGGGCTAGGTTCATTGTCTGAATCCAGACTTGCAAGTGGATCCTCCCCTATTGGTGCTGCATCCAGGCCTGGGCTTCCTGTCACTGTGCTCCTCTGTTGTGTGTCAGTACTTGGGAGACCTGTGAGATGAGAGATATTGTGTCAGATGATGTTATTTATGCTCATTTACTGTATTTGCAGGGCAGTACTGGCATTGACAGTTTGCAGTCCACTGCTTGTGTTCCCATCAGTGGAAGGTTGCAATGGTCCTAATTTGCAGTACAGTTTACATTCGTCTTGCTATTGTCATTGCCATGTATTGATGTGCATTCCTACCTCATATTGGTGATGGGTAGTGACATGGTTTAACGTACAATTGTAGAGATGTGATATAGAAGTAGCAGTCAGGCACGGGTAGGGAGTGTTGCATTGTGATAGTTGTGGTACTTTCTGCTGTGTGAAGCATACATGCACTAGGTTGGGCTGTGAGGGAATGGCGTCAGTGGGGAGATGCAAGTATGGGTATAGGGCCAATGATGGGATTGTGCACGTTCGGGAGGTTTGAGGGGTGAGAAATTGGTAGGATTACATATTGTGTGCAGGGACATGGTTGCCAGTGAGTACAGTGGACTTACCAGTGTCCAGTCCAGTAGCAATTCCAGTCAGGCCTTCCGGATGTAGTATGCCCAGGACCATCTCCTCCCACTGTGCCATTTCTGGGGGAGGTGGTGGTGGTCCGCCACCAGTCCTCACGATGGCCACTTGGTGCCTGGAAGCCATGGCCTGTACCTTCCCCCTTAGGTCGTTCCACCTCTTCCTAATGTCCTCCCTTGTGCGTGGATGGTCCCCCACTACATTCACCCTGTTGACTATCTTCTGCCATAAGTAGTTCTTCCGGGTTATGGATGTCTGCTGGACAAGTGCTCCAAATAGTCTCGGCTCCACTTTGACTATTTCTTCTACCATTACCCTGAGCTCCTCTTCTGTGAATCTGTTTTTTTTGTGGTGCCATGGTGGTTGTGTTGTGGGTGGGGGTGTATGGTATGCAGGGATTGTGGGTGTGCTGTTTGTAGTAGTGAACATGTGTAATGGTATGTGCATGTGCTCTGTGGTGTTTGTGTGCAGTGGTGTGTTGTGTTCTGCATGCTTAGAATGATGGTGCCTGTGGTATCAAAGTGCAGTGCCTCCTTTCAGTGTGTCCTCCTCTCGCTCTGTCGGGGTTTCTATTTGCAACGGGTTCTGGGTATGTGTGGGGGGGTGTTTTGTAGTGCTTTGGCAGGTATGTGTATGTGTTTCAGGTGTTGCTATTGGTGTTATCCTATCTGGTGCAGTGTTGCTGCGGTTGTGACTACTCATTTTCGTGCAGCGGTTTGGACCGCCAATGGATTACCACCGTGTTGGTTTCCACATTGCTCATTTGTGTATTGGAATTTGGTGGGAGACATTTTCTCAGCGTGGCGGTGGTGCAACCGCCTCCTTCTTTCTATTGCTTGGGCCGACAGTGTTGTTTTTACGATCAAAATTTGGCGGTGTTGTGTTGGTCACTCGTAATGCGGCGGGCTTCACTCCGCCATCGCTGATGGTGTATGGGCTGCCTTTTGCACAGCGGTCTTTGGGTATGACTGCCAAACTCGGAATAAACACCTTAATCCCACTTTACTTCCTGGTTTCACCTTCAAACACTAATTAGTGCAATCAAACCTATTTGCTTGGCATTAATTAAGGAAACTTGACTTAGAACATGATTTAGAGGGGAGGTGGCGCTGCACAAATAATAAAGCAGTGCAGCCACCTCCTCCTCGCTAAAAATGGTGTGAGGCTGCACTCCCGGGTGGTGCTGGTGCCCATAGGGTGTGCAGTACGCTGCATCCCCTGCACTGGTGCCGCTTCTCACACTCTTTTCCATAGCGTTGGGTGGAAATAAAAAAAAGACAGGAGAAAAGAGATCAAATAGAGAGGAAGAAATTAGGAAGTTCGGGGAAAACAAAAAAAAGGGACAAAAATCACAGAAAGTAAAAAAGGGCGAAAACATAAAATATACAAAAAAATACACACACTAATGAAATAAATGTAAAAAAGTGGAGGATATGGATAAGGTAAAGATTGCAAAGATATAGATTAGATTGAAAATTAGGCCCAGAGACATGCACAGAATAGGAAAAACAAGTTGACTGTGCGCACGGGCATCTGCGTGCGTGGTGACGCTCGAGCTCAAGTTGCAATGTGATGCATGCTACTCGCACCAGTCAGTGTGAACAAGCAGCCAAGCACAACTCCCCCTGTTTGCAGAGCAAGGTGGAGTTTGTGAAGGTTTTTTAGTGTAGCGGAACTCCACGAACTCTTCCCACCCGTACTATTGACATGCAGTCTTTGAAGGTATATGTTGCTTTGTCACAGGCCTATGGGCAAGTGTTAATCTACCTCACATTTAAGTCCAGTACAGACCCTTAGCCATTTTTTAGGGACTGTAAGTGGTCCTCTTTGTGTGATTTTACAGAAAGCACAACACAGAAAGAGATAGGGCAGGTATAGTTGGGGTAGTTTTGTCACTATAGATTACAGATTCCTGACTGCACTGGGACACACAATGGTGCCTGCTGCTACGGCATACACCCTTGCACCATTGTGAAAGTGAGTCATAGTTGTTGGCTGGTGAAAAATCATGAATGTATCCGCACCTGCCTGGATAAGCTCCATCATAACTGGCATTGGCTACTTGATAAGTGTGGCAATTCATGCAGCTCACTTTGGTTAAATACTTTCAAATTTTCATGCCCATAAGTCTCCCATGTGCTCTTTCCCGGGAGGTGTTGCATTGTTTCTGTTTCCATGTTCTGGCTCTAATGCAAAAATATGTATGTACAGTGTACAATAGTGTCAGGTTTGCAGCGGCGCGCATTCTAGGGCCTGCCCCCACACAGCCATGTCAAAGTTCGCATGCTGCTTTATGCGCCGGTCGGAAAGTTAATCCCTACTGTGGGAAAAGACATGTTTACTGTGCTGCACATTGGTGTTTGCAATGCACTATAACATGACCCTGTCATACGTAGGTGTAGTAACCCACACTGGCAAGTGAGTTAAATCTTCTTTATTGAGTCCAACAACAGTGACTGCCAGCTGGCTGACAGCAGAATAACTGCCAACCTCTGAAACCTTTAATCCCCTCCATTCCACATTACATCACAACATTATCTGTTGCACAGAACATTCCCACATATCTTCCCCCCAAACAAATTTAGCATTTAAACAATTCTTAAACAATGATACATTACGTCTGTGCATTATAGTTCTCATAAAACACAATAGGATTTCCCCTTTTCTTATTAAGAGGATCCACACCCATGTACCCAACTCAAACACCCAAAACTCCATTCCTTTCCATCTTCCAACACAACCACATTTTTCTTCACTTCCATTACTCGATGAGGTTGAAAGTATTTGCTCTACCGCCTTTCTAAGTAGACCAAATTTCTTTGTCACCACCCAAGCTCCACATAGCCAATGTATAATCTTCACTCCTTTTCATTTATCGTAATCTTGTTTGCTTCTCTCCTGTTTCTCTTCCACTTTTTTTCCATAGCCTTTCTATCAACCCACACCTGTTCCTTGTCCTGTAACCACATTGGAGACTCTTTAGTAACAGGTCCTCTCCCTTTAAGAGCAATGAATGGTAACACTCCAGTAGTGGAATGCAAAGTAATTCTATGTGCCCAAATCATTTGATCTAACTCATCCTTCCAAGATAAACCATTAGCCATTGACAACTGAATATTTTCCATTATCATACAGTTCACTCTTTCCACTAAACCATTCGCTTGCGGTCTAAACAATGCCACCCTCTCATGTTTAATGCCCATAAGTCTTAAAAATTCCACCGTCCTTGAAGAAACAAATTGTACTTCATTTTCTGTGGTGATTATTTTGGAAATCTCTTCCACCATGAACACTTTCCCTGGAAATGTGATCACATTTTCTCTTATTTACGTGTTCCATGCTTTTGAAAGCAAACACTTAGTATAGTAATCAACTGCAACAACCAAGAACCAATTTCACTTTCCCAACTTCTCCACTGGGCCAATAAAATCCATTGCTAAATGTTGCCATGGTTTTTCAGGAACTTTTTAGGGTTAATTCTCAATTTACTCTTGTCACTATTGCTACATGCTATGCAATCTTTTACTTTCTCTTCCACTTCTTTATCCATTCCTGGCCACCCAAAAAATTGGCTTAATCTACTTTTAGTTTTGCTTCTACCTAGATGTCCTCCATGACTGATTTCAATCAATCTAGTCCTCAATTTACCTGGTGACACGATATGATTACATCTTAATACCTTGGAACCACAAATACTAAATTCATCCTTGACTACTGTTCGACTTTTCAGCCTTGGCGTGGTTTTCCCTACCTTTTTGCCTCTGTTTCCCAGGTTGTTGATGTGTGCTGGACTTTTTGTTACTCTGGGCACATTACCACTGCTATCTAGTGCTAAAGTGCAAGTGCTCCTGTACAAAATGTGTATGTAATTTGCTTTCCATGATTGGCATATTTGATTTACTGGAAAGTCCCTAGTACAGTGCACCAGAGGTGCCGAGAGCCTGTAAATCTAATGCTACTAGTAGACCTGCAGCACTGGTTGTGCCACTCACATGAGTAGCCTTGTAAGCATGGCTCAGACCTGCCACTGCAGTGTCTGTGTGTGCAATTTTAATCTGCCAATTCGACTTGGCAAGTGTACCCACTTGCCAGGCCTACACCTTCCCTTTTCATACATGTAAGACACCCCTAAGGTAGACCCTAGGAAGCTCCATGGGCAGGGTGCAGTGTATGTTTAAGGTAGAACATATACTAATGTGTTTTATATGTTCTTACATTGATTTACTGCCAATTTCGGTTTTCACTGTTGCAAGGCCTATCTCTCTCATAGGTTAACATGGGGGCTACCTTTAAAAATGATTAAAGCGTAGATTCCCTTTGGGAGCAGATAGACATGTGGAGTTTGTGGTCTCTGAGCTTACAATTTTGAAATACATCTTTTAGTAAAGTTGGTTTTGAGATTGTGTGTTTGAAAATGCCACTTTTAGAAAGTGGGCATTTTCTTGCTTAAACCATTTCTGTGACTCTGTCTGTTTGTGGATTCCCTGTCTGGGTCAGTTTGACAGTTGGGCTGTTTGCACCTCTCTCTAGACATTGACACAAACGGAGCTGGGGTGTAGTCTGCATTTCCTGATGAGCCATCTGTGCTAGGAGGGAGGAAAGGAGTAGTCACTTACACCTGAAAGGGCTGTCCCTGCCCTCACACAATGCAGCCTCCAACCCCCTGATGTGTGTCAGGGGCCTGGCCTGGGCAAGGCAGGATTTCACACACAAGAGAGACTTTCCCTTTGAAGTAAGCCTACTTCAGAGGCCAAAATGGGTATAAGAAGGGCACCCAAAACCACAGACTTTAGATCACTTCTGGAAATCAAGAGGAACCTCTGCCTGGAGAAGAGCTGAAGAGCTGAGGAGAAGTGCTGCCCTGCCTGAGACTGTGCTTTGTGGAGCTATCCTGCAGTTGCTGCTTCTGCCTGTGCAAAGGACAAAGACTGGACTTTGTGTGCCTTCCTGCTTGTAAAGAAATCTCCAAGGGCTTGTCCTGAGCTTGCCTCCTGTTGTTGAAGTCTCAGGGCCATCAAAGACTTCTCCTGCCAGCACCTGGACTCTCTGCTGAGAATCCTGCCCTGCCAAATTGTGCCCTATCCAGTTCCTGGGCCCTTGTAAGGTGAAGCTATCAGACCAAGACTAAAAATCCACACACAGACCGCCGTGTGGGGAAAAATTTGACCAACCTTCAGAGATGCGGCTGAAAAACAAAGCACCACCGGCTTCGTGGGAGAAATCAATGCTCCACCGGTATTGCAGCTGGAAAATCGATGCACGGAGCTGGAAGAATGACGCTCACACCCGCTGATGGAGGCTGTTAACGTCGCAACACACATTGCGCAGTTTTCCTTAGACCGTGCGGCAGGAATTTCGGTGTAAACCTTGCTGGGCATGGAAAAACAACGCAACGCCTCCCCGGAACCGAGTGCTACCCGGATCGACGCACCTCTTCCCTGTGGGGAGGAAAAATGACACACGCCAACCCGACTGGAGAAGGGGAAAAGACGCACAAGCTCGCTTGCGGGTGAGAAATCGACACACCGTTTACCTTTTTCGACACACACTGCCTGTGCGTGTTATTTTGACGCTACCCAGGTACTTTTCAATGCTAACAGTGTTTTACCTGTTTGCAAAATGATTTGAGACTCTTTTTACTTTTTAATTAATAACTTGACTTGTGTATGTTGGATTTTTGTTGTTTTAGTCTTGTTTTGTTTAGATGAATATTTTCTATTTTGCTAAACCTGTGTTGTGTCATTTTGTAGTGTTTTCATTAGTTTACTGTGTGTGTTGGTACAAATACTTTACACCTAGCACTCTGAAGTTGAGCCTGCCTGCAGGTGCCAAGCTACCCAGGGGGTGAACCGGCATTTGCTGAGGGTGATTCTCCTTTACCTTGACTAGAGTGAGGGTCCTTGCTTGGACAGGGGGTAACCTGACTGCCAACCAAAGACCCCATTTCTAACAACTACACTATAAGACTGCATTCCTTCACTCAGTTCTGCCCCCTGATTCCACCCCCCACTTATGAGGCACTTTAATTTACCATCCATTTCATCTTCCAGTACAGCTTGTTTCCAATCATCCTCTGTTAAGGCTATTTCTCCTACATCACAAACACTCACAGTACCATTCAATTCTTCTTCTCTGTCAAAATGCAGGCTCTCAACTACTGCGATCTGGGAAAAACAATCTGCAACCACATTTTTCTTTCCCTTGACATAATCCACAACAAAGTTAAAATCCATTACAGATAATAACCAGCTAGTAATTCTTGGTGTCACACCACCCTCTAATCCCTTTCCACAGTTAAATATGTGAATAAGTGGTTTATGCTCAGTCCGAATGATAAAACGTAAACCTCACAAGTAATATTTGAAATGGTTCACCGCCCAACAACAGGCTAACACTTCTTTTTCGATGGTAGAATAAAATTGTTCTGCACCCTGCAACCTTCTGGACCCAAATCCAATTATTCTTTCCCGCCCATCTACACTCTGTGCAAGTACGGCTCCTAAACCAACATTACTAGCATCAGTAGTGGCTATAGTTTTGTTGTTTACATTAAATTAGCAGCTTCATTTGGGCCTCAAAGGGGCTCTGCATTGTGTGGAAAAAGTTGAGACAAAGGCGAGAGAAGGGTGGTTGAGCCTTACCAGATATACAGTATTATGTGTGGGCCTTCTTGAAGAATTCAAGGGAGTTAATGAAGGAGCCTGGGGAGTCTGAGAAAAGACAAAAGCTATGATGAAAATAAACAATGTATCCAGGGAAGGTTTATTTTATATATGATTGGTAATCCTAAATTCTTCATAAAAATAAAATGTAAGATGCTTTCGGACTCACTAAAAATCTGGTGGAGTGTGAGGAAAGCCACTAAGTTACCATACTACAGCAAGTATGTGCCAATATGGAATTCTCCAGGCTCCCCTGAATGGATAAGAAATAAGTTGACTCTTCTGTTGAGGGAGTCAGCTTTTTTGGATTGGGGACGCCTGCTTATGGAAGAGGTTCTGATTACTTTTGAGTCCCTCAATGGGGAAATGAGGGGCAATCTTTCAAGGTTTAAATACCTTCAAATAACTAACTGGCTGCAACATATAAAAGAGAAGGTAGGGGTCTCGATTGACCTGGAGGAATTTCTACCGCTTAGTTTCCCCCCAAGAAAGGAGGTCACAAAATTGTACTGGCTGTTGGTAGAGGTTGTGGACAGAGAGTTCACCCTTCCGGATGAGACTTGGGGAGATGACTTGCCAGAACAGCAGATAGGAGAACATTGGTAAGTATCTAACACTCTTGTATACAATACAGTTTGTCCTGCGTCTTTAATAAGGAATCATCTGTTTTCCATCCATAGGGCCTACTGGACTCCGGCTAAGTTATCCAAGATGGGGCAGGGAACTACAACGGCGTGCATGAAGTGTGGGATGCCTAAGGCAGATGACCTGCATATGTTTTTATGGTGATCTCAGATTACCTGTTTCTGGAAGGAGGTGGAGGAGGTAATAGAGGAAGTGTTCTCTATGGATTGTCAGGTAAGCCCCTCTCTAGTGATTTTTGGATTGTTGCAAAATCAGAACCAGCTGACAACTAAGAGGGACTCTTTTACATGATTCTGTTGGCCAGACGTGAAATCTGTAAGAAATGGGTGAGCCAATTCAGGAATGGAGGGAGGCACTTCTTGATAATTTAAATATGGACATTGAGAGGGGAACAAGGGTGTAGAAATTCTAGGCCCCTTTGAGAGGGTGGCTGGATAGAACCTAATAAGAGGTAACTGGTATTGGTTAGCAGGCACTGGTTTGTCCTATGTTTGTACTGCTTACTGACTCTTAAGGCTCTGTCTGTGATCTCAAAGCAGCTCACGATCATAAACTCAGCTGTAACACAAGACAGGACCCTCTCGCTGGAGAGTGGTACAGAGTGGAAGGTGGTTTCCGTGTTTTCTGAGGGCTTCACCCCTTTTTGAGCTAGATTGTGATGGTAGATGAGGACAAAAAAAAACAAAAAAATGACACAATGATGGTGACTTAATAATAGATTGTTTGATCTCTTTAAGTGCCTTCTCACACTCATCTCCCCATTCAAATACTTTCTTTCCTTCAATAACAAACGCATAGGTTCTCCATTTTCAGTAAAATTGCATTAAAATTTAGAGCAATACTCAGCAAGCCCCAAAAAAAGATTTTAACTGTTCCTGTTTGATTCCTTCTTTTGAACTTTCATGGCCTAAATAATCAACACTTTTTTTATTGACATTTTTTCTCTCTTTATGGTTAAACCATGTTTCATCATTCTTGATAAAACCTCTTTCAACACCTCATCATGTTCACTTTCTGAATTACCTCTGACCAAAATATAATCCTGAAAACAGACCCGTTTTCGTACCTTAGAAAATATTTTGCATCATTCTTTGGAAAACAGCTGAGTCAGAGGCAAGACCAAAAGGCATCCCACGATATCTGAATGCACCTAAAGGTGTAACAAATTATGTCAATGGTTTTGATTCTTTATGAGGATTTACTTGATGGTATGCAGATGACATGTCTAGAACACTGAACCACTTTCCTCCTTTCATCATACTCAGCATTTCAGATATACTGGGTAATGGTTGTCTATCCACCCAAATGTTTTTGTTCAGCTCTCATAAATCTATAATTCCTAATCCTATGGGGCAACCACCACTGGAGATAGCCATTTGAAAGACTCTATGGCCCTCATTACAACCCTGGCAGTCAGTGTTAAAGCAGCGGTAATACCACCATCAGGCTGACAGTAAAGAAAATGGGATCACAACCACGGCGGAAACTGCCAACACAGACAGCCATTTTAACACTCCGACCACCACGGCAGTAGCAACAAACACTGCGGCGGTAACCACCAACAGACAGGCGGAATACCGCCCCATCACAACCCGCCAATCCACCAGCTTTTCCGGGGCGGTACCAATGCCATCAAAAGCACAGCCGAAACAGGACTTGGAAGGGAAACCACTCACCTCTCGACACTCAACGAAGAACCAGGACGCCATGGAGCCCGAGCTACACGTCCTGCCCATGCTGGTCTACCTCCTCCTCTACCAGGAATACGAAAGGCGGTGGCGAAGACCAAGGTGAGTACTGCACCTAGTACACAAGGGATGGGGGGAGGAAAAAGAGAGTGACACAGAGACGCAACACGCAACACCCCCAACCCCACCCTCACTCACAACACCATACACACAAACACATGCATCAACATTAGATTTACACCCCGTAATCCCCTGGCAGAATGCAAGGACCAAAGGAATTGAGTTAAACAGTGATATTTTAGAAATAGGCAGATATACGTAATAAGTAGAAAAACAGTATATACAAAAATATACAATATGTACATAAGACGGTACATTGTCCGTTCAAAATGTCAGTGGGCCACTGGGCCAAAAATCATGGGCCAAGCCCACACTTGACTCCTGCCTCAAAATGGAGAGAACACTGCAGGGGCATCAGGTCAAAAAAACACACAGGCACCTCAGGGGGATGGGGAAGGGGGGACACCTCAGCCGGAAGATGGAATAATGCTCCTGCTCCTCGAGGGGGCTCCATGCCCACTGCTTGGTCCTGGGGAGTGCAAGGCCACAGTCTCACAAGTCTCTCAAGTGGGTGGTTTGCCCACTGCTTGGTCCTGGGGAGTGCAAAGTCACAGTCTCACAAGTCTCTCAAGTGGGTGGTTTGCCCACTGCTTGGTCCTGGGGAGTGCAAAGCCACAGTCTCACAAGTCTCTCAAGTGGGTGGTTTGCCCACTGCTTGGTCCTGAGGAGTGCAAAGTCACAGTCTCACAAGTCTCTCAAGTGGGTGATTTGCCCACTGCTTGGTCCTGGGGTGTGCAAGGCCACAGTTTTCCAAGTGGATGGCTTCTTCCACTGGTTCTTGAGGGGGCCTTGTGCCCAGTGTGCTTCATCCTGGCAAGGATAGGGGGAGTGGATGCCTTTCTCCACTGGTTCTGGAGGGGGCCTTGTGCCCAGTGTGCTTCATCCTGCCAAGGATAGGGTGAGTGGATGTCTTTCTCCACTGGTTCTGGAGGGGGCCTTGTGCCCAGTGTGCTTCATCCTGCCAAGGATAGGGTGAGTGGATGCCTTTCTCCACTGGTTTTGGATGTGGCCTTGTGCCCTGGTTCTGGAGCGGGCTGTGTGCCCAGAGTGCTTCATCCTGCCAAGGATTGGGTGAGTGGATGCCTTTTTCCACTGGTGTAAGAAAGTACCATCTTGCCTCGCATGTTACCCCCATTTTTACTTGTTTTTGCATGTGTCACTGGGATCCTGCTAGACAGGACCCCAGTGCTCATAGTTTGTGGTCCATATGTGTTCCCTGTGTGGTGCCTAACTGTATCACTGAGGCTCTGCTAACCAGAACCTCATGGTTTATGCTATCTCTGCCTTTAAAATTGTCACTGCAGGCTAGTGACTAATTGTACCAATTCTGATTGGCACACTGGAACACCCTTATAATTCCTAAGTATATGGTACCTAGGTACCCCGGGTATTGGGGTTCCAGGAGATCCCTATGGGCTGCAGCATTTCTTTTGCCACCCATAAGGAGCTCAGACAATTCTTACGCAGGACTGCCACTGCAGCCTGAGTGAAATAACGTCCAAATTATTTCACAGCCATCTTACACTGCACTTAAGTAACTCATAAGTCACCTATATGTTTTACCCTCACTTGGTGAAGGTTAGGTGCAATGTTACTAAGTGTGAGGGCACCCTGGCACTAGCCAAGGTGCCCCCACCTTGTTCAGGGCAATGTCCCCAGACTTTGTGAGTGCGGGGACACCATTACACGTGTGAACTACATATAGGTCAATACCTTTGTGTAGTTTCACAATGGTAACTCCGAGGGATAACTGGACCTGGCACAAGGTGTAAGTACCATCAGGTACCCACTATAAGCCAGGCCAGCCTCCTACATTGGTGGTGCAGCAGTGGGATAAGTACTTGTAACTGCTTAACCACTTTGTCATTTGTGCTTTTCATAAGAAAAACATATACCAAATACTTCAGAATATACACAGTAACCTAAACAGTTTAACTTTTCTTCTCTAAAACTTTCTAAAAAGTTTCTGAAAAGTTTCTGAAAACTTTTAAAACTTTTCCAAACTTTTCAAAAGTATTTCTCTTTTTCTTTAAAAAGTTTATAAACTTTTTTCTCACTCTGTCCTAAACGTTTCCTATCATGTCTGCAGTAGAACTTACTCCCACAGTTGTCCAGGAAACATATGGGAATCTAAACTTTAAAAGTTTGAGGGGTCTCTGCATTGAAAGAGGTTTAGCAGTTGGTAAGAATCCTACAAAAGATCTTCTACTTCGCCTTCTCCTAAAAAGTGACCAGAACCAGTCTGGCCCATCCCAGGATCAGGAGGTAGAGGAGGGGGATACCCAGCCAGACTCAGAGGAGTCCCTTGAGGATGCTGGGAAGGGTTCTTCCAAGAATCTGTCAACTAACAGGCCATCTAGTGACACTGGTAGTGGGAGGGGGTCACATACTAGAAGGGCACCTTTCACTTCTAAAGGCCAGGTTACTAGAGTCCAGCCAGTTAGGGACAGGTCTCTCTCTGCTAATTCCCATATTTCTTCTGTGTCTCACAATTCCCAAGCCTCACACCCTGAGGATAACCTAATGGAAAGGGAACTCAGAAAGCTGAGGTTGGAAGAGGTCAGGCTGAAGCTTAAACAGCAGCAGCTGGCCTTAGACGGGGAATCTCTGGATGTGGAAAGTGAAAGGCAGAGGTTGGGGTTAGTTCCCCATGGTGGCAGCAGCAGTGTTTTTCATAGCAATCCTGTTAGAGAGCAAGATTCCAGAAACCTGCATAAGATAGTCCCCCCTTACAAGGAGGGGCATGACATTAACAAGTGGTTTGCTGCACTTGAGAGGGCCTGTATGGTACAGTTGGTCCCTCAAAGGCAGTGGGCTGCTATCTTGTGGCTATCTTTCACTGGTAAGGGTAGGGATAGGCTACTTACTGTGAAAGAAAGTGATGCTAACAATTACAAAGTTTTGATGGATGCACTCTTGGATGGATTTGGTTTCACCACTGAGCAATACAGGATTAAGTTCAGAGACACCAGAAAAGAGTCCTCTCAAAACTAGAAAGACTTTGTAGACTGTTCATTGAAGGACTTGGAAGTGTGGTTACATGGCAGGAAGGTGACTGACTATGAAAGCCTGTATAATTTAATCCTGAGAGAGCATATTTTGAACAATTGTGTGTGTGATTTGTTGCACCAGTACTTGGTAGACTCAGATCTGACCTCTCCCCAAGAATTGGGAAAGAAGGCAGACAAATCGGTGAGAACAAGAGTGAACAGAAAAGTTCATACAGGGGGGTGACAAGGATGGCAAGAAGAAGGATGGTAAGTCTTCTGACAAGGGTGGGGACAAAGATAAAAAACATTCTGAGTCTTCATCAGGCCCACAAAAATCCTCTGGGGGTGGTGGGTCCAAATCCTCTTCTCACAATCAGAAAAGGCCATGGTGTTATTTATGTAAAGTAAAAGGCCATTGGGCAAATCAAATCAAATCATAAACATTTATAAAGCGCGCTACTCACCCGTGAGGGTCTCAAGGCGCTAGGGGGATGGGGTTACTGCTTCTCGAAGAGCCAGGTCTTGAGTTGCCTCCGGAATGCGAGGTGGTCCTGGGTGGTCCTGAGGTTGGTGGGGAGGGAATTCCATGTCTTGGCCGCCAGGTAGGAGAAGGATTTTCCACCTGCCGTGGTGCGGCGGATGCGAGGGACGGCGGTGAGAGCGAGGTTGGCGGCGCGAAGTTGACGGGTGGGTGTGCAGAAACTGAGGCGACGGTTGAGGTATTCGGGTCCCTTGTTGTGGAGGGCTTTGTGTGCGTGGGTGAGGAGTCAGAAGGTGATCCTTTTGTTGACGGGAAGCCAGTGCAGGTGTCTCACGTGGGCGGAGATGTGGCTGTTGCAGGGTATGTCGAGGAGAAGGCGGGAGGAGGCGTTTTGAATTCGCTGCAGACGTTACTGGAGTTTAGCGGTGGTTCCTGCGTATAAGGTGTTGCCGTAGTCCAGGCGGCTCGTGACGAGGGCATGGGTCACGGTCTTTCTGGTGTCAGCGGGGATCCAACGGAAGATCCTTCGGAGCATGCGGAGTGTGAGGAAGCAGGAGGAAGATACGGCGTTGACTTGTTTGGTCATGGTGAGAAGTGGGTCCAGGATGAATCCGAGGTTGCGTGCGTGGTCTGAGGGGGTTGGTGCGGTGCTAAGGGCCGTGGGCCACCAGGAGTCGTCCCAGGCAGACGGGGTGTTTCCGAGGATGAGGACTTCCGTTTTGTCTGAGTTCAGTTTCAGACGGCTGAGTTTCATCCATTCTGCGACGTCTTTCATTCCATCTTGCAGGTTGGTCTTGGCGCTGGTGGGGTCCTTGGTGAGGGAAAGTATCAGCTGAGTGTCGTCTGCGTAGGAGGTGATGATGATGTTGTGTTTGTGTACGATGTTGGCGAGGGGGCTCATGTAGACATTGAAGAGAGTCGGGCTGAGCGAGGAGCCTTGTGGGACGCCGCAGATGATCTCGGTGGGGTCTGAGCGGAAAGGTGGGAGGTAGACTCTTTGGGAGCAGTTGGAGAGGAAGGAGGTGATCCAGTCCAGGGCCTGTCCTTGGATCCCAGTGGAGTAGAGGCGGGATATTAGAGTTCGGTGGCAGACGGTGTTGAAGGCAGCCGAAAGGTCGAGGAGGATGAGGGCGACTGTTTCTCCATTGTCCATCAGAGTTCTGATGTCGTCAGTGACTGAGATGAGGGTGGTTTCTGTGCTGTGATTGGCTCGGAATCCGGACTGAGAGAGGTCGAGTAGGTTGTTGTCTTCAAGGAAGTTGGTATGTTGCTTGTTGACGGTCTTCTCTATGACTTTGGCAGGGAAGGGGAGGAGCGAGATGGGGCGGAAGTTCTTCAGGTCGCTGGGGTCCGCCGTAGGTTTCTTCAGTAGGGCGTTGACTTCTGCGTGTTTCCAGCTCTCGGGGAAGGTGGCAGAAGCAAACGAGCTGTTGATGATGGTCTGGAGATGCGGGGCGATGATGTCGTCAGCCTTGTTGAAGATGAAGTGTGGGCAGGGGTCCGAGGGGGCACCGGAGTGGATGAAGTTCATGGTGGCTTTGGTCTCTTCCGTGTTGATGTGAGTCCAGGCGTTGAGGGTGATGGCTGGGGTTGTAGGTTCTGTGGGGGTTGGCTGGGTCTGGTGTCCGAAGCTGTCGTGTAGGTCGGTGATCTTACGATGGAAGAAGGTGGCGAGGGAGTTGCAGAGGTCTTGTGAGGGAGTGATGGCATTGGCGTTAGGGTTGGCCACTTGATGCCACTTGTCCAAAGAAAAACACCAAGGCTCCCACTACCACAACCCCAACTGCAACCTCTAGTGCGCCTAGTAATAGCAGTGGTGGTGTGAAGTCTACTACAAATAGCCAATCCAAAGGTGTAGCTGGGCTCACTACTGGCAGCGTAGTTGGGGTTGGTCTTGTTAGGAAATGCTGAAAATCACCAATGAATGAAATAAAAAATAAAAATGTAATAAGGAATCCCAAATGTTATCCTATGGGAAGGGTAAGCCTCACAGTAGTGAAAAATGACTTTGAGAGTTTTTCATTACCAGGCCATGTAAAACTGTTATGTGGTATCCACTAAAAAGGTAGGATTGTGTATTTGGATGACAGGAACTTCAGGATGAAGGGACTGAGTGCCTGAGTTAGATCTTGGCAGACAAGTTACTCTATCACAATGGTGATGTATTTCTCATCCACTAAAATTTAAATCGCATTATATCCTATGGGATTTATATGTCGGACAACGGGATATCCGTCACTGTTGTGATAGAGTAACTCATCTGCCAAGATCTAAATTAAGTCCTGAATCCGTCTGCACCATCAGGAAATGTCGGCCAAATTTCTATCTATCTCACAGTGCCTCATCCGCACCCCGAACCTTTCTAGGGGGCATGTGATTTAGGCAACCACTAACATGACAATCTGATTCCCAAGGAAATTGTGGAAACAGATCTTACTCTTTCATTGTTTACTTGTGTGTGTCTATTGTAAACAAAAGAAAGATATGAAGAAAGGTTTTCAAAACTTTTATTGAAGCAATTGTATTCTTGCACAGAGAGAAGACGCTGCGATTATCAGGCAGATAACACATGCAAGGTAAACCAGCATTACTTAGATAATAAAAAGAATAAACAATCCAACCATGGCAAATTTATGGATTATATTCCTACCTATTACTTCCCCTACTCTGAGAGCATAGTGGACGTACCTTCTGCCAGATCTCAAAGGATAGCTTGAGCTCCAATACCTGGATGTCTGAGCAGGAGTGCTTTGAAGTGGAGTTGGCAATCCTTCAATGCATGATGAAAGGTTGGCATCAGTAGAGCTGTATATATATAGCACAGGATTCGTTCCAAGACAGTTGCAGCTGGAGTGCTCCTCTGACTCATAAAGGGAAGTGCACCTTTTATATAATAAAAAACACACTATGTAAAAGGTGCACCCCAGAAGCAATGACATGTCTAGATGTTAGAAGATACCTCTCTACACGGGCAATGCAAGCGCTAGGATATCTTGCTACAGCATTAGAGTGTAGGGATTACATAGCGGGAAAGCTGTTCTGAAAACAAGCACCATGTACAGCATCTTATCAGAATAACATTGTGCAACCATAAAACGTGTGAAATGTAAAACTAGAACGGAGACCCAAAGTGGGCCCAAGAAAGCCCCATGACACTCTCCCCTCGGCCGTGAAGAGACAAAGCATCCGAATAAAGAAATTACACTGAAAACGGCACACCCTATAATAAAATATTCACCTTAACAATCAAAGCAAACAGAAACCATCTAAAAGGCCAATTAAAGTGTATTATTAAAGATAATGGAGAAAAAACAATTTATAAAAAGCAAGGGACAAAATCCAAAATCAAAGGAGTCTCTCAAGATGTTTTCAATGTTTTCAGTGTCAAGGGATTCTAAAATGGACTCCGCTTCCAGAGAATACGTCTCCACAATGGCCTCATTGATCAGCTTTCTAAGAACAAAGGTGGTCATCATGCTGAAGGTGTGGCACACTCTATTATATCTGCATTAGAAAAGCCAGGATCCAATAATTCAGGAGCCGAAACATCCATATCCAAGGAAAAGAATGGCTCATAGAAAGCATCCTGAAGCAATGGAAGTCTCATGGGACAACACAGGAAATGGGTCCTCAATGGTTGCATTTGCAGATCCATGTTCATAGATTGTGCCAATTGCATTTCAAGGCAAATTTTTAGTGCACACCGAAAGGGCACCTAAGACAGCAAAACACAGGCTGTAGACAAGTAAAGCACACTGGTATAAAGGGCATGAAAGAGTCATCATTTGGTTCCTGAGGCCAAAACACTCATTCACGACACAGCTGGACATGTGGTAGATCTATCACCTTTTTTGTTCTTGAGGTGGACATCCATTGCAGAGCAGCAAAAATAGGACCAAAATACCACAAATCAGGAGGTCAGGAAGAACACAAATACACTAGAAAACATGGAATGGATGAGGGACGCCATTGCTTCAAAAATGGTCTGAAACAGGCTGAAAAAGCTAGAGTCAACTGCTTAAAAAAAGTGCACCACACCGGAGCTGTTGGAATCATTAAATATGCAATTCACAAGTTTACTAAAATGCTGAAGCAGGTTTGTGCACAAAAACAATAGTATTTTGGAGGACGGTGTTGCTACGTGAAGTTCAAAAGTTTCATGATGAGATGTAAGTGCCACTTCCTTCTGAAACAATAAGGCTTTTAGGTGGTCATTACAACCCTGGCGGACAGTGTTAAAGCGGCGGTAAGACCGGCAACAGGCCGGCGGTAAAAAAAATTGCAATTACAACCGTGGCGGAAACCGCCAACAAAGACAGCCACTTTAACACTCCGACCGCCACGGCGGTACAAACAAACAGCGCGGCGGACACCGCCAACAGACAGATGGGAGACAATGTACCGCCCACACTATTATGACAGGCCAATCCGCTACCTTTCCGGGGTGGATTCACCGTGGATAAAAACACAGCGGAAACAGGAATTTCGAAGGGAAAATGCTCACCTCTACACACTCCACGAGGACACCATGGAACCAGAACTCCAAATCCTACCTGCGATTGTCTTCCTGCTCCTCTACCAGGAGCACGAACGCCGGCGGCGAAGACCACGGTGAGTACTGCACATACGACACAGGGGAGGGGGGAGGGAAAAACAGGGACACACACACGCAACACCCCCACCCTCACCCCCACCCTCACCCACTACAACACACACACTAATGCATATCAATACATCACAGTTACACCCCCCAAACCCCCCCGGAAGAATGCAAAGATCAAAGAAAATCAGTGTAACCATCGGAATATATTACAAACAAGTAGGCAGAAATATATATATATATACACCATGTACAAAATATATACCAGGCATAGTAGTCCAGGTACTGCACAAAGAAAGTCCGTGGAACACTGGGACCACACGGTATGGGCGAGGCCCACACAAGATCCCCGACCATGACGGAGAGAACACTGCAGGGGCATCAGACAGCAAGAAAACAGGCACCTCAGGGGGAGGGAAAGTGGCGGCACCTCAGCCGCTTGAGTACACGACGCCAAATCCACGAGGGGGCCACATGCCCACTGTTACATCCTGGGGAGTGCAAAGCCACAGTCTCACAAGTCTCTACAGTGGGTGGTTTGCCCACTGTTCAATCCTGCGGAGTGCAAAGCCACAGTCTCTCAAGTCTCTACAGTGGGTGGTTTGCCCACTGTTCAATCCTGGGGAGTGCAAAGCCACAGTCTCTCAAGTGGATAACAGTCTCCACTGGTTCTGGAGGGGGCATGGTGCCCAGAGTGCTTCATCCTGTTTAGAACAGAGGTAGTGGATGGATGTCTCCACTGGTTCTGAATGGGGACTGGTGCCCAGAGTGTTTCATCCTGTGAAGGACAGAGGTAGTGGATGGATGTCTCCACTGGTTCTGGAGGGGGACTGGTGCCCAGAGTGCTTCATCCTGTGAAGGACAGAGGTAGTGGATGACAGTCTCCACTGGTTCTGGAGGGGGCATGGTGCCCAGAGTGCTTCATCCTGTGAAGGACAGAGGTAGTGGATGGATGACTCCACTGGTTCTGGAGGGGGACTGGTGCCCAGAGTGCTTCATCCTGTGAAGGACAGAGGTAGTGGATGACAGTCTCCACTGGTTCTGGAGGGGGACTGGTGCCCAGAGTGCCTCATCCTGTGAAGGACAGCGGTAGTGGATGACAGTCTCCACTGGTTCTGGAGGGGGCATGGTGCCCAGAGTGCTTCATCCTGTGAAGGACAGAGGTAGTGGATGGATGTCTCCACTGGTTCTGGAGGGGGACTGGTGCCCAGAGTGCTTCATCCTGTGAAGGACAGAGGTAGTGGATGACAGTCTCCACTGGTTCTGGAGGGGGACTGGTGCCCAGAGTGCTTCATCCTGTGAAGGACAGAGGTAGTGGATGGATGTCTCCACTGGTCTGGAGGGGGACTGGTGCCCAGAGTGCATCACTCACCCCGTGACGGACCCAGTTGCGTCAGTGCCCCTGCCCCTCATGGGCTAGCGGTGCTTGAGTTGGCGGTGCCCTGTTCAGCGGTGCTTGAGTTGGCGGTGCCCTGTTCAGCAGTGCTTGAGTTGGCGGTGCCCTGTTCAGTGGTGCTTGAGTTGGTGGTGCCCTGTTCAGCAGTGCTTGAGACGGCGGTCCTTCATGGCCCAGCGGTGCTTGAGAAGGCGGTCCTTCATGGCCCAGCGGGGCTTTTGCTGGCGGCCCTTCAAGGCCCAGCGGGGCTTTTGCTGGCGGGCCTTCATGGCCCAGCGGGGCTGGTCCTGGCGGTGTCCTCCTGGGCAGCGTGGCTGGCGATGGCCTCCTGGGCAGCTGGGCTGGGGCTGGCGGTGGCCTCCTGGGCAGCTGGGCTGGCGGTGGCCTCCTGGGCAGCTGTGCTGGGGCTGGCGGTGGCATCCTGGGCAGCGGGGATGATGGCGGTCTTCTCCGCCGTGCAGCTCTTCCCAGACTTGCCGGGTTTCTTGTGGCCCTTCCCCACCTTGGAAGGTGTCACAGCTGACTCCACACTCCCGCCGGGACCCCTGGGAGCAGCTTTGGTGGCTGGAATCTTCCCCCTCTCCCGTCGGGCACTGGCCAACTTCTGATGCTTCACAGGTGGGGGACTGTCTGTGCTGTGGCTCCGTGCCACACTGGCTGTCCTGGTGGCCGGTGCACTCCACATACCGGTGACTACAGGTACCACTGGTCCCGGAGATGTTTTGGCTGAGGTGCTACTTCGGGACCTATGAGATGGACGGGGTGGGGGAGGTGTGGGAAAAAGGTCAAGGGTGGACAGGAAAAGTTTTTGGGAAACACTGGGACGGGTAGCTGGAGGGGGTTTGGGAGTGGAGGAAGAGGTGGTGGTTGTAGGAGGTGTTTGTTTGCTGACTTTGGGTGAAGGTGCATGCGCTGGAGGCTGTCGTGAGGTGGATGGCTGTTGGGTGGGTGTGTGCCTGCGTTTGTGTATCGTGGTAGGGTGCGTCACAGACACACTGGGAGAGGACACAGGGGACATGTGAATGGTAGTGGGGTGGTGACTGCACGTGAGCGGGGTGTGGTGGTGGGTGTGCTGGAGAGGGACGTAGTGGCTGTAGAGGTAGTGCATGCAGGTGTGAGTGTAGACGAGACTGGGTGGGAGGAGGGAGACGACGAGGAGGGGGACACAGTGGAGGCAGTGGATGTTGGTGTGTCTGCATGTGTGTGTTGCTTGCGTGAGTGCCTGTGAGATGTGTGGTGCTTATGTTTTCCTGAGTTTCCCTTGTGTGTTGAGGTGTGTGCAGGCTGGTCTGATGGTGTCCTTGGGATAGGCAGAGGTACAGGGGATTGGGTCTGGGTGGAAGAAGTTGGAGGGGGGAGGCTAGAGAGGGGGACAATGGCTGCCATCAGTGCTGAGGCCAGAGTTTGAAAAGCTCGGTGAAGGGCCGCCTGACCAGAATGAATGCCGTCCAGGAATGCATTAGTTTGTTGCAACTGCCTTTCTACACCCTGGGTGGCATTCAAAATGGTAGACTGCCCAACAGGGAGGGACCTGAGGAGGTCAATGGTCTCCTCACTGAGGGCAGCAGGGGTGACTGGGGCAGGGCCTGAGGTGCCTGGGGCAAAGGTGATGCCCACCCTCCTGGGTGAGCGGGCACGGGGCGAAGGCTGAGGGGCTGCTGGGAGGGCGGTGCTGGTGGGGGGGGTGGCGGCTGTACCTGTAGATGCGGGTGGCACAGATGTTGCAGCCACCACAAGGGAGCTCCCATCAGAGGACGAGTCCGTGTCGCTGGTGTCAGCTCCTGTCCCCGCTGTGGAGCTCCCCTCGCCCTCCGTCCCACTGGTGAATTCAGACTCCGTAGTCTCGCCCTCCAGGGCCATGTGGGATGCAGCTCCCTCCTGCTCCGGTGCCACTGCTCCTCCGCCTGATGATGCTAATGCAAACAAGAACAGGGAGACCACAAAAGGGGGGGGGCGACAGAAGAAAGACATGTTGAGTACATGGATTACCGCTACCATTGGCTGACACGACAGACACAGAAGCCCCCTGCACTACGCCGCGCTCTTGGGCTCCACTGTTCAATTCCTGGGAAATGGCCTACAAGGCTATGGACGACATCTGCACACATAGATGACACAGGGGCATGAATAGCTGTACTTGGCACTCTACAGAGGTGGGGTGGGGTGCCACATGGCCTGCCTTATGGAAGGGCCTTGCCTACAGAACTCGCCCTGGCCTAGGGAAACCCACAGCCCTCCTCCCCCACCCAGACACCTCCACTGTGCGCAAAGTCAGCAGAATGAGAGTGTACTCACCCCCTTGTGTCTGCTGTGATGCCCTCAAGCGCCCATCCAACTCCGGGTAGGCCACCGCCAGGATCCTGAACATCAGGGGGGTCATGGTGCGACGGGCACCCCTCCCACGTTGGGATGCCATCCCCAGCTGAGCCTCCGCCGTCTTCTTGCTCCAGCGGCGAATGTCCTACGATCTTTTCCGGCAGTGGGTGCTCCCTCTGTGGTAGACGCCCAGGGTCCGGACGTCCTTGGCGATGGCACGCCAAATATCTTTCTTCTGGTGGGTGCTGACCTACATGAAATGTACAGGGGAAGAAGAGAAGTCATTACCAACTGCACCGTCAAAGTGATTGGCCCCCATCCCTACCCTTGCCATGTGGCACATGCATTCACCGTCTTTCATGCACGCAGCACTCTGCCCCCTTCCTTCTTACATCCAGCCCTCTCCACACAGGCATAGCCCATACAACATGCTCCCTGTGTACTTACCTGTTTGTCTGGAGGACCGTAGAGTAGCGTGTACTGGGGGAGGACCCCATCCACGAGCTTCTCCAACTCCTCCGATGTGAAGGCAGGGGCCCTTTCCCCAGACGCACGAGCCATTGTCTCTTCCAGACCGAGGTCACAGCAGCACTTGCAGTGTAGGTCCTCTACTGTCGAAGATCAGGTATCGAGTGATTGAACATATAGAAAATGATGGTCACGTCCGCGGCGGTGCGTACCGTCACCGCCGGCGTACATCGTCATTGGCTCCTGGGACCCATAGGGTCCAATGTTAGCCAATGCAGCATTGCGCCGCGGTCTTCGACCGCCTACCACGACGGTGTACAACACCAGCGCAGTTACCTCACATCCCATTGTCCCACTTTAGAGGTCAGGCAACTGCCATTTCAGGGGCCCACATGGCTCCATTTTCAACTGCGTCACACATACCTAGGCCTAGATTCAACACACATACAGGCCACCTTTTGTGTATGATTGGTGTTCTGGGTAAACTGTGGGCACGTACCTCTGAGTTGTTTGACTCTGTGCTCGCTGTTGTCCTTGATAGGCACTGTCCGCTGGGACATGTGAGGAGGTGGCGGCATCCTCCGGTGTACCGACCGTTGGTGGACCTGTCGACAATGGAGGAGCAACATTTGATATTCACCTACAGGCTTGACCGTGCCACAATCCAGGAACTGTGTACCCTGTTGGAGCCAGACCTGATGTCAGCAATCCACCATCCCACAGGAATCCCCCCTCAAGTGCAGGTGCTGTCAGTGCTCCATTTCCTTGCAAGTGGGTCATTTCAAACAACAGTGGCCATGGCATCAGGGATGTCCCAGCCTATGTTTTCCAACGTATTGACCAGAGTGTTGTCTGCCCTGCTGAAACACAAGCGGAGCTACATCGTTTTCCCTCAGGTGGAGGATTTGCCTACAGTGAAAGGTGATTTATATGCCCAGGGACATATCCCCAACATCATAGGTGCCATTGATGGGACCCATGTGGCTTTGGTCCCCCCCACAGGAGTGAACAGGTGTACAGAAACCGGAAGAGTTATCATTCTATGAATGTGCAGATGGTATTTTTGGCAGACCAGTACATCTCCCATGTGAATGCCATGTTCCCTGGCTCAGTGCATGACGCCTACATCCTGCGGAATAGCAGCATCCCTTATGTGATGGGTCAACTCCAGAGGCACTGTGTGTGGCTATTAGGTGAGCGCCTGGAAGCAAGTCAGTGGGAATGGTTGTCTGGGTCTGGGGTTATCCCTCCAGGTTAGTGTGTGTCTAACAGTTGCCCCTCGCCATTTGCAGGTGACTCTGGTTACCCCAACCTGTCATGGCTCCTGACCCCAGAAAGGAATCCCAGGACAAGGGCAGAGGAACGCTACAATGAGGCCCATGGGCGAACTAGGAGGGTGATCGAGCGGACCTTCAGCCTCCTGAAGGCCAGGTTCAGGTGCCTCCATATGACAGGTGGTTCCCTATTCTACTCACCAAAGAAGGTGTGCCAGATCATCGTGGCCTGCTGGATGCTTCACAACTTGGCTCTGCGACGACAGGTGCCTTTTCTGCAGGAGGATGGTCCAGATGGCGGTGTTGTTGCAGCTGTGGAGCCTGTGGACAGTGATGAGGAGGAAGCAGAGGAAGAAGACATGCACAACAAGGACTCAGTGATCATGCAATATTTACAGTGAGACACAGGTAAGAATACAAACCTGCCTACTACATGTACTTTGATACTACTACCTCTCTCCTGTCTGTCATTTTCACCCAGTGTATGGTCACTGTGTTGTCACTTTCCCTTACGATTTCACAGATGTGGGTCCCACTGTGTGACATCTGCTTAGATTCCTCATGGACTAGAGCTGTGTGACATAGGTATGTTGACATTACTATTTAAAACACATTTTGTCACTGTAATTGCTAATACACTATTTCGAAATCACAGACAGACTCCAGATCATTTTGTGCTTTAGGTGTGTTTATTTCAATGCTCAATATTGGAGGGGGTAGTGGAATGGTAAGGGCTAATGGCGGAGGAGTGTCCATGGCAGAGTCCAGTCTATGAGTTTCACAGGTGCATTGCCCATATGGGCATTGGAAGTGGAGCTGGGGCAGTTTAATTATGGACAGGGTGATAAAGTGGGACAGTAGGATAACAATCAGGGTGGTCTCATTTCTTGGCGGGGGTCTTGGCATCGTGCTGTGTCTTTGTCCTGGATCTCAGGGAACGTTTGCGGGGTGGTTCTCCCTCTGCAGGGGGTGGGATGCTGGTGTGGTGGTCCTGTGGTGGGGCGTCCTGTCCACTACCGCCGGCGGAGGTGGTGGGCAGTTCATCGTCCATGCTAGTGTCAGGGGCCCCTTGTAGTGCCACAGTGTCCCTCCTGGTGTTGAGTACTTCCTTCAGCACCCCTACGACGGTGCCCAGGGTGGAGCTGATGGTTCTGAGTTCCTCCCTGAAGCCCATATACTGTTACTCCTGCATGCGCTGGGTCTCCTGAAACTTGGCCAGTACCATTGCCATCGTATCCTGGGAGTGGTGGTAGGCTCCCATGATGGAGGAGAGGGCCTCATGGAGAGTGGGTTCCTTGGCCTGTCCGCCCCCTGTCGCACAGCAGCCCTCCCAGTTCCCCTGTGTTCCTGGGCCTCCGTCCCCTGGACCGTGTGCCCACTACCACTGACTCCAGGTCCCTGTTGTTGTTGGGTGGTGGATTATCCTGGCTTCCCTGTAGTGGTGGACACACAGCTGATTGACGTGTCCTGGGAACGGAGGTATGGGCCCGCTGGGTGAGTGCTGTGCTGGTGTTTCCAGAGGGGGGAAGGTCTGTGGTGGCCTGTGCCTGTGTGAGGGGAACCGACTGTCCCGAGGTCCCCGATGGTCCGGGCTGGTCATCTAGATCCAGTTTGACAGAGGTGCTGTCATCACTGTGGGCCTCTTCTGTTGGTGGTGTGGACATGTGTGGACCCTCCTGTCCGGTGACGTTGGGTCGGGGTCCTGCAGGGGTATAAAAGGATGTTTATTAAATCTGTGTGTGTAATAGTGTGCAATGGGTGGGTGACCGTGTACCCCAGTGCTAGCATTCCTGTGTGGGAGCTTGTGTGATGATGTTTTAGGGGGGTGTATGGGTATGTGCAGTGGGAATGCTTTGGTGATGGGTGTCCATGCTTTGTTGTTGCATGCAGGGCTTGGTGTTGGGATGTGTGGGTTGTGATGTTGGGACATATGTGAGGAGTTGGGGTGCTGGGGGTGAGGTTGGGGGTATGTGATAGCATGCAGGTAGGGTGGGGGATTTAATAGTAAAGCTTTGTCTTCCCAGAGTCCATTCCTCCACCTACTCCTACGAGGCCCTCAGGATGCAGAATTGCCAAGATCTGCTCCTCCCATGTTGTTAGTTGTGGGGGAGGAGGTGGGGGTCCGCTGCCAATCCGCTGAACCGCCAGGTGGTGTCTTGAGACCACAGAACGCACCTTCCCCAATAGGTCGTTCCACCTCTTCCTGATGTCCTCCCGATTTCTTGGATGCTGTCCCACTGCATTGACCCTGTCCACTATTCTTCGCCATAGCTCCATCTTCCTAGCTATGGAGGTATGCTGCACCTGTGCTCCGAATAGCTGTGGCTCTACCCGGACGATTTCCTCCACCATGACCCTGAGATCCTCCTCCGAGAACCTGGGGTGTCTTTGCCACGCCATGGGGTGCTATAGGTGATGTGTGGGGTGGAGTGTGTGGTGATAAGTGTGGTGATATGTAGTGGTGTGTTGTGTGAGGTACGTGGAAGTTGTGTGGGTGATGGTGTTGTGTGCCTGTGGATGCTGTTGTTCTTGCTGGTGGTGTCTCTCTCTGGCCTTCTTTCGGAATTTTCGATAGTAGGAGTTTGTGGGTGATGTGGGTGTGTGTTTTATATTGTATTGGATGTTTGGGAGTGGTGTGGGTATGTGTATCAGTTGTGTGTATTTTGAATTGTCCAATGTGGCTGTGTTTTTTAAGAGTGTGTGTATTTTGAGCGCAGCGGTATGTACCGCGGTTGAAAGACCGCCGTGTGGATTCGTGTGTCGTGATAGTGTGGGCGTATTTCTGTTGGCGTGACAGTGGAGGATTTGTTTTCGCCAGTTTATCACTGACCTTTGGTGTGGCGGACTTGTGTGGCTGTCTGACTTTTGGCAGATTCCGAGATGTGGGTCATAATAGCTGTGGCGGAATTCCGCGGCCGCGGCGGTGTGTTGGCGGTCTTCTGCACGGCGGTAAGCGCCTTTTACCGCCAATGTTGTAATGACCGCCTTAGTCTGCTGAGCTTGTCAAAGCTTTTCAAAGTTAACCATGAACATTTGAATGGTAGGCCTTAGAATAGCGTCTGTAATTGTGTTGTTGGAGGAAATAACACAACATTACAACATGACACTATCTAAGACCGAAACCACATATGGGACACCTGCCTTCATCTCACAGCAACCCTGATCATTCAACATCAAATAACTTCCATTTGAAAGTAATTTAAGGACTGGGCAATAGGAATGATCTGGCTTAGGTGCCAGAAATAAATGATTATTCATAGGGGCTACACAGGGTCAACTACTCCCTGGTACTCTAATTGTGAGAGAATTTCTCTCACTGGAGCTTTTCTTTCATGTTTAATTGGGTATTGTGGTTGCACCTATGGGCTAGACCTTATGGGTATAACATGATAAGGCGAATCCTTATCCCAGCCTCCATAGCCGTTGTATAATGGCAGGGCTTGTGCAACAGCCCATCCTGCAGCATAAGCTTGTTTAACCTCTTCAGGGACAAGAACAGAGAAAGACCTAATTATTAAATCCTCTCCTTGTGGGACTGTTCTGACAAACTCCGGTGGCTAATCGACCTCAACCAAGACAAATGTGATAGCTAAGTGTTAAATTTTCTCAAAATATTATTAGGGATTGACGGAGCTCGGTGAGACCCACTACGCAGAATTCTGATAAGTGGTTAAAAGACTCTGTGAGCTCTGTGGAATTACGCCAGCAGGTGGAGTTGCTCGGCACACCCATTTGCGCTATGGTTTTCACATTCAGGAGTGTGATTTATGCTCTCGCATTACAAATACCATGCTAACCACACCACGTGATTCGCATGAGGTGGCCAATTTGGTTTTCTCTGACTCTGTGCATGGTGCTGGGCCTATTTGTTTCATCCACTCTTAATCTTTACCATCCCACCCTTTTCTAAATTATCCACCTCTCATTTTCCTTTATCTTTTCAGTGTACATCTTTGTGGCTATGTGTTTTAAATTTTTGTCATTGTTGATGTGTTTTGCAACTTTTGAATATTTATTCTTTTTTTTTGCTTTTCCCTTTCCCTTTTTAAAACAAATATATTTGTTTCTTCTATTTCTTCACTTTCTTTTCCGCACCCAGAGCCATGTCAGAGGGCAGCAGAGGGAGTGAAGGTGCAGATGTGGCTGCTAGCTGCGTACCTTCTGGGCATTGGTGAGGCCAAGGGGTGCAGCTCAGCTTCATTTTCACCAAGGTGGAGGTGCAGCACTAGTCTTTTTTGTGCAGCGCCACTTCTCCTCCATGCTGGTAGCAGGTGGCAGGCCTTGTAGCAGTTACGTCCTTCGGGAGTATCGGCTACTGGGGTCCAACACACCCAGTAGAAGTTAAGGCACTGTTGGGCGGACATCATTAACCAGGAACAGGACCTGCTACCCCTGCTGAGTGTCCAGGTGTCGGGCTTGGTGAGTAATAGTTATTCATTTGTTGTCTGTGTTCCACAGTGCAATTTTCTTTTTTCTAATAGCAGTGCTGACTCTCAGAAGTAAATTAAGGATATGTTCATTTATTATGTGATGCATTTTGAGCTAGCAAGGTGAGTCAGCGCTTCCTAATTGTACATGTTGGTGCGAGTTTGGGTTGATTATTTAAGAAGCCAAGCAGACAGAGACTGTTCCTTTTACCAAGAATAAGATAGTGATAATAGCGGTAGTAAGTAATCTCAGTGAGCTAGCATTCCTTTCTCTGTGCCTTTCTTTTTGTAACTTATGCAGTCCCTCCCAATTGCAATGACTGAGTCAAAGTAGCACAGGTCGCTGTGTTGATTCACCTTGCGACAAGGAGGCATGCCATGGGTGTTACAGTGGGTATTCCCACATAACACCCATGCATTTGACACATTCCCAGATTTACTAGCTTTTGTAAACCTCAGAATGCCCCAAAAGCCTACACCTCCCCAGGGGAGGCAGAATGAGGAGAAATACCTTTAATTCTCCCTGTTTTTTAACTTTTACCATGTGTGCTGCAATCCGTAGCACACATAGAAAATGGAAAAAAACTCCTCTTATGATTGTTTTTTTGCTTGGAGATGTCCCTTCCTGCACAAAAACAATCACCCCTTCAATGCAACCACCCTTATAGCACGGTGCAGGGGTGCCTGCCTTGCATAATGAGGAGAAATACCTTTATTTCGCATCATGTTTTCCTTTTCCTAAGTGTGCACATGTAGTAAAAGGAAAACTCAATTTGTGATTGTTTTTTTTGCTGTTAGGTGTCTCTTCCTGCACAAAAACAATCACCACTTCAATGCAAACACCCTTGCAGCACGTTGCAGAGGTGCTTGCATTGCCTCATGGAAGCCCATTGAGCGCTGCTGCCAATGCAGGGGAAAAGATATGGCACATTCCTGCCCTTTTTTTAAAGCAGGGCAGCGCTGCAGGAACACTTGCGGTGCTGCCTTGCGGCAATTTTTTTTAAATAATATGGCCCCTTTTTTAGGAAATTTGAAGTAGGGCTTAGGTGTAGGAATTAGGAAAGTAAATGCAATAGGTCAACATGAGGTGAGTCCATCATACTAGGCAATCAAATTTAGAAGAGTACATTACTGTGTTTGCATCAGCTTCTCAAAATATTTTTGGGGAGATTAACTGTTCCACTAATCTTTTTCTTATCTTCTTTATTTCTTACCTCAGCACCCAAGGGGAAGAAGAGGTCAATATCGGCGGTGGGTCCAGGAGGAGACAAAGGCGCCAGTGCCTCCCCCAGACCTGCTGGCCCCAGTAACTCTTATAGTTATATTATTATTATTTCCCCAATTTTCACCTCTCCTCCTTTTGAATAATGTTTTTTATAGTTTTACTGTGCCTGTCTACCTTTTGTGTACTTATTTTCATTCTATGTTTCTAACCTTTGTTAAATAACTTCTAGTTATCCCTGCATTTATCTCTGTTTCATGTTTCTGTTTTCCCTTCTCCCCTTATATATCTTGCAGACTGGTGCTTGATACTAAGAGGACAGACCTTTAGGACAGATACTCTACTGACAGGATTGCATGCCCAAGTCAGATTTTCTACTCATGTTTGTGAAGGTTTTCTTTCCCTTGCTCATGCTCATACTCATTGCATTTGCCAACCAAGACCTCACCATAGGTTCTCCTAGATTGACCAAGGTACTCCACCCATTTATTGCGCTTCAGTGACTTAGCTCTGCCCGTCCATTATGTAATATTTGTGGTTGATTTGTCTTCCTGGCTTTTCTAACAACCGAAGAAATTCCTAAAGTGAATGATAGAAGAAGATAGAACTGTAATGATCTATTGTGGTTGTATTTTGTTGGAAATAAAATTTGTAATGCTTTTTCCAGCTGCACCAACCACCCGTTCAAGGGCCAGTGGCAGCACCAGTGAACCGGATGTGGCAGTGGTCGGAGAGGGAGGACAGGCAGCAGCAAGGACGGGCGCTGGTAAGTCATATTGGTCTTGCTCATTGACAATTACTAATCTACTCACTGCACGCGAGTTGCTTGTGAAGCCTCTGGTTTAGCAGCTGCAGTGGGGATTGAGTTCTTAATGGTGCAAATCGGCAGGCAAAGGCTAAAAATGAATGGATGCTACAAATGGTGGCTAAAAGAAGTAATGAGTGAAATGGTATTCAAGTGAAAGGATGTGTAGGTGAAAGGAAAAGATGCATACATGAGTAATAGGAGATGCAAGGGTGGGTAAAGGATGGATGAGATGGGTGAAAGGAGTAAAAGGATGCCTCAGTTGGTGAAGGGTGTATGGGCAAAAGGTGGATGGTAACAAACAATACATGGGTAAATGGTGGATAGGTCAAAGCAGGGTGTTTAAAAGAGCGGATACTGAATAGGTGAGTGACGTGCATGGATGGACGGGTGGATAAATATGGATCGATGGCTGGATTGGAATAGTGAACGACTGGACGAGAGAGTGTAAAGGCTAAATAGTGAGTATCAAAGAGTGAATAGAATAGATTAATAAAAAGCTGAGTGTATTATTGCTTAGATCAATTAATAAGGGAGCTTTTGTGGAGAGGGATATGTCTGCTGTTCACCTACTTTGCTTGCTTTGCATGGTTATCAAAGCTTTGGTTCAAAGTGGGGGTATATTATTTACTGTCTTCTCCCTTATCTCACTGCAGATGAAGCAAGGCAAATATGTATCCTCCCACCCATGATCATACCTCCCTACCCATTACTTAGTCACCAATGCTACTATGACATAACTGCAGTGTAGTTCAATATGGCGGTACAATAGTGTGTTCTGTGCAACGTACGTCTTCTTCAGTTAATGCAACATTTACAAAGTTGTCAATGCATTGCAAACTTAAAAGTTGTGTTTCCATTCTCTCCCAGTGCCCATCCTTTCACCGCCTAGTACTTCAGTCCTTAATTTCTTTCCAAAGTTCTGTCCCAACCACCCAAAGAAAAATTGAAAAATCCCTTGCATGCGCCACATTTATATAATAGATTAATATATTACAGCTTCCATAACAGATTCATGCCAATACAAATGTTACACTTTTGAAAGTCAACTACAGTGAGGCATGTTTGGATAAAAAATGGCCCTGTGACTCGTCATAATCAGCCACATCACATTCCAGTGGCCCTCGGGGACCAGCAATTTACAGCTACAATGTCACTCTACTTTTTAAAATTTGGCACAGAGCACGGTTTATAATTTGTCATTTTCCTTTTTCTTTCCTGCTATAGCTACTCCTAGTGGATATCATCCAACTCACCTTGAGACAGCAGCCCGACTGCAGTGGCAGAGGCTGGGGGCTTCTACAATGAATATCGGCAGTCTGTGGCCCTTCAGGAGGAGGAGGAGGTGGCAGACACTGAAAATCGCAACGGGTGCAACTGCACCCGTCACACCCCTTCCACTCCGCCGGCTCCATTCGGAGCCGGCATCCTCGTGGAAGGGGGTTTCCCGCTGGGCGGGCGGGCGGGCGGCCTTCTGGCGGTCGCCCGCCAGCCCAGCGGGAAACTCAGAATGACCGCCGCGGTCGGTCTTTCGACCGCGGTACGGTCTTCTGGCGGTTCCCGCCAGGCCGGCGGCATCTGCCGCCGGCGGGGGTCAGAATGACCCCCTAAGTCCTTCCATCCTCCTCCTAATTCTAAGGAGCTTTGTCCCAGTCTCAAACCAAACGAGGTAGACCTGTTTAGTCAAGTGCACTGCTGTTGAAGAACAAATAGAGAAACAGAACTGTAGTATTTTGTGTAGATTTGTGTTTGGTAACTAAAGTGACTAGTCTGGTCTGTGGAACTAGGATAAAAGCGTGGACCCTGCAGGTAAATCTGACTAAGCTCGATCACTTTCAGGAAAAAATGATCACCCATCATCCCCTGAGCATTACAAATCAGCTAAACAAGTTTACGAATTTGTTGAACTCGCTCCCTCACTGTCAGACAGCCACCACATACATCACCAGTCATTACTTACAATCACTTAATATGTCACCACTCATTGTTGCAATTAATAGTGGTTACCTGTTCCAATCCAAGCACAGTGGTTTAACAAAACATCTTCTCTTTGATGGTATCTTCAACACACTGGCAGTCGTTTAATCAATGATCTTCTAGGGCAGCCCTGCTAGGTGATGTAAAAAGAAATAGGTTAGGCATTGGCATGCGAGGGAGGCAGGCATTGTCTCCAATGTCCTTGAGGGTATGTGGGGGCTTCTTTACTGCACATGGGTCCAATTGCAACCCAGGCTTATATGTGACTATAAAATGGTAGGACAGTATAAATCTGACACAAACATAATGTTCCACTAGCATTTTGTTCCAAAAAAGAAAGAAAAAAAGAAGTTTAAACGGAATTAAAACAGTTCCATGGTGGCATTGGCACACTCAGTCCATGAAGTAGAGTTCATCCTCAAACTCTGGTGGTTCACTCAGAAGTTGGTCAGCTAACACACTTGATTCTGACCAATCATTCTGTTCCCTGCCCTGTGGTGTTTCGGGAATGATGTAATCATGTGGTATAAAATGTTGGTTCATTTTGATCCTGACTAATCGCTCCACAGTTTGAGGTGAGAGACTGGTCCTTCTCACTGTAACAATTGCACCAATTTCACCTAACACACGTTCAGCAAACACGCTGGCTGCAGGACAAGCCAGAAACGTTATTGCCATCCTGCTGATCTCTGGCTATTGGCACATCTTCCCATACCAATACACCAATGTGTTTTGATCCACATGCACCTCTTTTGTGTCATCCAGATTCTCATGGAACATCCTCTGAATGGTCATTGGCGGTGCTACTTGCTCAACCGCTTTTACCTTCACCTCTGCACTGGAATTAAGACCTGCCACTTGAAACCAAGCCAATGCAGAGATTGTGTCCAATTCTTCTATTGCTGTTGTTACTAGTTTTCTTGTTGCTGGTGCTGGTTGCTCTGAGACAAGACTGCCCTCTCTGGAAGTTGAAGGCAGCACCCCAGAACTGTGGAGTGGGACTCTAAGTTCTGACTGTTTGTTCTTCCAGTTCTATGGCTTTTCCAAAAATCCACCTCTTGTATTGTGAAACATCACCTTCAGAAAAAGGAATGAAAGTGGGAAGAATGGTTTGTATCATAGATCAAGTATGGTGACACAGATGTACTCTTTGGAGGAGATAATATTGTTTTGTAGCCTTGCATTACAAGTGCTAGCTTAGGCTCTCAGCCAAGGCAAGTGCTTCTGGGTTTTCGTTTGCACCCCCAATGCAAACCTTTAAGACACCTTCTTTAGATGCTCCTGTAGCAGATGCAATAACGGGATAGCTTGGCCCATTGCACTGTCCTCCTTGCTAAATTTCCGCATGAAACACCTCAAAAGGAAGCAGCATCTGTGTAAGGCATTTGACTATGCCCCATTCTTCATCCATGGTCATTGCTTTCCAAATTGCATCCCCTCCTCTTTGAATGACATAGTCATTGATCTGTTTGCACTGCTTAAACAGACGTTGCAAAATATATTAGGTTGCCACTTTCTGTATCAGGGCTTTAAGCACGCTGAATAATCCGCAATTGTGTCCAGGCTTTAAAAGAATGGTTGAAATGAGTGCACATGTGCCTGCAGGTGGTCGGTATGTTGCTATGTCTTATTTTTTAAGAAAGTTTTGCACAACAAGGTTGATGCAGTGCGCCAAACAAAGGACCCTGAAATAGCCACCCTCTCCCATTGCCATGACTATGTTAATGCCATTGTCTGGGGTGACAAATCCAATTCGAAGAGCTATGGGTCCCAGCCATTCAGACACCTTGCTATTAAAGTTGTCCAAGATGTTTTCAGCAGTATGTGATTTCTCCACGATGAACATGGCTACTGTTGCATGCCGCCAAACGCTCTTAAAAATGTACATAGCTTTTGCTTGACCCCCACAAAAGAGATCCAGTATGCAGTGATGCACATGTAATCAGTCACCTGACAACTAGTCCACATGTCTGTCGTCAGGTGGATAGTGTGGACAACACTTTGCTGCAAAGCTTGACCAACCAATTGCAGCACATTGGAACAGCAACTCTGGCAAAATAGGTCCTGCTTGGAACCTTCCATTTCAGGCAGGTAGCTGCCACAAACTATAAGAATTCCACTCCTTCCACAAAAGAAAAAGGGAGTTGGTCCAGCGCTAACATTTTTGCCAGCTTCCCGTTGTAGAAATGTGCCCATAATAGTAGCTTGGATTTTCTTCTTTTCTGGGGACACGGACAAAGGTTACTTTCCAGAAGTGGTAGATGGCGGCAGATGTAATGTGCATCATGGGGCAGTTACTATACATTGTGGTGTCTCCATCTGTCTCTGAGTCTTTGTGTGCCAATGTGAGGTCGCTGAGGCGGGTGATTCTGGTGGAGACAGGACTGCTTTGTGTGAGGATGAAGTCACCCTCTTCTTCCTCACCTTCCACGTGATTTGACTAGTTGTAGCTGATATTTCCCGGCTCTCCTCCCCTTCACCACTGTAACCACGTTCAGCAATAATTTTTTAAGGTGCTCCTCCCACCAGATTGCTTGATATTATTTCATATGGGTCATCTGGCCTCCAGTACCATAATGTGAACCAGGATTACATTGACGACCACTTGTGTGACAAATTAAGCACATCGCAATGTTCTCCTCCTTTTGGCTAATCACAAAAAATTCCCAAACTGGGGAGGAGTACTTTCTTATTAAGCCACTGCCAATGCCTGATGAAGAACTGAAGGTCGGTGGGTGTGTCAATTGCCTCTCTGCAGTGAATACTATTACTGAGGTATGGGTTGGTGTAGATCTCTGCTGGGTCCTTACAAATATGGGAGCTGGCAGTGCTGCCTGTGGCACATCCCTCGGAGCAGGTTGGAAAGTAATGTTGGACTCCTCCGTGCCAGCTTCCACAATGACTGGCTTGTCGTCATCATCCTCATCATCCCCTTCCAAGATTCTAAGGCTTTTTGGCACTTCTCTTTTCCTCTCCTGGCATCTCCCAGATTCTGCTGGGGTCCACTCCATGTCCCTATCATCGTCATCAGAAGTGGTGCTTGGAGAAGATGGTGGAGTAGTAGTGGTACATTTTCTTCTTCTTGCTGGTGATCTGGGAGCCCTTGATTCCAAAAGAGGAGATTCTTGCTCGACAGAAAGCTTGACCTCCTATTCTGCTCTGACTTTGGGAAGATTTACTAATGCTGGCTGTGGCTGCTGTACACTTTGCTCTGTTTCCAATAATGATTGGGTACTACTTTGCGATAGAGACAAATCCAACTCTACATCACTGCTCATCGGGGTCGCCATGAATACATTGGCTGCCTTACTAATTAATATGGTCTAGGGCTTACGTTGATGTGGTACTGTTGATGCAGGAGTGCTGCTCCCAGGTTCCTTCCTAGAGGTCGGTGTAGGAGGCACATGTCTCCCAAAAAAGGTTGCGGTTGGCACGCCACTTGCGGAAAGCTGCTTCTTCTCACTGGCCACTTTCTTGGGAGCAACTTTATTTGGGGCCATCTTGGGCTCCAGGTTGGCAGTGGCACTAAGATACACAAGCAAAAGGGTCCATAGTACCAAAGTAACTGTAAGGCCTTCTCTTTGGCAGTACTTCGAATGAGGTGAGGTCTCTTCTTTAGAGCACCTAAAAACAACCAAGCAAAAAAAAAAAAAAACATGTAGCTAGTAAAATGTAGCATAGTTGCAGGCTGAAATAGTAGACAAATGCAATCTTAGTGTGGTTGATTACTTATCTAATAAATAAAATACCAATTCAATCAAACATTGTAAATTCAAACCACACCACCACACCATGAGAAATTGCATTTCAAATCAGACAGCACAACATGCAGATCTAGCTCTTCGCCTTATGTCCTTCTGTTTTAAAGGAGACACCTATAGCAGAAAGTTGGTTCAGGGGAAGTAGAATAATCATTAACAAAATTAATTATGTTGTTGATTTGTCTGTAGTACTCCAAAGCCAGGGTGTCCTAGAGGAAAATAAATTACACCTAAAGAAACCAAATGCTGTAGTGCAACTGTGTGTCTTCTGTCGATGGATGGATGTGGAGGGATGGAATAAGGCAAAATGCAGATTTGAATTCGAATTGAAATACAAATAAAAATTATTTAAAGAATTAAAAACTAAAATTAAAATTAAAATGAAGAAAATTAAAATTAAAATAAAGAAATTACAAATTAAAATAAAGAAATTAAAAATTAAAATGTTAAATCAAAATTAAAAATGAAATATAAAATTTTAAATAATTAAAAAATACAAGATCTATAAAACAATCAGAAACTATAATCTAAAATTACATTTAAAACGTAAAAAGAAATTACAAATGAAAAAATTGAATAAAAATAAAAATAGAAAATTAGAGTAAAACAGTAAAATAAAATAGAAAATTAAAATACAAAAGTACATTTAAAATAATAATTGAAACTTATAAAACAAATGATCAATAACTAACAATGTTTGTATGTAACCATTTGGCAAAGAAGACACACTGGCTGCATGCACAAAATAGCTGCCATCCATCCACATGTTGAAATAACAACAACAAGGAGGAAGGAGGCAATGCAAACAAAGAACACATGCAAGCCTAGGGTAAAGGGACACTGGCTGGATGGATAAAATAGCCGCCAGCCACATGGTCAAACAAAAACAAGGAGGAAGAAGGCATGGCAAACAAAGAACACACGCAAGCCTATGGTAAGGAGACACTGGATGGATATACAAAATGTCCACTAGCCACATGGTCAAACAACAACAACAATCAAGGAGGCATGGCGAACAAAGGACACATGTATGCCTATGGCAAAGACACACTGGTTACATGCACAAAATGTCTGCGAGCCATATAGTCAAACAACAACAGCAAGGATGAAGGAGGCATGACAAACAAGGAACATATGCAAGCCTATGGCAAAGGGACACTGGCTGTATGGACAAAATGGCCACCAGCTACATGGACAAACAACAAATGCAAGCAAGGAGACATGGAAAACCAAGAACATGTACAAGCCTATGGACAGAAAATGCCACCGGGCCACACTGCAGGGAGAATAAAGAGAAATGGTGGAAAATTACAAACACACACACATAAAACAAATGGCCAAAAGGCGGCATGGTGGTGGTAGCATTGAAGAAAAGTGACCAATATCAATTCAGCAATGCAAAACATGAAAATCAAATGAGCTATTAAAATTTAATGACGACACACATCCTCCTATGCCATCAAATAACACCCCAGAAGATATACACTTTTTACAATAAAGACATGAAATGCAAACAATAGCCAGCATTTGTAATTAACCCAATGCTTTCCCTGCCCTAAATAAAGATTTAAAAACATACACCACTTAAACGTTTATTTCATACACTGATGGCTACAAGTGCTGGATCCTACTGTCTAGATAGCCCTTTGGAAGTCTAGCCCACATACTAAAATAAAATTGTAAATGTTACAAACATGTAGAAAAGATACTGAGCTCTGCACCAATTTTCCTTTACAAAAGGTGAAAAATCAATAAAATGCAAACAAAAGAAAAAGTAGGCCTATACTAAAACTCCAGGGCACCCAACACTATAACATTTAAAAATCTAATTAAAGTATAAGAAATACCGGTGCATGCCCAAGCAAAGAAACAACACCCTTATGCAATAGTTTTTTAACTTACTTGTGTGAGCCAACAAAAAACAACTCCTTAAACCCAAAGTTATATCCAGGAGACAAAGAGAGTGATCCATCCACCTTGAAATCAAAGTGAAAAGTGACCAGGAGATGGACGAAGCACTGGGAGGAGCCTGCGGAACAGGAACAGGAAGTTGGAGTCTCTGACGCACTTCCTTTCTGTTTGACAAAACAAAAAAGGCTTCTCAATCTGAAAAACAATTGCAGGGTCCATTGGAGAAGAAAATCTAGTCAAAATCTCTCTCTGGAATATATAATCTTCTCCAGAAGTGAGTGAGCGATTGCAAGCAGCACTGTTTCAGCTGCCGTCGCAGCTGGAAGCAGCACGAGTGAACGTGAAGTCTTGCGCTTGCTCGCTATTGGTCGGGGAGTATTTCCATGCTCGTGAGAGAGTGCAAAATCCCAATCTAGTGAGCGCCAACAAAATCCACTCTCTGCTGGAGTGCAGATTTCGGGAACTCTGCACTACTCTGCGTAGTGCGAACTGCCCGAATTTTGCAAACTCTGCTGGCGGAGCAGAGTTCTTCAGCCAGGGCTAAATATTTCTCTATTGGTCAGCATTATGTCATCCTCAATTTGTATATTTAATTTATAAAGTCTGCCTGGAGGGCTGACACGCTGATCTCGGGTCTCGACTTCAATGAAGTTGTTAGTTGCTTTCACATCTAGAAACTCTTGAAGTTTCTGGTGACCTATCGTTCTATCTGTGCTTTCTAGCAGAGTCACTGCCCACATCTTGTTCCCAAGGAGTGTTCTCAATAGGTGTGGCATATTTAGCCAAAATACCCGCAACCACCTTCTTTTTTAGATTGCGGTTTTTGTTGTGGAAGATTCTCTTCCTTTTTTAGGATGATGTCAGACGAGCATTGTGAGTTCTTGTTTGGTTTCACATACTCTTCTTGTCTGTGCTCTAAATGACCTTTTTCTCTGATTGTTTATCTGATGAGTCCTGAAACTAACAAGAAGGATGCGTAAGAGTATTCTGAAACCTATCAGGCTGTTTTAATGTATCACTGTTATGTAAATTATAATTTTTATCAAATACCTCTGGCTCCAGAGATCCACCCTGTAATTTTAATTTTTCTTTACTTTTCTGTTTGCCCCAGCATTTGTTAGAAAAGTCAGGTGCTTGTTCAGTAGTGTCCTTTTCGGAACTACCTTTAAGCTGTGGCTTATTTGGTCTGGCCCTCAAATTCTGTCAACCTATAGATGTACAGATGTCTGCTCTTGGTCTACTACTACAACCTGCCCGATGTGTTGGTGTATTGACACAGCTGCTGTTTCTCCTTTAATATTACTTAATATAATTGAGGAAACTGTAGCAACATTGTCAATTAATTTAATACCCAAATCCAGGGCAGGGGAAGCCCTGTACTCATTTTGAATCTGCTTCAGCACTTCTGGCATAACAGAAAGCGATGATGTACTATGGGGTATGGTATATATCGCAGGAAAGACTGTATCCCAAGTGGCACAGTCATCAATAGGTGCCACAATCCCAAGTGACAATTACATAGTGAAAATTCTATGTTTTTCCTAGTGTCCCATATGGAGAAACACTGCTTCAAGCTGATTTGTTTTTAGTGCAATCCAAAATAGAACTTCCTCCTCTTGTTGGGAATCTTGCCCATAACAGCATTGACAGTTACAGGACTAAACTCAGGCACAGCTAACTGTGGCTGAACTGCTTGAATAGCCCTCATTTGGCCAGTTTTCATTGTGTTCATAGCAAACTGTGTTAAACGTCGGTATAGCTTAATGAGACCATTGTATAGTTGGTGTAAATCATACGCATTTAGCTGTTGTACATTTGGATAAGGTGTGTGGCCATTTAGGATGGGCCAATTAGCCCCATTATTGCTGAGGCCACCCAGTCCAATGTTTTGTAATACATGTGGTAGGGTGCTTTGGAGCCAATTG